>NC_043713.1:79214296-79338150 GCF_006229205.1 Suricata suricatta | reverse complement strand
GCCCAAAGGCCCAGAGACCCAGGCTGAGAGACACAGGGACCAGGAGCACAGACAAAAATATCGTGACTTCAAAGTCAGAGGTTCCCCGACAGAGATGGAGAGAGACAGTGGCATTGGAAACACAGAGACAGCGAACCATCCTAGACGGTGCCTTAGAATGGGGGGGGGGGGTCCACCGAGAGCCAGAGACACGGAAACAGCCGGAGACCGCGTCAGTGGGAGATGGGCAGAAAACGGTGTGACAGGGGATCGAAGAGGGGACGCGGCAGCGAGTCCCCAGACTCAGGTCAGAAGAGAGACCCAGAGGCACCAAGCCCAAAGCAGAGACAGAGACCCGGGCGATGGGCTCGGATAAGCACAGAGAAAGAGGAGATGGACGTGAAAAACCCAGTGAAGGCCCCGGGAACCAGATGGAGGATCAGGAGAGGCAGAGGCACCCACGGACCTGCCAGATGAGCCAGAGAGACCCCGGAGAGGATGCCCTGAGGCCGGTAGAAGAGCTGGGTGGGGGCGGGGTGGTACTGCAGGGCGGACAGAGACCAGAGCACCAAATGGTTGAGAGGGGCTGGCAACTGACCCCGGGGAGGGAGAAGCCAGACCTGGCCCCCTGCCCTAGCAGCAGACGAGTTGGGGGACCTGGTAACTGGAACCCTGACCGCCCCCAGCACCCCGGTGACCTGGCTGGTCCTTCACCCCCTCAAGTACAGTCCTGCGACCTTCTGTGTGAAAGCGGGGATGCCACCATGTGTGCCCTGCTCATCAGAGGCCTGGAGCTGGAAGGCGGGAGGACATTCCCTGGTCAAGTCCAACGCTTCGTGGGCGCTTCAGCAGGAAGGCTGGGTCCCTCAGTCTCATCCTCGGTGGGTCTGCCAGGACACCCAGCTTCAGAAACATTTGGGGACATTGAGCCCTTTGGAGAATCTGGTGATAGCCATGGGCTTTCTCCAGAAAAATGCACACATCGCATCGCATTTTGCCCTCAAAATCAGGGGGTGCAGAGATTCTGGGTTACAAGCCCCCCTGAATTCTCAATAAATTGTTACATCAACTCTCTCCCTTCCTTCCAGAGCCCCTTCCTTGGGTCTTTCCAGGCGGCATCCTCTCCTCCCCTGCCCGTGAAGGTCTCGGGCTGGGGACCCCACGAAAGCAGCGCCTTGTAGTCCGCACCGGTGACAATAACCCGCTTTGTGAGGCGGGAAAACCAGCCCACCCCCAAGCCGGGGTCTCCTCTGCGCCCCCCTCCCCCGCCCCCGCCCTCGCACTCCGTCTTGGGGTCTGGGTCGCCAGGGCGAATTCCGGATGTCCCCTGCCGTCGGCTCCCTTCCCTCTCCAAACCCCGAAATCGGTTCCAATGGGGGTGCCTGGTGGCGCGCCTCCTGGACGGCTTAGGCAACAGCGAACGCGTTCGCCAATTACTTTTTTAAAAACCGTTCTTTCCATTCTCCCCGAAAGTGAAGAGAAAGGTTGGAAGCGACGAATTGGGGGGGCCCCTGAGGGACGGGGCCGGGGGCCGGCCGCGGCTTGCAGCGAGCGGGCCAAGCAGCCAGGGCCGCAGCCCCCGCGCGCAGCGCGCCGCCTCCGCCCATATGGCGGCCGGGCCGGAGGTAATAGGAACAAACGCCGTCTGAAAAGGGCACAAAAGCCGCAGCTGGGGCTTTGTCCGCGCTCCCACGGGGAGTCGCCGGCCCCGCCGCCCAGCCTCTTTCTCGCCCGCTGCCGGCCGCCGCCGCCGCCGCGGGGATCTCCCAGCGCGGATTAGGCGGGGCTGCCTCCCGGGGGCTGAGGAGGGGGTGTGTGTGTCCTGTCCCTCCCGCCCCCTCATTCCGGAGAAAGAGGGGCGCGCGGGTCCTGGCCCCCACCCCCAGGCAGCAGACGCGCGGGTAGAGGAGGCAGTGGGGCTGGTGGGGGCACACGAGTCCTCGGGGAGACCTGCCTTAATGACCCAGGCGGTGAGAAATTCCGGCCTGCGCCGCCCCGCCACCTCCCCGCGCCCAGCGGCGATCGTGTGCGAACAGATAGGTAGAGAGACCCCACCCCCACCCCGGGCACCTCCGCCAACCGAGCGGTCCTGGGACCTGCCGCCGCAGAGTCTCCGCCAAAAACACAGCCGCCCAACATGCCCACTATTTCTGGCGGCGCTGGCCGGAGGGAAGCTCCAACCTCCCGGGCAAACGGTGTACGGAAGGCCCCCTTCCAGGTCTGCCTGCGAGCCGGGCGCCTACCCGCTGGCGTCGGCATTGCCTCCGAAGCCACGTTTCTAAGAAAAGTCGCCTCTCCCCAAACTGGGCCATTAGCCCCCACACGTAGGCCTGTGGCGCTGAGCAACCAGGCCGACATCTGTCCCAGGCTTAGGCACTCCTGGTGCTCTCCAAATTCAGAGGCTCAGAAACAAACAGGAGGGGGAGATGATTTCCTGGAGTCCAAAGGTTGGGGAAGTGCAGGTCCGGGAGTGGATTCCCTAGTGCTTAGGCGGGGTCTCAGAAAACCTTGGTGAGGGATTTGGGAGGGTAGTGAGGGGTGGGGCGGAGTTGGAACTAGTTGCCAAGCTAGTGCTACGGAAATGAAGGGGTGAGGAGACCCCCGAGGAAGGAGAAGAGGAAGAAGGAAGAAAAGGGGTGACCAAGAGGAGAGTGCACCCAGGCCTTGGACCCGGCAATGCACGCCGGACTTCCTCTCCACCCACTCGAGCTCCTAGTCCCCTGCAGCCCCAAAGACCGGGAGTGGGTAACTGGTTGGTCCAGTTTGTGTACCTACAACCCTAATGGTCACTGGTGTGCTTGTTCGCAGAAGTCCTGCCCAGAGCAATGGTTGGCATCCCGGCTGACGGTGCCAGACACCGGTGCACACAGCACAGTCATTGATGGATCCCGACCCCTCCACCCCTACTGCCGGTGCTGCCCTCCAGTGCCCCGTTCCTGCTGCCGCCAAGTACGCCAGGCCACGGCCGAGGGCAGCAGGAAGGCTGTGTGTCTGGCATGGGGGGCTGGTGGATTTGCAAGGGCTCGCCTTGGCACCATGCTAGGGAAAGTGTGAGCCTGTGAACCTCTCTGGGTATATTTGTCATTAATGTAACTGGGGAGTGGCACGCACCTGTGTGTTGTTGTGTGCGATCATGTGTCTAGATTTGTGTCCCTGAGGTCTCTGAACTCTGGTGCCTGCGCCAGGGAGTGTACCCACGTGTGCTGCGTGGGTGCGTGGGTGTTTATCTGTGTGTATCACCCTATCGGTGTCTGATTTTGTGTCCAGAAGGTATCGATGGGCGAGTGTGTACGCGTAGGTCTCTGTGTGTCTGTTCAGGTGTGTTCACGATTGTGTACGCCCCGCGGGAGTAGAAGGGAGGGTGGGGGTCTCTGGGCGGCCAACAGCGCCCGGGAATCTGCATGTGCGTCCTCAGATCCCAGAACGGCACGGGCCTGGGCGTAGGGCAGCTCGTTCTGAGGGGGGTCCTTACCTCCATAGTAGGTGTACGGAGTGGACCCCAACATCTCGGACTCGTCCAAACGGCCACCCAGCGGACGCATGCGCCTCGGACTCCGGAAGAAGGCGTGTCTCCGGGCACCCAGCGCGCTCAGTTGCTTCATCCGGCGTTCTTTGGACCTTCGGTTCTGGAACCACACCTGGGACAGAGCAGGGATTGTGAGCTCCCATCCGGGGTGCCCTCGCCTTCCTGCCCCAGCCGCTCCTTCTGAGTTCTACAGCCTCCTCCCCGAGACTGCCCAGAGGCGGGGGCCGGGCGGATTAGGCCAGGAGAGGTGGAGAGGGGCTTCGGGGAACCAGCCAAGGGTGAAGGATTTCGCGGACCCGTGGGGCGACTCATAAAGACTTGGGCTTCCTGGTCCTCGGCCCGCCCTCGGCCTGACGGCTTTATAAAGGCCTCCCGCCCAGCACGGCTCTGGTCCCAGCCCCTCGACTCCCCAGCCGGGCTCTGGCCTCTGGCCGTCTCTCTGTCTGCCGCGCACCAGCGCAGGGAGGGGGCACGCGGAGAACCTTGCCTTCTCGGCTTGGAAATAGGAGGGGAGGGAGGGGTACCCCAGCGAGGCTTAAAACTCCTTGAACGGGGAGGAGGCGGAATTCCGAGGGGTGAAGCAACCCGCGCAAGATCGCACCGCCAGGACAGCAGACTCTTTCGGTTAGGAGTTTGACCATCCGGCCCTGACCTCAGGCACAGAGCCCGCCCTTCGCCAGACCCGAACCCGGCGCACTCTTTAGCCCAGGAGGCTGGGTGGGAGGCTCCTGAGGGCCTCCCGGCTCCGGGGCTCCTCCGGGCTGGGCAAGGGTGGCCCGGACCCCGCCGCACCTGGATGACGCGCATGTTGAGGCCGGTCTCCTGCGCCAACTGTTCGCGGATGTGGCGCGTGGGCTTGGGCGTGGCGGCAAAGGCAGCCTTGAGCGTCTCCAGCTGCTTGGCTTTGATGGTGGTGCGCGGGCCGCGCCGCTTAGTGCCCGAGTTCTGCTCCTCGTTCTCGTTGTTGGCCGTCTCCTTGTCCGATGACGTCGAATTGTCCGTCTCCTTGGGGTCGTCCTGGAGAGGGTCCTGGAGGTCTGGGGACAGACTGCGGTCCGTACAGGAGGACACTGCGGGCGCACAGAGCGGGAAGAAGACAGCGGTGTCAGCGGCGGCCCAAGGTCTCTCCAGTCGGGTAGCCGGTTCCTGCCGACCCCGGACCCCGCCACCCGCCCTGGGTTCCCTCTCAGGCCAGGCGACAGCCCCTCCCCCAGGGGCCCGGCTCCCGCCCACTCCCTCCAGGCCGGCCGGCCGGCCTTCGGAGAGCCGCTTCTGCAGCCCTCTCCAGCCCTTTCCAGCTATTGCCTGGGTAAGGGAGAGGCACAGCCTTTGCGGGGGGGGGGGGGGGGGGGGGGGGGGGGGGGGGGGGGGGGGGGGGGGGGGGGGGGGGGGGGGGGGGGGGGGGGGGGGAGGGGAGCGACCATCGCGGAGAGGGGACCGGGTGGAGGACACAGATGCCTTCTCCCGTCTCTCCTTCCTCCAGACCCCAGCGAGCGTCCTTCCTGGGGGCCTTGAAATTACCGAGAGCTGAAAAGATTTGGAAAGCAGGGAGGGGCGTGGGGTGGCGTTGTGTGGTTCCAAATTGGGGGAGGAGGGCAACTTGGAAAAAAGCCCCTCAAAGGATGGAGAGCAGGAAAGAGCTTGTAGTCCGTACCCTGTAGGACAGGCTCCAAATGCTGTCCCCCTTCCCCACCCCTTCCATTTGCCCTAGAAATGCCTGATGGGAGTGGAGAGCTCTGAGCCAGGCCCAGAATGCCCACACACAGGGGCAAGGTAGAGAATGCCAGGCAGGCCACAGGGCGGCAGGGTCTTTGGGCCTCAGGCTGGGGAGGGGAGGCGGCCTCCTACCTGAGTTGAGGCTGCCCTCCTTGAGGCTGGAGGAGCTCAGGTAGTCATCCTTGCACACGAACTTGTTCTCGTCGATGACGTACAGCTCCTCACCCGTGGACAGCTGCTTGTTGCACACCATGCAGGTGAAGCAGTTGAGGTGGAAGACTTTGCTCCGGGCCTTGCGCACCAGGTCGCTGGGCGAGATGCCTTGCGCGCAGCCTGCGCACTTAGTGCCAAAGCGCCTGCAGACACAGCGTGGCCCGTCACCTTGGAGCAGCCCTGTGTCCCATCCTCTCGAGCCCCTGACCTCTTCCCACGCACCCCAGCCTCTCAGAAGCTCCCATGTCCACATCTGTCAAGCGAGACCGTGATCCTATACTCTCTGGCTGGCGCTAGAGAGGTTGAGACAAATGTCCTGGGCCGTCCTCAGGGCTGGGACTGACGTGCCTTGTTCAGGTTTATCCACACTCCACCAGGCTTCCAGCCACGGGGGCAGCCTTGAGCCAAACACAGGCCAGAGCACCCCAAGATGTCACCCCCGTCCCAGCCTGGGCTGCTTTCCTGAGGCAAACTTGGCTCTCCAAGTTAGGGTGCGTTTTAAGGCAGGCGAGCCAGGTTGGGAGCACTCCTGGCTTTGCCGCCGGGATCCTTTTCCAGTTTGCTGGGGCCCAGGTAAGGCCAGGCTGCCTGGCTGCAGGGGTGGGGAGCTCTTCTGAGCTGGACCTGAGCAGGAAGGAAGGAACCTTTTGCTGATTCCCAGTGCCACCAGCACTGGAGGCTTTCCAGTCCCCCCCACTCTGGGACCTGCTGGAGCTAGTGGGGAGCCTGCGGACAGCAGGGCCTCAGAGCGATGGTTTCTGGAAACCAGGGAGTGAGTCTCCCCCCCACCCCTCCCGGGCCCCCAGTCTCTGGCCGGGGCAGGAATTGGGAGAATGTAACCAGAAAGCAAATCTAAACCTGCATGGCCGGTACCCAGGATCTTTCAAATCCCCGCCCCCCTCCCCCAGTTCCCGATCTAAATCCTTTTCTTTCTTCCTTGAACACTTGGAGAAGGACAGCCTCCCCCAAAATGCGTGGTGCAGGCCAGCACTGGGAGGGGTGAGGTGCGGGTGGAGGGGGAGAGCCAGGACCCAGGACTCTGGGGCCCCACATTTACTCACACCCATGTCTCTGAACAGGGCGAATTTGGGTGACGTTGATGTAGTGAGGGCATTAGAAGCCATAAGTCACTTTTGGCCTTATCCGGCAGCGTAATTGGCCATATGCACCTTATCAAAAATCATTAGGCACTTTGCAAGCACCGCCACATTAGGGGCCTCAGGCCTCCAGAGTCAGGGAGTTTACACGTGTAAAGCCGAGGCTGACATTTTCTCCTATTCAAATTCCCTAGTGCCTAGCTGCTGGGGCCGGAGAGCAGCCTTTCTCCACGGTGTTAATCACGCCCCCCTTCCCTTGGTGCCCGGGAATTCGCAGGCACAAAGCCGGCTCTGGGCGCCTGGCGGTAGCAGGCAGGGCTGAGCCACCGAGAACCCCACAGCCTTTCAGGTCATTTCCCTCGGTGTTTCCCAGCTGGGGAAACTGAGGCCCAGAAAAGTGACCTGCCCTGGCTCACCTGAGGGCCCCTGTGGGTAGCAAAGGGAGGTGACACATCGCAGACTGGACCCTAGAGGTCCTGATTCTCAGCTTGGATTTCGTTTGTACATCTCAACACGGGAGAGAATGTTTACAGAGTTGGGGGGAGGTGCCAAGGAGGAGAAGGTTCCCTCCCTCCATCATCAGAGGAGACTGTCCTGGCTGAGCCCCCTTGGAGTTGGGAAGTTTGGGTTTGTCCAGGAGGGCTCTGGGGCCCTGGCCTGCGGGAGGTCAGCCCCTCCGCTCCTGCACTCTGCCAGGTGGGAGAAGCCTCCAGCAGTCCCTAACTTAGGCAACAATCCTTCCTCTCTCAGAATCGGGCTTGAACTTCCGCCCCGGGGTCGCAGCTGCGGGGAAGGGGCAGAGATGCGTGGGGATCAAGTTTCTCGGGGCTTCCTCGCCCTGCCCCACCGCGGCTCCAAGCCGGCCTGGAGGAGCGAACTAGAGACAGCGAAGCAGCGTTCTTCTTCCTCCGCCCGGGCTCCGGCGCCTTCCTGGACCAAGGACAGGAGGGGAGCAGCGGGGCTGCCCCGCTTCCCATTGAAGGCTGTGAGCCCAGGAGGCTGGTTTGGCGGTCTCCCCTTCCGGGGCCCAGGAGGAGCGCGCGCAGGGCAGCGCGCAGGCAGCGGGGCCCGCGGCCTCTTACCTGAAGAAGTCATTTTTGCAGTAGAGCTTGCCCTCGCGCGAGAAGCACTTCTCCGAGAGATTGGTCTTGCACTCGCAGCACTGAACGCATTTGATGTGCCACGCGCGGTCCAGCACGTTCAGGAGAAAGCGGTCGAGGATGGGCCGCTCGCAACCGGCACAGTGCACCATCATAGCGCCCGGCGGCTCCGGCCGCCCTGCCCTCCCTCTGGGCCCCCGGCCCTCGGGCCCCCGGGCCCCGCCGCTGCGCTCCGCCTCTGATCTCGGCCGCCGCCGGGCGAGTCCGGTCCGGACCAAGACTCAGCCGGTCAAGTCCTTGGGTATCGCCGGCCTGGCGCTGGGCTGCCGGGGGGCGGGGTGGGGAGGGGTGGCTTTCACAGCCTCATGCCCCGCGCCGCGCGCCCCAGTGCGTGCTCCGGGCTCCCCCAGGTGTCTTGGGTGGCTACTGGCCTCGGCGCTGCGGAGCGGCTTTCCCAGGTGGCGGAGGCGCCGGCACTTTCCCCCACTTTCAAGCGGTCCCGATCCTCATCTTTGTCTGGCCGCCGCCTAATTCGCGCATCCTTATTCAGATTTGGTGACGTGGCGCGGCACGTAGGGGGCCCGGCGGCCAATGGGCGCGCGGTGGCCATGGCAACCTCTTAAATTTATAGCATATCTAAATTGGCTACAGCGTTGCGGTCGGGACAGAGCAAAAAAAACAAGGCATCAGTATTGTTGAGTATTAGCTTGTACCTGGTTCGGAGGCTAAGTAAGTATTTACCTTCCAGTTTGGGGCCGGGAGCGGGGGGCCGCGCGATCTGAAAACTGCATTTCCCTTCCTCTCTCTTCTCACAAATATTTGGGGGCCAGGATTCCAGGGCCTAGTGGGAGAGGGACCCCTGCCCCATTCGCCATCCCCGGAACTTGCAGAAGTTGCCCGAGGCCCGGAGCGCGCTCTACGTCCACCCCTTCTCTTTCCCAGTCCAGCACACCCAGAGTGGAACCCCTCGGCCCGGCGTCCCTGGGGTCCGCGCCCTGGAGCTGCACAGCGCGGTTCACGGGGCTCCCCGGAGCCTGGCGGCTTCTTTTGTCACACACGGAGCTGGGGCCCAGCCCTGGCCTTTCTCAGGGACAGAGAGAGCGCGCGGGCGCCGAGCCAGAGAGCAAGCGGGAGCTCGAGCCGCGCCCTTTGGGTATCTTTCCCGTGCAGGCCCCAAAACTAGGTGTGTGTGTGGCGGGGGTCGTCTGGCCTGGTCCGAGACCCTGGAGTTTCAGGTCTGAGCTCGCAGCCCACAGGGCTCTGGGGAAGAGGTGGGGAGGAAGCGATCCAGGGCGGTGGGGTCTTTTTGAAACCAGCTCAGAGGTGGCGTTCACCACGGCTCTCCTTTCTGGGATTCACCTTCCAGATCCCGGGCCAGCCAGTCAGGGCATCGAGGTGAGTGGGTCATGCTTTCGAGGGGTGGGGGCAGGATGCTGGAGACTGTGTAGGTACCGCTTGCACTCCCACCGAGTGCGGGCTGTTTGTGCAAGTTCCCTCCAACGAAGAGCGAAGGGGAAGGAAGAGCCGGGGGTCTGGGGAGTGTGGGGGACGCTTGCAGGTGTGTGTGAAGAGGGAAGTGTGGGTCTGGGGGGCTGGGAGGGAGAGGCCAGGCCTCCCTGCCTCCCTTCCCAAGGGGCCGACCTGGCGACTGGGTGCAGCAAGGCAGAGAGGCGAGGAAGCCTCCAAAGGATTTTTCCATCGGGCTCACTGAAAGTCGCCGTTGGCTGACCGGGTAGGTAGGCCCTGGGCTGGAGCCAGAGAAGTGTGTTTGTGCCAAGACTTGGCTGTGAATGTGTGTTTGGTGCGTTCACTGAGTTTGTCCGTGTATGTTTGTCGCTTGAGAGTTCCATTTGTGCCTCTGTTTATAGTTGGTAATGAATCACGTGAATACATTTGGGTATGTGTCTTTCTTGGTGCAAATCTGTGTGTTTGTATTTGTGTATACTTCTGCGGTGTATGTTAGTCTATGTGCTCTTGTTTCTGTTGGTCTGTGTGTATGTGTGTAGGCTGACTTCAGACACTCAAACGTGAGGGTGTTTGCACGTGTGAGTGTGCATGTGGATAATATTATCGTGTATGTGTGTGCTAACACTGATGTGTAAGTGGACTTAAAAGAAACCCCGAATGGGTGTGTTTGTGTGTGTGTGAGCATGTGCGTGCTTGAGACCCCGTGTGTGTGTGACTGAGTTGAGTGTGTTTGTGAGCACAGAATTTTGTGGGTCTGTGCTTGTCTGCTAGTCACACTGTGTGTGTCTGCGTGTGGATGGCTGTGTTTTTGTTTAGGTGGCTTCTGTAGGTTTTGGGGGCCCCTGTTGTGTGTGTGCTTCTAGTATTACCTTTGTGAATTTGATGGGGGCAGGATTTCTGGGAGCTCATACTGGGGCATTTGGTAGAGGCACAGAGATGCTTACTTCTCTCTCTGTTCCTGTCTAGGCTTAGCGCTGTCCCGCAGTCTCTAGGGGAGGTGATCTGGCTGGGGACAGGAAATTGGCAATGCTGGTCGCCAGGTGGGACACTGGCCCACAGCTGGGTCTCTGAAAAGAAGCCCCCAAATTGGGTGGCTTCTGCCTGATGGTGCTGGACTCCATCCTCTGGCTTGCCCAGGTGTCTACACCACGTAGCCGTGTGGCTGGTTAGAGCCGGGCTCGGCCTGGAACAAGTAGGCTGGAGCTCCCCTGGTGCCCGAGGCCCAGCTGGGAGAGCTCCAAGAGCCCCAGATGAAAACCACAGCCTCTGGAGGCCTGGCTCTGCCCTCTCGGGGCATGAGGGGCCCAGGCTCCGGCAGGGCAGGGTCCGGGAGAACCGAGAACACAGGAGGAGAGAGGCGCCAGGCTGGAAGTGGAGGCCAACTGGGGTGCTACTCAGCCTTTGTTTCGCCGGGGTTTCTCTCTCTCGCGTTCTCCACATCTGTTTTCCTTCCCGTCTCCTTTTCTTTCTTAGGTTCAGCCTCTGTTCTCTTTCTGTTTCCCTTTCCCTCTGTTTCTCCATTACTTTCTTTCTTGATTTCAGTCTGTTTTTATTTTCTTCCCTCTTCGTCTCTGCTGGGCGTCCAAATCCAGCACCACGCTCATCGCTTCAATGAACAATTCTCACTGCGCACCGTACAGCTCTTGGGGTGCTGGAAGACTCACATACGGTCATTAAAAGCCCCATCTGACAGCCTTCTGCCCTGTTTTGGACTAAGCACCCCAAACTCACTGTCCTCCAACGCCCCCCCCCCCCAGCTGGGTCCTTGAGAGCCAGATTCCTGTGTCTTCCCAGCCCTGACTTTGCCAACCCTGCTGGCTGCCCGGTGCCAGGTTTCATCCGGGACAGATTCACCTGCCCTTACCTCCTGGATGTTCTTAAATGCCAGCGCACAGCCAGGCCCCAGCAGCGTGACACCAGGATGGGGAGGTAGCAGGAATCAGGGACAGTCTCAGAGAGCAGCTCTGAGTCTTCCGGAGCCTGGATGTGGTGAGTCACCAGGGGCTGAATTCCCATTTGCCGGAGATGAGGGCTCCGCTTCCAGAAGCCTTGCTCTGGCTTCTGCCTCCTGTAACCGAGTTTACCCGTCCTGTCCAGGTCGCAGCTCCCCTGAAGTCACCCTGGGGGCCTCAGCCCAGTCCAGCCCCAGTCCAGAACCTCCACGCCCCAGCCCCACCACAGGAAAGCCTGCTTGGCCTTTGCCAGCCTTCCACCTTCCGGGGCACACAGCATCCGAAAAACGCCAGCAGACCAACTATTAGAGGAATTATCCCGCCCTAACAGCGCTAACAGATGGCGACCAGGCAGCGAAATCCCCTCCTATATGTAACTAATAAACCGCTTGTGTCTTAACAGGGTAATGCATGGAGACGCAATGTCACTTATACAAGATGTTGATGGAATTTACTATATAAAAATCTTCCTCCTAGACTAAAGAGTATCAACATTACAACTCGACAGACGGCGGCGGGATAAGTAAAACAGACAAAAGACAAACAAGATAATAATCTGTTTCCAATCACTTAAGCCCTGTAGAGTTAGTAATATGCAGTTTGCATATTCCCCCTTGAGTTCGGTAATTAATTACCGGCGAAGAGGCACACACCCGCCGGAGGTGGGAGTTTGGAGGCGCACTGAGCTCGAGCTTGGGGGCGGGGTGCTTCTTTCTTGTCTTCTCCAGCCCGGGACTCGGGCGGCGGCCGGAATGGGGACTCTTCGGGAATTTGGAGCAGACCTACCCGCAGGCTAAAGAGAATTTTCAGCCTGCTCACTGGAAGCTCTCAGGCCCCGGATGGGTGTGGGCGGGTGTTTCTGCAGTCGGGCAGGACCTGGGAGCTTTTGCGGCGGCCGGACTATCTCCCTTCGCTCCACCGAAGGCATCCCTTCCCCTTGAACGGTCCGGAGTGGCTTGCTTTCTTGGGGGACGCGCGCAATGAGGGAACCCTAGGGGTGCGCCCTTCGTCGTCTTCTCCGCGCGGTATCTTAGGCGGCGCTGCCGGTCCTCTCCCGACTTCGTTCATTACCTCCCCTCAACCCCGAAACGCATTCTCCGCATCCCTTCCCCCTCCCCCTCCCCCCAAGAGCTGGCGCGGGCTTTAACATTAAACAAACGCAGCGAGCGCCTCCGAGCTGCGCTCACGGCCGGGTCTGCGCGGCAGCGGCGGCGTTACAAATTGTAAATTTAAATTGCTCGCCGGATTCATTACTTCCCCTCTTTGATTTCAGCCAGCCGTGAAAAATTATACTGGTGTACCACTGAGAAACTGTTTTGCCGCAAAGAGCCCGCGCCTAATCACTGGCTTTCTCCCTCCGACAAAAGTGTAATTATTTTGTTTGGGGTGTAAATATAGGCCGCGCCGCGCACACACACTCAGCGTCCCGCCGCGCCGCCTCGCTCTGCCCGCCACCGCGCGCAATCGGCCCCCGAGTAAGAGCGGGCGTGGAGGCTGCTCCCTGACGCCCGGAGGCCCGAGAAGAGCGGCTGGTTTGGCGCTCCGGAGAGACCCAGAGAGCCGAGCCTGCCGGCTGGTCTCCAACCTCTATCCTCGGGAGTTCGAGTTTGCCCGAGGACGCCCGCAACGCGTGCGCCCTGGCTGGCCTGGGTGGACGCTGGTGGAGTGTGATGAGTAGGTCAGGGCTCGGGCTCAGGCCTAGATATCCGCACAGAGATGCAGAATGTGGGGGTGGATGAACCTTCCGGGAGCCCCGAGGGGGTGGCCACCTGGGGGCAGCCCCGAGTCCCGGCAAGGAAAGTGTCTAGGCCCGGGCGTCCCCGAGAGTGCTGGAACATAGGCAGAACCCTGGAAGACAGGGGCGCTGAGGCCGGTGTGCCCCTTGCGCTCTGCCTTGGACTTACTGCTTGGTTTCCAGAACATCTCTGCGGGGTGCAGGGCCTTCCTGTCAGTTGAATTGCGCATGGCTTAATTAACGGTCTCGTTAACTGGGCAGGCCCGACCTGGAACGTTTAATCAAAAAGGCAGGGAATCCCTGTTTCCTTCCTTCCTCGCTCCCTCCAGTCCTTCCTCCCTCTTCTCCCTTCCTTCCTCCCTCCTCTCCCTCCCTCCCTCCCTCCCTCCCTCCCTCCCTTCCTCCCTTCCTTCCTTCCTTCCTTCCTTCCTTCCTTCCTTCCTTCCTAACTCCCTTCCTCTATCCATTCAACAATGGCACCCCTCTCAAGCCCCCTCCCTCCCCTGAGTCCTCCTGCCAGTGCCTAGAAGGGTGGCTCTAGAGTCTGAACTCAACCCCAATCCAATATCTGGGCTGGGACTTTGAGGGGCCCGAGAGGGGTAAGCCCCAGGGGTTGGGCAACACTGTCAGGTTGGGTAGCTTTGGGACAGACACCGGGGCCAGAGGCTATGGTCGGCCGCACGGGGGCCGAGAGCTGGGTGATCAGTGCAGGTGGGCTGTGCAGCCCTACCAGGAGCTGGGGGCAGGCCTGGAATCTCTGGGAGGGAGCAGGTGTGGAGGACAGTGGCTGAGCACCGCTTCAGATTCTGGGAGATCCAGTCCCAAAGCGAGAGTGCGCGTGTGCTTGTGAGTGCTGGCCAGCTTAGAGACCTGGACAATTGTGCGGTGGGGGCAGGGGACCTCTCTGCTTCCTGCAAGCCCCTCTCCTGCAATGCACCCTTCCGGAGTCTCTACTCTCCAGACTGCCCTACAAGGTCCTGCGGGCTATATTCTAAGATTGGGCGCTGCAACCCAGGGCCAAACTCAGGTTTCATTCATTGGATGGACCCTGGCTGGGGCTGGTTCCTGGGGCCAGGTTGGGGGGTGGGTGGTCTAAGGAAGACAGAAAGAAAGATGCGAGCCAGCCCCCCAACTCATGAGGAAAACACTGAAGCTTTTGTTCAGAGAGGGAAAACGGTGCACTTCTACTTGGTGCTGAGCTGCGGGCTGCTCCAACGCTGCCCGCCGATGCGCATCTCCCAGGTGGCGTATAAGCCGAGGGTCGGAGCTGAGAACGGCGGGGATGCTCCTCGGCCGCCGGCTGGCTGTTAGGCCTGCAGGCCAGCCCGAGCCGTTCGGTCAGGAGGCCGGCAGCGCGGAGGGGTCCCGGCCGTGGTCGCGGCTTCCCCGGCCCCATTGAGCGTGTCTGAAGGTGGAGACCATCTGCGGGAAGAGGGAGCGGTTTCTAAGGAGATGCCTGCAACCCCACGCCATCTCTGGAGCACAAATGAGAGCGCTTTATTAGGGCTCTAACCTTCAAATTTAGGACCCCCTCCACCTTCTGGTTACCCTTCCTCCCACCGGAGAGTCTGTGTTTGAGTCCGTATCGTGCTGCCTCTTTCTTTCCTCTTGGTCTTTTTCCCGGTCTCGGTAACATTTCCCCCACCCTTCTCTCCCCATTCTATCCCACCTCCTCTCCCCGCCCCTCCATATCCCACCTCCTTTTTGTTAGCCTAATATGGGTTCCTTTAGAATTCGCCCGACTTTGGCAGCCTGCGCGCTGTGTGTGTGTGTGTGTGCGCGCGCGCGTATTTCTCGGCTGCTAATGATTGTGTGTTGATAGAGTAAAGCAGTGGCCTCATTAGCCTTTGTTTAGAAGGTGTTAAAAGGGAAATCTGCATCGGAAAGCGGCGGTTTACACCGCAGCCGGGCTGAACGACACACCAGAGCGGGCGGGGTGGGGGACGTCCACCCCCTTCCGCCCCAGGCGTCCACGGCCTCGGACCCCGGGAGGGGGAGGGGCCCGGGGAGAGCGACCCCCAGCTCCTTCCTCCAAGGCGAGTATGTTTACCCCGCTGAACGCCCTTCGGCTCCACGGGGACCTCAGCGGGGATGCGCTTTCTCTAAAACTCCTTTGAGCTGCCCAACAGTGCGCGGCGGCCTTTCTCCTCCAGGTTTCTTGGGGGAGGAGAAGGGGAAGGACAGAATGCTGTTTAACAAAAAATCCAGGGACTCCCCGTTCCCCCGCCCCCCCCCCAAGAGGATGGTGAAGCATCTTATTTTGGAGGCGCATACCAATTTGTGCACAGTGGTTGGCCTGGGCTCTGGGTCTTCTGGCTGGTTGGTTTGTGGCGAAATCTCTGTACTCCAGATGCTGGTGTGGGGGCCCTAAGCTTTAGATCTGCAAGAGTCCTCTTTCTTTCCTACTAACATATTTGCGAACTGCCAGAGGAAGTCTTCCTTGTGCAGGAGGCTCATTCTTAAGCTTTCCTCATCTATACCCCCACCCTAGGGCTCCACTTTGGAAACAAATTCTGTGAGAACAAATTGTGGTTTGGCTGGTCAACTTCTCTGAAGCTTGGCGGAAGCACAGAACTTTATTGACCCTCAGCTACATTCTCTCTCTCTCTCTCTCTCTCTCTCTCTCTCTCTCTCTCTCTCTCTCTCCTGTGTGTGTGTGTGTGTGTGTGTGTGTTTATGTATGTGAGTGTAGGATTTGGAGAATGAGCTTCACATGCACGGCATGTCCTACTCCCTCGGGGAAGCAAGGTTTCCGGCAGAGAAGAACATGAGACATTCTTTTTATCCTGGATCCTACGAAAGAGCCCAGAAAAAAATGTATTTGGAACAGCCTCTGTGGGTGATGATTGTTGAACTCAGAGCCAGATGCTTTCTTTGGCGAAAGGGAGAAAAATGAGGCTGAATTTGTGTGGTGGGATGTATAGTTTCTGAACATAACGTAATCCATTGCTTTATGCCAGGCTTAGGTTGAATCAGAAGAAACCCTTTCTCATCTTTCTGGCTCCTGTCTCACAGTGGTGGTTTTCCTGGATTTGATGCTGTGGGTCTTGGGCCAAGCTCAGCTGGTTTGGGCATCCTTGTGTGTCCACAGCTCGGGTCGTGCACCAGCGAACCGTTTGACATCGTCGGTCGGCTTTTTTTTTTTTTTTTTTTTTCAGTCAAAGGCTAGGCGTTGTGTGGGGACAGACGTGGGAGGCTAGGACCCGGGACAGTGACAGTAAAACGAATTCCAAACCCAATCTGAACTCACCACGGTGTCACTCCAGCCCCCAACACCATGCAGACAGAAGCGAGGTTCCGGGTGTGAAGTCAAGTTAAAATCAGCAGTCGTGATGTGATGGGATGGCATCAGGGCCGATTTCGGAAGACACGGGGAGAGGATAGGAAGGTCTCTCCCTGTCCTCTACACTCTCTCCCTCCTTTCGGAGCAGGTTTGGTGGAGAAGGCAGCAGGTGCACCAGCGGTGGTCACCTCGCTAAGCGCGGGCGCTGGAGTTTGGACCAAGACAAAGAAGGGAGCTGTCCGCGGTGCTGAACCTGCCGCGCCGCCAAGGGGGCAAACGGGCTCCTCCTTTACCCCCTCCTTCCATCTTTCCTTTACTCCGTGATTTTCACCCCCTCGTGCATTTATTTCCTCCGCGTTGTCTTTCCTTAGAACCCGCGTCCTGTATACAGGTATATCTATATCTATATATCTATATATATCAAAGAACAAAACAACTGGCTAAAAACGGTGTCCTCTCCTTTCTTTACAAATAAATGATGTAGGAAAGGTTTATTTTAAGTGTACTCAAAAACAGATACAAGTAGGTATCTCTAACCCCAACGAAGTGGAAATTCATGCTTAGAACAATAGGACTGAGCAATAGCGGATGCTATGAATCTACCTTTTGATTTATTCTGAAGAAGAGTCTAGGGACTTAGACATTTTAGTTTCAGAAAAATCATATCCTTGGCATCTTAACTTCTTGGGTTCAAAAATATAAGAGCTGGAGAGGATTGGCGGTCAAATATGAAAGTGAGCAGACTGAAGCGCTTGCCTACCAGTCGATAGATGGCTTGTGAGGGTCAAAGCATGGACGTTAAGTTGACTTAACCCTTTCAGGCCGAGATGAGATCTGAAAAGACAACGTTCTTCAGGATTAGCAAAATGGGAACGATTCCTTTTGAAGGTTTGGGCACAAAAGGGTTAATCTTGTATTTCATTTTCTAAATGTGCACCGTGTTATCTAGATGCCTGGCATGGTGTATAACCAAGCATCGATTCCTCTGTTCAAATTTGTATGCAGTACTTGTCTAAAGAAGTTTGTGTAGGGGAGAAAAAATCACATACTTCCTCCGGAGGAGAGGTGCCCACCCCTTTTAATGCACACAGATCTGTACACGCTTCTTCTGGCATCTCATAGATACACTGCTTCCCAGAGAGCCCAGATACCCTGGGGCCACTTCTTGTGGTCTTCTCTGAACCCTCCAGCCCTCCCCACCACAGGAGTGTCAGCTAAGCCCAGTTGTTAGCATTGTCAATACACCTGGAGAGAGGTCCCTGCGAATTCAGTGCAATAGATTCACTCTGGCTTCCCACCTGGACATTCTAAAGCTAATTTGCCCCTAAAGGCAGAGGAACCAGCATTCTTAAATGGAGCAATTTGTAACTGGAGGTTGGATCTTTGGGTTGGGGCAATGAACCCCCACTTCACCAAACCCTGACTGTTAAAACAATCTTGAGATATTTCATTAAGGCCAAACAGTCATCCTTTTGGATCATATACCTTTCAACCTCTTAGGATTCAGGGCAGAAACCTGACCTTGAGTGAGTAAAGGAGAAATGAAAAAAAAAAAGCCATTTATTGAGTGACCAATATGTGCATTTGATTCCTGATTTTCACGGAGATTCTGAAAAATGGTAGATATTTATCATGGCTCCATATTACAGATGAGGAAATTGAGGCTCAGAGATGTTCATTAAGTTTCTTATGGTTACACAATGATTTTCACCTAGGTTTCATTGGTTCCGGAGCCTGTGCTTACTCTCATACCCCATACTTTTCTGGGGGCCACACTGATGGTTATACTGGTGATTATATCAGTGGTCACACTGCCACAATCCCTTTGGATTGCCCAGGCATCGTGGCCTTTGGTCTGCCTTCGGAAGTTGGTTTAAACTCTAAATATGAAAGCAAGAAATAAGAATGGAGAGGACAGAGGACCCTCCATTCATGTGGGTTAGGTGGTTATTTACAGAATGCGGAAAGGGACCTGGGCCATCTCAGGGGAGTCACACCTAAGAGTCATCCTTACCTCCCTCTTTCTCCCCTGCCATGTATCCAGTCCATCAGCAAATGTAGTTAGCTCTGCCTCCAAAATATATTCCAACCCATCTACCTATCATCTTCTTCTCCATTATCACCCTAGCCTAAGCCACCATCATTTCATCTATTTTATTAAAGTCGCCTCCTGACTGGCCTCCTGATGTCTTCTATCCTTGCCCTCCTCTGCAATCCATTCTCTACATGATAACTAAAGTTATATTTGAAAATCATAAATCAGATCTTGTCATCCTTCTGTTTTTAACCCTCCAATAGCTCCCCGGTGCACTTGGAATAAAATCCAAACTTCTCACCCTGCTCCGCAGGGCTCTTTGTGATGGCCCTATCTCTGCAACATGCTCCCCCTTCATTGGCTCCCCTGCTGTGCCTCATGCTCTTATAGTTTTTCTCACCTCCAGACCTTATGCACTTGGCTTGCCCCTCTGCCCTCGGATCCTTATGAGATTGGCTCCCTCCTGTCACTTAGGTCTCAGCTCAAATGTCAACTCCTCAGAGAAGTCTTTCCTGACCACCCTTAGCTAAGCACTCCATACTCAGTCACTCTCTATCTACCCCTCTGTCAGTTCTCTTTGTAGGCCTTTATCAATATCTAGATTATCCTATTTATATGTTTAGGTGCACATTGTCTGACCTTCTTCATAAAATAAAAGTTCTTTGAGGGCAGAGACTGTGTTTGTCTTGTTTGCTGTTGAATCCCCAGTGCCTAGCCCAGTACCTGGAATAGAGCTGTTCAAGCTACGCATGTGTTGACTGAATGAGTAATAACTGAATACACAGATGAACCACATGGTACAGAAGTGAATGGAGATGGGTGCTTAAAGCTGAGGAGGGACTGAACATCATTTGCTGCCTATCCTCTGGGCTCTACGAATGGAGCAGTGGCCAGGTGGCTTCCCAGTATGGGAAAGGGAAGAAAGAAAAGTTCGCCAAGGACCCCAAGAGGGTACAGTCTTTAGGTGGATTCTGAAAACCAGATACAGGAATCAAATTAGGGTGGTGAATCAGGTGTATGCCTTGGAGAGTGATTTTTATTTGTTCTTGTCGGATCTGAAACCTTCTCTTGGTTACAAACAAAAGGGTGATAATGGAAAGCACAGCAAATCAGGATGATACCTAAATTACAAAACCTTTCTTGAAAAATCCAGCCAATCCTACTTGTGAAAAAAGTCATACAGTGTCGTGTTAACTGTTTCAACTCTGGAGCTCGATTCTGCTGGCCTGGAATCTGGCTCCTTTGCTTACCAATGGAGTTGTGTGATAGGGGGCAGGTCACTTGGCCTCTCTGTTTCTCAGTTTCCTCATCTGTGGAATAGAGATAAAAGTAGTATACCTATCTTATAGAGGGGCCGTGAGGGATTGCTCTAGTCTGTTTTATTTGTGCTGGAGTTTGGCATAGGAGAGGAAAAGGGGAGAGTATGTTCGGGTTGTGAGTGGGGGAGATAAAGATGCAAACAGACTGAATGCCACGGGAAAAAAACGAGACTCATCTGTTTAAGATCTCCTTTTCTTTTCAAGAGCTCTTATTTTCTCTGTGAAGGTAGATGACGGCTCTGAAATTAGAGGGCCTGGCTTAGAGTCTCAGCTGCAGTGCAGACCAGCTCAGTCAAGGGAGGAAGAAACTCAGCCTCTCCAAGTCTCAGTCTTCTTATCTATAAAATGGGCAATAATCATGCCTGTCTCCTAGGGTACCCTGAAGCATTTGGGGAGATGATGTTGGGGGACATGGACAGTACCCGGCTTTCCAGTAGTTAGCTGCTGTCAGTGGGTCTTATTTGGAGCTTATTTTCTTTATTCCTTATAAAGAAAAGTGTCTCTTTGAGCAGGTGAAAGTGAAACCGTTTTCCTGGGCCCTGGAATAGGTAAGAGTAGGAAGGTGATAAGCTTGGAGTCATCAAAAGGCCTTCCTTTATCCAGTCTTATTGCTGGGGCTGACCCAGTTTCAGAAGGAGAGGGTTCCCAGAGACCTTATCTGGGCCACTGTGGTCAGTTTCACCCTTCAGGGGAGCCATCCTTTACACAATAGAACATTCTACAAAGACATCTCTCCAACCCACATGGTCAATGGTGCCAGGTGTTAAATGTCCTACTAGAATGTGACATTAAGATAATTCTCCTGGTGAATCCCTTTGTTAAGTTAATGAGCACTCCCTAATCTGTATGCATTAAAAAAAGTCATCAAGTCTTTTTAGGTGCTCGTGAGTGTGGTCTGCAGTTCAATGATCCATGTAAAATACATCATCTTGTTGCGCCCCCGACCAGCCCTAGGAGGCAGATCCCATTTCACAGATGGAGATGCTAAGAGAAGGGAAGGCACACAGCTGGTGAGTGTCCGAGCCCACTGCCCAGACCTGTACCTGGATCTGAAGACTTGGTCTGGATTTCTCGCCACAATGCTAATGGGCCTCTTTGTTTTTGTTGTTGTTATAAAATAAAAACAAATTTCACAATGTAATATGAGCTGTCCAAGAAAATCCTCTGTAAAGGGACTCGCAGATGTGACTTGTGATGAGAGCAGATATTGCTTTCAATGTGGTTCCCCCTGTCGGTGCATCTAACCGAGACACCGAGACACCGTTGGAAAGAGTTGGAATTGCAGTGGGGTGGAGTCTCCCTCTCCCTGAGTAACTCAGAGGTGGCGTGCCTCCTCCCTCTCCTTGAGCTCCCCTCTCTGGCTCACTCCCCACCCGTTTCCTATCCAGCACTCCGGTGTTGCTTGTCTTTAGCAGACACTCCAGGAGCTGGCAAGCTTGGCAGAGCGAGGCTGAGCTGTATTTATCTGTTTCTTCCTTACCCACCCCTTCTTACAATTTTCTTACATCAGATGGTTTTGATACAGGTGTTTTGAATGAGTGAATGAACAGCTAGGTGACCCCATAGCATCTGTCCTTAAATATCTGTAACAATCCCAGATTATAATTTATCTGCTGATATGTCCATGTGGGGCGGGCTTGATTATAAAAGGGCAGGCACTATTGACATCTTAAAAAAAAATTTTTTTTAAATTTTTTAATTTATTATTGGAAACAGGCTCCAGGCTCTGAGCTAGCTGTCAGCACAGAGCCCGATGCGGGGCTCGAACCCATGAACTGTGAGATCATGACCTGAGCTGAAGCCAGATGCTCAACTGACTGAGCCACCCAGGTGCCCCTACTGACATCTTGACATACTCCTCTTGCCAGGAGTGTGACAACCCGAAGTGTCTCTAGATAGTGCCAGCTGCCCCCTGGGGTACAAAATCACCGCCACTGAAGAACTGCTGATCTAGAGGGGTGTCCGGGTGGCTCAATTGGTTCAGCGTCTGGTTTGGGCTCAGGTCATGATCTCACGGTTTGTGAGTTTGAGCCCCACATGGGACTCTGTGCTGACAGCTCGGAGCATGGAGTCTGTTTCAGATTCTGTGTCTCCTTCCTCTCTGCCCCTCCCCCTGCTCCCTCTCTCTCTCCCTCCCTCTCTCTCTCTCTCTCTCTCTCTCTCTCTTTCTCTCTGTGTGTGTGTCTCAAAAATAAATAAAGCATTGGGGGGAAAAAAAGAACTACTGATCTAAAGCCCAACCTGCCAGACTATCTCAAGCCCTAGAAAGCCCCAGGATCTCAGAAGCTGTCCTGTCCTCTTTGAACAAACTACAGTAATGCTGACAGATCCTACTATGGGACAGAGCCTGTGCTGGGTCTGGGGGGTGGTGTTTATAAAGGTAAATTAGGTGTCTGCGAAGTGTGTCCTTTCATTGGCCCGTTAGGTAAACCTGTATGAGCCACCTACTGTGTGCCAAGCACCTGCCAGAAGCTGAAGTTGCCTCTGTGGGTGGGAAGCGCCCTTCCCTCGCTCCCAAACGGCTTCACAGCCTGGCAAGGGAGACCTACCATCAACTCGAATTTCCACATTTCTGCGCATTACTACTGAACATCAAAGGAAGGAGGGCCTCGGCCTGCTGGGTTATTCTCCCTTCCCCCAAAGCCATATCAAGTTGGGTGCTTGTGCTTGCCTCACTGTCTTCATTTGCAAACCAGGAAAAATAATAATGATAAAAGTGACGACTAAGCTCAAGGAGCTGTGGGGATTGAATGAGATGATGAATGTGGAGTGATTAGTACAGTGCCTGGTACAAGGTAGGCGCCCAATTAATTATGGCCACTCTTAAAGATCAGTGATGAAACGCGGAGTGATAATAAGAACAGCACAAATTTGTTGAACAATTGTTTGAAATGCATGCGTGAAAGCGCCTTGTCTACATAAAGTAATCAATAAATATTCACATCATAGAATCTTACCTTTATTAAGAAAAATAAGAAGGAGGGACCCCTCGGAATAGAGGGGCAGGGTGGATGATCTGTTAGCTGGGCAAGATTCTGTTCTAAAGCCTGTGGGTGTTTCTACTCTTCTTTCCTTTACTCTCCCCTTCTACCCGTTGCTGTTAACCTGAGGGTCTGTTGCTACGGGCATCCAATAGGTAGACTAGGGTGCTGTTAAACACCCCCTAATGCACAGGGCCATTTCCTCCAACCCGGAATTACTCAAAATCTGTTTCAATGCCAGTCACTGCTACCTCTGGGGGGGGTCTTTTGGAAAGTAAACAGCAGCCATGACAGCTTACCTGATGACTGCATGTCCTGGGGACCATGGGTGGTGCTACCATTCTACCCATCATATAGATGAGGAAACTGAGGTGCAGTAAGGCTGAGCAACCTTCTCCTGGATTTTACAACCTCTAACTTGCAAAGCCGAGATGGCACCTGGAGCTGTCTGAAGCTAACTCAGCAGTCCACTCTCCCAACAGGGGTGTTTTTGTCTGATGGACCTCATGTTGCCAAACTCTGCCACTCTCCTGTTGTGTGAGCTTGAGGGAGTCCTTCTACCTCTCTGGGCCCCAGTCTGTGAAGTGGACCCAGTGGGTCAGCTACCCCAGCCATGCATGGACTTGACCAGGGTGTGTCTATTTGAACTGATCATTCCCCATGGTGGACAGCAGCGGGCCCTTTCTCGGGCTCTGATCTCAATGAAGTTTGAGAGGAGAGAGGACAAGGTCGCAGGGGGCCCCTCCCCCTTACTTGATGAGAGGTGATTCCTTCTCATGTGAATTCTGATTGCCTAGACCTCAAGTCCTTCATTCTGTCGTCACCACCATTTTACAGACATCCAAGTCCAGGAGCTGATGGCTGTCTTGGCATTTCCCACATGGTAGCAAAAAGAATCGGGGTAGAAATCCAGATTTTTTCAGAGGGCAATCCATGGCCATGGGCATTATTCAGTCAATGGCTTGTTTCTCCCCTCCTCCAGTGATTTCTCCTTCCCACCGCCTCGAAGGGTCAAAACAAATCAGCAGACACTTACTGAGCCTTCTCCACCATCAAGGCACTTTGTGACGAGCTGGGGACCAGGAAGATGAATCCGACTCAGTTCTTGCCCCAGGAGTTCAGTTGGAGAAGATTAAATATGAAACCAGGAAAAGATTCAAAATGCCCCGGGAAGGAAGAGTTTGCCGTGACCGAGCTCATCAGTGTAGATAAACAGAGTGACTGCTGATTGTACACGTTCCCTGGAGAAACTTAGAAGTGGAGGAGAGGGGGAGTCAAAGCCTCTGCTACCATGAAAAGGCAGCCTGCCCCTTCCTAGCTGTGAGTCTGTGGGCAAGTCACTCTACCCTTCTGTACTCCTCGTGGCTTGTCTGATCTGAGACCCTGAGGGTCCTCAGAGGCTAACACTGGAGAGTATAGACAGGGAAGATGAGCCAGTGTTGGGGACAAGGCACCCTCAGCCTCTGGAGGCCTGCCTGGTTCTGCCTTTGGATTTGCTGTGTGGCCTTGGGAAAGGTCCCGAACCTCTCTGTTGCATCTCTCAATCTTTGAATTGGGAATTTTGTGTCCCCAGCCTTGTTTACACTGGCCAGAGCTTCCTGGAGAACAATGTTGGAGCTCTCTGAGATATAATGATTCATATATGCAGACATAAGAGTTCTGTTTCTTTCTGATGGCAAACTGACCATGAGGAGGGAGGCTGACCAGGCCGACTCTTCTGCAGGAATGGAGCCCAGGTGGGAGTCACGGGAGGGCTTGGCGGAATGGTCCTGGGGAGTTAGGGCTGCTCTCACCCGAGGCTTGGATGGAGGGGATGGAAACATCACCAACAGATAAGTCAATGTCCCTTGAGACTGAACGTATGTGTATAAATCTGGGGAGAGAAATCAGCAATAGGCCAATCAACAGATCTCTGTTAGGAGACAAAGATGTGTTTAGTTAGATGTGCGTGTAGTTTGTGGTGGCTGATGCCAAGACCCTCAGGGAGCTTAGAGTTTCTTCCAGGATCTTGCTGCTTAAAGGAGAAACCTCTGAGACCCGGCTCCTGGGTGTTGCTTTCACGGACCCCGCTGCCCACCGAGCAGATTCCCCAGGGGGGTGGACCCCTCATCCTCAGCATGCTCGGGACTAACTTGTCACCTCTTCCTCCCATACCTGCCGCCCTGCCAGGCACCGCTGTCCACTCCGCTGCCCAAGCCAGAAACCAAACCGGCTCCTTCTCTGGCTCCCGGCAGCCCCTCCCAAATCCCGCCCAGTCCCTCAGCTGCCTGGGATTTGCCTGGCCACCTCTCGCCAGGACACTAGGCTCCCACCCTTTTTCTTCCAATTCATCCCCACACCCCCCTCCCCGACCGCCAGAGTGATTTTGCTGTAGAACAGAACTGACGAGGTGACTCCCAGGCTCGAAACCTTCCAGGTGCTTCCCCATTGCTGCCAGAACAAAATGTCTTAGCTGGTTTCCAAGCCCGACTCTCTCCCCCCTACAGCCACCACCGCCCCCCCCTTCCTCTCTTGCCTCCTCCCTACAGTCCAACTATCTTGAGCTTTTGACTGGCTTCGCCAGCACACCCTGTCCCTTTCTGAGCCTGTTGCTTCTTTCATCATAACTGTTTTTCCTCCCTGACTTCCACCTGCCTCCCTTGCCTTTCAGGTTGGCTCTTGGATGCGGTCCCTCCAGGAAGCCTTCATGCTCCCCCTGACCCCCCCTCCCGCCAGCCCCCCTTGTCCATTTCCCCACAGGCTCTGAGCTCACGAGGGCTGGGACTGGTCTTAGCGAGCAGCCCACTGCGTGGCTCACAGTGAATGCTCAGTAAGTAGCTGGGGAGTGAATGCCTGCGGAGCACAGAGAGCCAGGGATCCAGCATCGTTAGGAGGTGGGGGGATCTGGTGATTTGGGGGGTGGAATATTTTTTTGGCCTAGTTTTATTTAAGTACAATTCATGTTTAATAAACTACACATATTGAAAGCGTACGATTTGATGTGTTTTGACATATGCATACGCCGGTACAGACGGTCACTGTGATCAAGATCAAGATCGTGAGCATGGCCATCAGCCTTTAAAGTTCCCGCACATCCTTTGATGACTCTTCTTACCAGTCCTCCCTCCCCTCCCCCACCCTTCCCCAACTCCCTCCCTGACTCCCTCTCTGAGGAACCACTGCTCTGCTTTCCATCCCTACGGATGAGCTTGCACTTTCTAAAATTGTACATAAACAGAGCCCTACAGTATGGATTCTTTTGTGTCTGGCTTCTTTCAGCGGGCATATGGGGGAGTTGAATCTGAGCTGGGCTGGGAAGGATACAGTATGACTCAGAGAGGAAGCAGAGGGCATTTTAGGGGAAAAGACTAGTGTGAACAAAAATCCAAAGGCAGAAAAATGCAAGGTAGTTAGATGAGGCTGGACCAAGAGTCATTCACTCACTCACTCCCCCATCAAATGTCTGTGGAGTGCCAGCCATGTGCTAGGCAATGTGTTGGGGGCGGGGCTAGAGCGGCACATGGGGTCTTCTGTTTGCTCCTCTATGTTCATTCTTCCCCTCCTGCTCTGAGTTCTGGGAGGCTGACCTATAGGGAGTACCATAGTTCTCTTCCCTCGGACTTCTTTTCTATTATTTAAAAAAAAATTTTTTTTTTCAGAGAGTGCAAGCCGGAGAGGGGTGGGAGGAGAGGGAGAGAGAGAGAGAGAGAGAGACTCCCAAGCAGGCTCCACGCCCAGCACAGAGCCCAGCTCAAAGCAGGGCTGGATCTCATGACTGTGAGATCATGATCAGAACCAAAATCGAGAATCAGACGCCTAACCGACTGAGCCACCCAGGTGCCCCTCTGCCCCCTGCGTTCTGCTTGGGTTTGCCCAAAGGGACCCATGTTGGGAAATCAGAGGGTCCTTGGGCCGAGATTCCCACGGGAGCCAGACCTCCTGCTGAGAGACGTCTCTACAGCCTGGCACGCCACCCTTCCAGTTGCTTCTCTGGGCCAATGCTCGCTGCTTGAAAGCTTTCTGAAAAGCACCAGAAGACAGCCTGGTGTGGGGACGGGCTGTTTTCCAGAGTCCTTTCCCACCATCACCCTAGAGTCCCCGTGGACAATGCTAGAGGATCCCGGCTCCCCCACGAACGTCTTCACACAAACTTCAAGCCTGACTCACCCCCTGGTCTTTGCGCAGAGGCGCCGGCTCTTCCGGGTGTCTAGGAACTGAGGTCTAGTCCTGTTTCCAGGTGATCAGAAACAGATTTTTGAGTTTGTACCCGGTCTTGTTCTTTCTTTTTTTTTTTTTTTAAGTTTATTTATTTATTTTGAGAGAGAGCGAGCGCATGTGCAAACCTGAGGGAGGGGCAGAGAGAGAGGGAGAGAGAGAAAATCCCAAGCAGGCTCTGCTCTGTCAGCACAAAACCGGATGTGGGGCTCAGACTCACAAACCTTGAGATCATGATCTGAGCAGAAACCAAGAGTCAGACGCTTAACTGACTGAGCCCCCCCAGGTGCCCCCTCCCCAGTCCAGTTCTGATCAATAGGCTTCTCTCCACAACACAGCCAGGACTTGGGGGTTGAATATTCCTAAATTGAAAGCTCCTCCCCCATTGGGAGTTCTATCTCTTACCTAACAAAGCATGGGTCCGACTGTCTGTCTGGCTTAGGTTTGTCACCAAGTAGGTCCCTCTTTGGGGCCTGTGACCCCCCTCCCCCAGCAGACCTCACAAAACAGGACATATGTTTGCTTTTCTCTACCAGCATCTCTGCCTTTTTGGTGACTTCGGCTCCTCATTATCGACTCTTTCTAGACCGCAAAGACGTTTGTTTTTGTTTGGTGGGGTGGGAGGAGGTGGTGTGGGAGGAGGGAGAGTTCTCATGCACGACTGTTGCTTTGAAGAGCGTTTCTTCTTAAATACTCTTCTGTCTGATTGTGGAAGGAATCCAAGTTCATGGGGGAACATTTTGGAGACGAGGCTGGATGTCAGAAGAAATAAATGGGAGAAACGAGAGGTATCTACCCCCAAACAGGGATCTACTCCCATTAAATCCTGGTCCTCTCTTAGCAGAAGGGAAACTAAGAAATGGGGCTCACTGAAGGGCCCCGAGAGGTGCAGCTTGAATGAGGCTTTTGAGGGGCTGTGGTTTGATGGAAGAATCGGGTCTGTTCGGAGGGGCTTTGTGGATGAAGTAAGGGCCAGTCGGTGGAAGTTATGGGGAAGCCATCTCAGCATCTATAGACAGTCAGTGCTGCCAACCGTTAGGGCTGTCGCAAAAGGGGATGAGCCTCCCATCACTGGGGGTGTGCAAGAAAAGGCTGATGGGATGTGGAGAGCAGGCCAACAGGGACCCATCCGGGTCTCTGATTCCCAGACACCTGCAAGTCGCCAAGGCACATGTGGAAAACACAGGTCGTGTTTGCAACTGATGTTTACTTTGCAGCGACACGTGCCAGGCCCCGGGCTAGGCAGCCAGGGCCACCACAGTGGCAGGACACTGAGGTCCTGGCTGTCACGTAGCTCACGTCCTAGTCGGGGAGACCAATAGGGAAACATAAATGAGGGAGCTGTGTGTTGGGATCAGTGTTGCAGAGTTAACCAACTCAGGTGGTTGATGGAGAGGGCTGGGGGCTGGGGACCTGCTCTGGATGTGGCCTCAGGAGGTGACATTGAGGCTGAAGACCCAGGGAGAGAGCGTTCTTGGTAGAAGAAACGGGAGGTGCCCATGCCCTGGGGTGGAGGGGCGTTGACAAGAGGGGTGTGTGGCCGATGGCTTGGGGCCCTGCGGGGACCTGGATTTTATCTACCTGCACTGGAGTCATCAGGAACCCTGGGAATGGTGGGACCACTTTTCCCAATCTCTTCTGGGGGAGTCTGAGACTCAGCCAGCGTTGAGCCTCTGGACAAGAGGACCTCGGACACCCTCCTCCTCTAGAGATCCTTCTCTTCCTCACTTCCTCTACCCCCGTCCCCGAAGCAGCCCAGGTCTCTGGGACGAGGAGGGAGAAAGCTAGAGGGAATCTGAGTATTTTCCTTGTGCCCTTCTTGCCCCCAGCCCCGGGGCTACTCCCTAGAGGACAGATGGTTAAAATAGAGGCGGGTCATTAAAAGTAGTAATGAAGAAGGCTATAGCGGTGAGCTAGTGGGCACGGCCCCCTGGCTGGGAGTTCTAGAAGCACTTTCCTGTGGACCAGAAATGGGCACCGTGGTTCTCTTTGTGGGAGAGGGTCTGGACCAGGGGGTGGCAGGACCGGAGGTTCCCAGTGATCAGGAAGTTCGGAGACTTTCAAGATGGCGACCGCAGAGCATCAAAGCCAGTGGGGAGTCCTGTGGGACCTCACAGGGTGCACAGCCACAAAACCCATCCCGGAGAGAAGAGAGAGATGAGGAGGGGGATGGGGAAAGAAGAGAGGGGGAGAGGTGAGGGAGAGGAGCAGAGAGTGAAGGGGAGGAGAAGGGAGGGCCCCTGGGGCTGGAGACCCATGCCTTCCACAGTGACCTCAGCTGAGTAGTATTTGGGACGACTTTCTGTTGCCAGGCACCTGGCAAGCCCTTCACCCGCCTGTGCCGGGGGTGGGCGCTGTTACCATGCCTGCTCAGCAGGTGAGGAAACTGGGGCCCACAGAGGGGCCGTCATCGACCCAAGGTCACAGAGCTCGGAGGGCAGACCCAGAATCCGAACGCTAAGCTGGGATTCTATTCCTAAAGCCCCCACAGCTGGATGTTTCTGCTGCAGGGAAGGGTGGGGGGGGCACAGTCCTGGGCTTGAGCCCCAGTGTCACCAGTCTCCCCGGGACACCTTGGGTAAAATGTTCCAGCCACTCTGGTCTCTCGCCACCGTCCTGCCCCTACCATTCTCCTTCTTTACCGTGGGAAATAAATCTAATTTAAAACGTGCCCATTTTAGTCATTTTTCAGCATACGGTTCCATTGCATCAGGGGCATTCACCGTGTTGGGCAACTACCACCATGGTCTGTGGGCAAAACGCCTTCCCTCCAAACTCCCATCTCCGGGGATGAGTCCTGCTCCCCCACCCGGCTGCTGGTGGCCTCCGATCTGCTCTCTGTCTCTCTGTCTCACGGTAAGTCGGGCCACACAGCATTTGTCCTTTCGTGCCCGGCTTCTTTCGCTCAGGGTCATGTTTTCGAGGTTCACCCATGGTGTGGCAGGAGTCAGTGGTTTGTAAGAAGCGACCCCATCTGGTTAAACATTTAGGTGGTGTCCACCTCTTGGCTGTTGTGAATAGAGCTGCAGTGAACGCTGACGTTCCAGCGTCTGCTTGGGTCCCGTCTTCTGTTCTTTTGAGCATCTACCCGGAAAGGGTGACGGTTCTCACGGAAGTCAGATCCGGTCACTTCTCTCCTGTGAGTTTTGGGTGATGTTGACTCCCATCCCCCTTGAAAGAAACCCAAGTTGCCCACATGACCAGCCCTCGGTGCCCCGTTGCCCTCCTTCCCCAGCCTTCTCTCATTCCTGCTTCCCCAGCCACCCTGACTTCCCCGCTGACCTTTGAACTCTCCCACACTCTCTGCCACAGGGCACTTGCACTGGCCACTCTCTCTGCTTGTGAATGGGGCTCCTCCCTCCACTTCACTCAGGCCTCTCTCTGTTCGAATGTCAACTTCCCAAAGAGGTCCTCTCTCTGTCTACAACAGCCCCCCCCTCCGCCCCCGCTCCCATCACGCCCCATCCCCTCGCCTGATGCTCTTTGCTTCAACACACATGACCGCCTCCAGGTCTGCCGTCAGTGTGTTCCTTTCTCTGAGTATGGTCCGTCTTGCCTACTGGCATGCCAATCCCGTGACCAGTACAAGGGATCCACTCATTAAATATTAGGAGGAACCATTTGAATTTGCTGATGTTTGACGTTTTTGATCTTTTAAAAATGGTAATTCCAGATGGATCAACCTCGTCATGAATGAATGAATAAAATGGAAGCATTTCTCCTCTCTGAGCCTCCGTCTTCTCAGTAATGGTGGGGTATGGGGAGGGATTTGGAGCCAGCCCCCCAGAGTGGCTGTGGTCACCCCCTGTGTGGGAGGGGCCACATCAGGACGCCCGTGGAGGGTCCCTGTGGCTGGAGATATGGGGCATGATGAATGGATGGCCAAATAGGTCCTAGGAGGAGATGGGAAGGGCGGGCATGACCCTATTTAGCTGAGGAATGACCTCCTGACACTCTTCAAATAAACGCAGTTTTGTTATAGAGATGGGGTGGCCACTGCCGCCATGGTCGCTGCCTCTGGTCTTGCTGGCATAAGAGAACAAAACGGACCGGCATTGTGTGTGCGCATGTGAAAATCTGGGTGCATGGGAGCATGCATGTCCATATGCGTGTGCATGTGGGCATCCATGTGAGTTTTTGTGTGCACGAGTGCCTGTCTATACTGGTGGGTGTCTGAGTGTGTCTACTGCGGAGTGTTGTGTCTGGTGGCGTCCGTCTTCATGTGTTTCTGTCTTTGTGCTTCTGTGTGTCTGAATGTGTCCTCTATGCGTGTCTGTGTGTGTGTGTGTCTTTGTGTGTGTGTGTGTGACTGTGAGAACTGCCTGGATGCATAAAAGAAGCTTGTCTGGGGCCCATCTGGGGGCTCAGTTGGTTAAGTATCCGACTTTGGCTCAGGTCTTGATTTCATAGTTGGTGAGTTCAAGCCCCGCGTCCAGCTCTCTGCTGTCAGTGCAGAGCCTGCTTCCCATCCTGTCCTACCTCCTCTGCCTCTGTCCTGCTCTCTCTCTCTCTCTCTCAAATAAATAAGCATTATAAAAAGAAGCTTCTTGGCATCCCTTGACTGTTCACTGTCCATTTTAATCAGACATTCACTGGCTGAGCACCTACTGCGTTCCAGGCACCGCGCTCGGTGCAGGGAGTGACTTGAGAGTCAGACCCAGACCCGCAGGCAGAGAGCGCGTGCGCCACCCCCACAGTGACGGCCGCGATCTGGGGTCTCCAGCACGACCATCTGCGGATGTTTTAAAACCTCGCGTCCACCCTATGAAGTAGGTGCTGCCATTATTCACGCTTTGCCTAGAGAGGGGACGTCACTTGCCCCGTGTCACACAGTGCATGCTGGTGGCGAGGTGAGAGGGTCAGTCCGACCCAGGAGGCTGAACTCTAGAACTCACATTCTTTTTTATTATTCACAGTCAAGATCTTTATTGATCGACAGTAAGAGCTACTGTTGGGGAGAATTATTTTTTTTCTTCCAAATTTCCAAATAGCTCTTGGTTTGGAAGGACAGTTAAAAAAAATAACCTTGAACAGTCCCTTAAAGTAACATGCAGCTGCCTCAGGGGCTGCACGGGTACCCACTGCCCACAGACAGAAGATCCCCCCTTCTGCAGGCACCCGTGGGCTGGGAGCCTCCAGGGAGAGGACCCCCACTTACCACAGTGTAGGCGGCAGCCCTGATGGGGGACGCGAGGCAGGACCAGCAGGTGGGAGACGTCAACGTGGCCACTGGAGACGGAGGGCCAGCCCTGAGCAGGTGCTTCGGCCTGGGCGTGGAAAGGAATTTCAACTCACAAACTGTGAGCAAAGGGCCTGCCTCGCAGAGTAGTCTGAGGATGCCCCGGATGCCGTCACCTGGGATACGGTTAAAGATACAGATTCCCAGGCCCAGCTCAGGCCTACGGACACAGAATGTCTGAAGGGGGCACCAGGAATCTGTATTATAACAAAGGCTCCAGGTGGTTCTCACGCTCCCTTATATTTCAGAAGCACAGACTTTTGGGGAAAACCCCGGGTGAGGTTAAGTAGCACCAGATCACAGACGGCCTTCATGTTATGCTACATTTAGATTTTGTCCTGAGAGCCCCAGAGAGCCATCAAAGGTGTTTGAGCAAGGGAGGGGCCGGGCCTATTTCTCTGGTGGAGCAGGGAAGGCTGGCTGGGGAGAAGGAAGGGAGCAGGCAGGAGAAGTGATATTAAGGGTGCACAGTTCATGGGGGAGATAATAGGGCCTGAACTTGCACGGGGAAGTCGAGAGAAGAGGCAGAAAGTTGTCCTGCAGGGGCATCTGGGCATTGGAGAAATTGCCAAAGGTCCCGCCTTATAAGGGGGTCAGGGTGGGGGTCACCAATGTCTTCATCTTCCAACACAGTGCCTTCTTCCAGGTTTAGGTCCGTACATCGAATTCTACCAATCCCCCCAGACCTCAGTCAGGGGCAAACCCAGAGAGAAAGGAACAGGGATTTAAGGAGAAACGGTCCCGGGTTCAAAGCCACTCCCTCCTGAGGCCTTGGGAACTTCTCCTCCGAGTTTCAGAGACCCCTCCTGGGTGTGTGTCTGCCATCAAGATGTGGAGAAAGTTGATTAGTGTGGGCGTCAGCCAGGACTGGCGTTTCTAATTAACACGCAGGCAGGGAGAATGCCTCTTCTTCCAGAGTCTGTATTCAGCTGATTGAATATCAGGGCTCGGGCTAAACTATGAATCGTGTGTCAAAAATAAAGCCTGAGCGCTCCACTTGTTAAAGGAGCAGCATCCCATTCCCAGCCCTCTGCCTCCCCATCAGTTTGCAGGCTGCCTGGAGCCACTGCGGGGACTGGGGGTTCCGGGCGGGGATGAGGAAGGCGAAGCTCTCGAGGTGTGGGCCCCCCCCCGCCCCCACCCCTCCATCCCTCCCTCCCGGGGCTTGGAGTGGGAAACACTGGAGGAAGGTGGAGAAGAGCCCCAGGTGGGTTTTCGGGGGATGCCGCCGGGTTCAGGAGGAGAAGGAAGGGAAACGGGCCATAAAAAGAGAAAGGCGGCCTGCTGTGGCTGGGGAGAGAGAGAGGGGCGAGCAAACACAGGTTCATTAATCTGTAGTTCGTCTGCCTTTTCTGTTAGGAGGATGAACTTGATGAGTTAATTAAGTCGCAGTCTGTAAAACCAGTTTATTTGCATAGCAAACTCCTGGGCCAGTGTGCTGTGAGTTGAGTGTGTAGGAGCAGACAATTCGGGGGAAATTACAGCCTCATTAATATGCTAATCTGGTTGCAGGCCTGGAACGGAGTTTTGGGTTGGTGGTGCTCCGGGGTGGTGGGTGTTTGGTTGCTTAGCAACCTTTTTCTCCAGGTAACCCTTCTCTGGCTTGCCCTTGATATCCCCCAAAGGATTGCAATGTGGAAGAGGAGGTAAGCGGGGGGAAAAGCATTCTGTTGTCACAGAAGAGTGAGCAAAATAAAAGGCAAACACACACACACATTCACACACACATCCACATTATGCCGGGTGTCTTTACAAACAGACTCGGGGAGGGGGCAGGGGAGGCGCGTGGTGCGGCAGACAGACACCAGTATGCAAATGCAGTGTGTGGTCTGTGGAAATAGACACAGGGGATACACCCTCCCACACACACACACACACACGCACACTCGTGTGTACACACAAACACAATCGATGCCTGGGTTTTGTTTAACAAACAAACCCACATAATGAGATCCTGTTTATACAAGAACACATGCCTCCATAAAATCCTTTCCCCACACGCACACTCACACACACATCACACACACGCACCGTATCCCATGTGCCGTCTTTACCAATAACACCACACATGCGGATGCATCAAGCCAGTGTGCTGTTCAGATTATGCAAATGATAAATAATAATCAACCATAAAAGGCACGCACACACGCACGTGCACACACACACACACATCACTTGCGCGTGTGCACTCACGCAACCAGCCAGAAAAGCAAACCAGAGCTGCTGCACATGGCAACGTGGTGGCCATAAAAATATTTTATGTGAAAGAGTAAGAAACAGGATAAGATGTGTAAAACTGTATCATTTGTGTAAATTAAGAACAGCGTGATAGCCCCTCGAGGGTTGAATGGACTCATAAACTATGATGCATTTGCAGCGTGGAGTACTACTCAGCGATAAAAAGGAACGGGCTCCTGACTCAGGCCACAGCACAGGTGAGGCATCAAAGCACCATGTCACGTGAAAGGAGGCAGTCCCAGGAGGTGACATAGGTGAGGTTCCATTTATAGGAAAGTCAGGGACAAGTGAAACTAATCAATAAGGGCAGAGGTGGGGGCTACGCGAGGTAGAGCACCAGGAACTTTCTCTAGGGTGATGGCAGTGTTCTCTGTCTTGATGGAAGAGGTCGCATGAGTGCATGCGTTCGTCCAGATTTACCAAATGAGATACTTAAAACAAGTGCGTGATCTTAGCTTCCATAAAGTTTATTTAAAACCATATTTTATTGTAAATAATAAAATAGAAAACAATAATAATACTTAAAAATTATTTTTACAGATTCATTTAAGTAATCTCTACACCCAGGGTAGGTCTTGAACTCACAACCCGGAGCACAAGAGTTGCATGCTCCACGGGCTGAGCCGGCCAGGTGCCCACCACTTAATATTTTTTCAGTAACTATATCTGTATATATGCTTCTATGTGTCTGTATCTGTGTGTATGCACACACATATGTGTGTATGTCCTCTACTCACTGGACATAGAAAAGAGTAAGTGTCTGCAGTGGGGAAGAAACGGAAATTGTGATGGGGGTTGTGACAGCTTGGATCATTGTTCCCAATTCCCCACTCCCTCGTGTTATAAAATTATACTTCTCCACCTTTGCCATGTCTTCAGAGTGGTGGGGTGAACTTCCCTGCCCCTTGACTTTGCACGTGGCCATGTGACTTGACCGATGGAATGTTAAGGATGTGATACAAGCAAAGGTTCAAAATGTGCATATGGGGCTTGCCCTCCCCTCTTGTGCTTTCATGATCTGCCATCATAAGTTCATGCCCTGGGCAGCCGCTGGGCTCCATGGAGCAGAGTCATGCCCTTCAGGGAGCCTGGAGCCACCTTGACCCAGGTGAGCTTGGCCTTGATCAACCAAACCAGAGCCAACCTGCAGACCCAGGTGTGTGAAAAAAATTGTAAATTTGTCATAAGCTTCTGAGATTCTGACCTTTTTTTGGTTATGCAGCGTTATTGCAGCAGTAGCTAACTAACACAGGACGAAAGGAATCATAATAATAAAATAAAAAGCAAAAGAGGAGCCTTGCCAGACTACATGGTGATAACGTATCCTATGCATAGAGTATAGTAAACTTGATTTCAACTCTTGAGGTTAAGAATAAACCAACCCACCCATTCACAGGGCATCGCCTTCCCTTCTTGGCTAAGCAACCAGCTCCAGCTTCTGTCTTTCCTCATCCCAAACTGGGGAGGTCCGACCTTCCTGCTTGCATCCTGGGCTACCTAATCTTACCGTCTCTAGAGGAGGAGAGGAATTAATTTGCCTACATATGTCTCATCCCCCACCAGGCCCTACACAGCTCCTCAAATCTACATTCCTTCAACCCTCAGGGCCTTTGCCCAGGCTCTGCCCCTACTGCTTGATACCAATTCCGATCAAGACTCAGATCAGGGGCGCCTGGGTGACTCAGTCAGTTAAGCGGCTGACCTGGGCTCAGATCATGATCTCACGGTTCATGGGTTTGAGCCCCACGTTGGGCTCTGTGCTGGCAGCTCAGAGTCTGAAGCCTGTTTTTGATTCTGTGTCTCCCTTTCTCTCTGCTCCTCCCCAACCCATACTCGGTTTCTCTCTGTCTCAATTAAAAAAAAAAAAACATAAAAAAGAAGAGACTCAGATCACCGGGAAAATGTTTCTTAAGGTTACTTCCCTCGTGTGTCATACACTACGTTCAGTGCTTCATGTATCACCTCCCTTTATCTGGTCCCCACTTAACAGATGGGAAACTGAGGCCAGAGAGGTGAAACAATTTGCCGTTGGTCACACATTTAGGAGCCCAAGGAAATCTACGAATCTGCCTCCCCTCCAAGTCTGAGGTGAAAAATTAAAGAACTTTGCTTCTTTCTAGATGCCTTCTAGGATTTTCCTTTCTGTTGGGTGTTTCGGCTCTACCAAGATGGCAGCATGAGTCAGGGAGACTGTTCGGTGATGGAAACCTTAATGCGCTTGAACCTGAGAACATCACCTTGGGGAAGGGCTTTGTCCCTTAAGAAATTATAAATATTTCATTTTCCCCTCTTCCCTCCCGCCTTGTCAGTCCCGAGATGGAGTTATCGACGGGAACCTGGGTGATGGACAGATTGGCGGGGTTCTGTATTGATGAGTTAATAGATTGTTGGCTTTTTTTTTTCATTCTCTGAAAAAAAAGAAGTCTTGACAGCTGTTTTCACTGTTGTGGGGGTGGGTGGGGGTTGCTGCAGAAGGTGATGGAAAGCAAGGCCGGGGCGGGGGTGGGGCGCCCATCGGACAGTCCCCTCAGCTCGACCTTCAGGGCTTATCCTGAATCCCACCAGCTTCCCGCCCTCTTGCACTGCTGCCCCGGGTGGGACCCCCATCATGTACGGGCCGTCCACTGTTGCAGTCTCCTGCCTGGGTTTCCTCCTTCCCCCTTACTCTTCCGTTCCTTCTGCACCCAGCAGCCAGAGCTGTCCCCAGATGCAAGCTAGGTCCTGTCATTTCCCTGCCCCATGCCCTCAGATCGCCCCCATCAGAGCCAAATCCCTAAGTCCGACTGTGGGCCCCGGTTCCCTCAGACCCCTCCCTCCCTCTGCTCTAACCACAACCTCCTTTCGGTTCCTCAGACCCCCAGCACGGTCCCATTTTGGGGTGTCCCACCGGCTGTTCCTGTAGCTGCCTACCTGACTCTCACCTTTACCTCCTGCAGGTCAAGGTGACCTACACAGCCTTCCCTGCCCCGCCCCCCCCCCCCAGAAACCTCCTGGTTTCCCATCCAGTTCTTACTTTTCTCCATGGCACTTAGCCCTTCTTGATGCCATTCACACAGTTATTTATTTCTTCATTGTCCGTTTCTCTGCATAGAATGGAGGCTCCGTGAGGGCAGAGACTTTGAAAGACATGTTCACAGCTGTATTTTTATTAGCTGGACTGGCATCAATCCATCACAGCCCGTGGACAAAGCCAGCTTGCAGTCTGTTTTTATAAATAAAGTTTTGTTGGAACACAGCCATGCCCATTCATCTCTGACTGCCGATGGCTCCTTTGGCTCAACAGCTCCAGAGTTCAACAGACAGGGAGGTGCCAGGTCAAAAGTACTTACTCTCTGGCCCTTTACAGAAAAATGTTGTTGCCTCCTGACCTAGATGCTGCCTGACACACAGCAAGTGTTCAAAATTCATCTGTGGAACGAATGAATGAATAGGAGACCTAACTTTTTAAGAATCTGATTCTGACAGCAAACTCTTGGGTAACTGAGCATTATCGCCTTGGGTAATCCTTGCACTGTAGGAAACAGATCCCTTCTATCCTCTTCCTGAAGGACTCCCTATGTTCCCCAGAGATCTCTCAAGGATCACTCAAGGAGATCCAACTTGACTGTCTTGGTTCAGAAAGGGCAATTTGTCAGCTCATTTCTGAAAAGTTGAAGGTCGTCTCCTTCAGGTGCAGTATGATCTGGGGCCCCATCCTCCTAGGTTTTGGTCAAAGAAAGGGAGGGTCTCTACTTTTCCTGGGAGCGTGATCTTGGATAAACTGCCTACTTTTCAGAGCCTCAGTTTTCTCATCTATAAAATGGGGGGAATAATGGTCCCTTCATCATTAAGGTAGCTGCAAGGGTGAAATGAGTCAATCCAAGTCAGGTAGGCTGGAGAGAAAAACGTCCGTGGATCCGAATCCCTGGAACCTGTAAATATGTTAATTTGCATGGCCACAGGGACCTTGCAGATAGGATTAAGCGTTTTGAGCTGGAAAATTATCCCGAATTATCTAGGTGAGCCCAAGGTAGTCATAGGGTCTCTATAAGAGGGAGGCTGGAAGATCAGAATCAGAGGAAATGTGAGAATGGAAGAGAGAGAGACAGACAGGAGAGAACGCTGTTGGCTTTCTACAAGGGGGAGGAGCAGGAGCCTGTAAGCCAAGGAAAGCAGGGGAGGGGGCCTTGAGAAGCTAGAAAAGGTAAGAAACAGATTCTGCCCCAGAGCCTCCAGAGTAAATACTGCCCAGCCAACACCTTGACTTCGCCCAGCGAGACCCAGGGCATATTTCGGACCTCCAGAATTCGAAGATAGTCATTGTGTCGTTTTAAACCACAGTCTGTATACGGCAGCCCCAGGACCCTCACACTTGCTGTGCCTGGTGCGGAGTTAGCTCTCGGTAAATGTGAGCTGCTAGGATTATTGGTTGAATCTTACAATCTTTGGATCAGCCCAGCTATTTTAGACAAAGCCCCCAGGGTAACACGCAGTGGCGTCCGACCATCCGTGGCAGGTGCTAAGATTGGGGTTGGCTTCCAAGAAGCTTATCCAGGACCCAGAGCTGACCCAGATCTGCACGGGGTCTGAAAGCTACCTCCTCCCTCCCCAGGCAGCGAGCTCTCCTTCGCCAAGCTCCGGGAACTCCGTGCCCTTCCCCGCTGACCCCCGGAACCCCCTCCCCACTGAGCTATTTTTACGCCACGCCCCTCCCCGTTCCCTATTGATCTTCAACCTGGTACTCCCTGAAAGCACTTTGTGGCAGGGGCCCAATAAATTCGTCAGGTCTTTTGTAACCATCTGTCCCTTTGCTCATTGAGGTCACTGGCATGATCCCAGGCTGTTGAACGTATGATCTCCGGCACCTCCAAGCAAAACCTTTTCAGTGCTTCCGCTTCCTGATGGTGGAATGTTCTCTCCCATCGTGTGTGGGGGGGGTGCCATCCTCCCCCAGCTACTGCTGAAGGCTGGGGGTCTGCTGGTGGGGGCGGCCTGAAGGAGATGTGGTTTCTATATATGGGTATTTATTTCGCACTTGCTCATATGCCATTTCCTTTGCGCCAGGCACTGTGTTTTCAGGGGTATCCACGCATTAACATTTAATTTTCATGGCAGCATTGTGAGATTGGTATGATTATGTCTTCAGATATGGGAATGGAGGCACAGAGAGATTAGGTAACTTGCCCAAGGTCACACAGCGGGGCAGGAATGGAGCTGGCATTTGAACCCAGGCAGGTTGTGTGTTTAACTCTTACCTCCCATGCCTTTCATTCACTAATAACATGAATTCTTCTCCTGCTATCTCCTTCTCTCTCCTTATGTCTACCCTGCCAGGAACTTTCTGGGTTTCCCAATCACCCCAGTCTGGGCCCAGCTGCCCATGATGCCTGATACTCTCCAGCCTCATCCTTAGTACTGTCACTGGCATTTTACACCCTGCCACCAACGGGCTGGTTTCCCCAATGACCCCAAGAAGCAGGTGCTGTGATCATCATTTCCCAGCCACAGAGGAAGAAACCGAGGTTCAGAGAGGCCAGCCACTGTTGACCCAAGGTCGTCCACCTGGGAAGTGCCCAAGGCAGGACTCAAGGGCTGGCATTCTGGCTGTGAAGCCTGGACCTGCTTGGGGAACGGGGAAAGTTTGCCAGGGACCCTCCATCCCACCATCTTTTCTTCTCAGGGAAGGGCTCGAGGGAGCCCAATCACTGGGGTTTCGTGTTCCTCGGTCTGAAGGCTTCTTTTGCATTGTGCAGCCTCACAAGACTGAAGGCGCTCTGAGAGCAGGGATTCTGCCTCCCCAGTGCCCGGCCCGGTGCCTGGCGCGGTGCCGGGCCCGGTGCCTGGCCTCCAGCAGCGTTCATAAAGGTGGGGATGAATGACAGAGTGCGGATGGACCCCAGGACCAGAAGGTGAACCGATTTGTCAGGAGTCCTGACCCTGCAGCTGAGCTGTTGGCACTTCAGACCACCCCCCCTCCAGCTGCCAGCCCTGTGGTGGTGAAATTACTAACCCCCATTATGAACTGGATTTCAGTCTCTGCAAATAGTGTCGTAAGAAGCGAGACCCCCTCCCTCCCTTCTTTCTTCCCTTCTTCCAGATACAGCGACTTTCTGATCTTCCCAGCTAAGTTAGGGGGTGGGGACTGATGCTCTAGGGGGACCAGCCAGTCCTGGCAGAGCACCCCCCGCATCTAGTCAGAGAGAGGAGCCCCGGGGGAGGGCTGGAGGCTCTCATGAGGGGGAGGTCCAATGGAAGGAGACAGAGTCGCCCTCTGGCATAAGAATGAAGCTTCCACATTGGGGTTTCTCAGGCTCCATGCCAGGTGCCAGGGCTCCTGAAGGCACAGCTCAGGTGGCGTTCCGAGTGGGGTGCCGGGTGTAGACCTCCCCCGTGCTGCCGTGACAAGCCCCCCTCGCCTCGTCCTTTCCATCCGACCCTGTCTTCCTCTCCTCCTCTCCATTCTCCTCTCTGCACAGCGGCGGGGCATGGTTCTTGCTCACAGAAGCCGAAGGGTGGCAGAGGGGGAAACTGAGGCCACGGGTAATTCTGTACCTTTGTAGAGTAAGGAGCATTCAGGGAAGTCAAGAGAAGCAGCACCAGCTCCCTCTTCTGGATCTCTTTTGCCCAAGCTCCTCTCCCCAAAACCCTCACCACGGAATCCTAAGGATGGGCAACGGGGGAGGGGGGAGGGGGGGTCTGCAGGGCTGGGGGCGGCTGGGGGCAACAACAGAATGGGTCCTTGAGCAGTGGGGACTCTGCCAAAGGAGAGGAAGCAGGACCTTGGCAGTGATCTCAGCTCTCCCTCCAACCCGCGGGTGAGCTCAGGTTTTCTCTTACACGGACTCAGTTTCCCTGTTTGCAAATAGGGAGGCTGATAGGCTCCTGGGAGGTTGCTGTAGGAGACTTTCAGGTCCGCACTTCCCTCCTGTGCTCCCTGCGGGCTCTCCCTCCCGGAACAAAGTGGAACTACTTCTCCTCATTCCTGAGGTGCTGGGGGCCCAGCAGCCCCACCTCCACACAGAGCTGGCATGGCCCCCTCTGAACCACAGAAAGGAGGAACATTTCTCTTCCACCCAGGAGCACCTCAATTTGCATCCCAAAGCCCAGCCCTCCCCGGATGGAGCTGGGCAGGGGTGAAGGGGTTAATAGACCCAACTGGCCCCCTTTCCCCAGAGCCCCCCTCCCCCCTCCAGGTGGGGCTGCCCTGACAAATGGAATGAGTTAGGAGGGCTCCATCTGGTCTCCAGTGGGCCTTGCCTGCAGGACTTAGAGTGACTGACAGGTCACAGCAGGCCTGGCTAAGGGACACAGCATGGACGGGGCAGGCTGTGGGTGGGGGCTGGGCACGGGGAGGGGGGGTTCTTGAGCAGGTCCAGGCCAGATTTCAGCAGGAGCAGAGGACTCCAGAAGCAGACTTTTAGGATGGAGTCTTGGAACATGTTTCGTGAGGACTTTTGCCCGTTCACTCAACAAACACACACCAGGCACCTACGACGTGCCAGGTGCTGGGGGAGGCACTGAGGCCGCATCGGGGACAACAGAGATGAAAATCCGGACATGCTGGCTGTAGTCGCTGATTGTCCCTTCTCATTGCCACGTCCTATTTCATTGTATGAAAGAGCCATATTTGATTTCACTACTTTACTGTTGATGGGTGTTTGGGTCGTTTCCAGTGATGGGCTGTTTGTTCATCCTGGACCACATTGTCCTCTTGACCCCCACCGCCATCTTTCCCGAACACAGGGATGGGCCAACCTGCCGATGGACAGTTACCCATTGGCCAGAACACAAAATGGCGCCCCTTCAGGCTGAGCGGTGTCCTCCACTTGCCCCCGTCTCCCCCTTCCCCTGCAGCTTCCCAATCTCTAGAACGGCCAGTGCCTTACCTGTGTGGCATCCGAGTGTGCAAGGGTGCTGTGATTCCCTGGCCCCGGGCAGCCAAGCTGGTATGGGGACCTTCCAGAGGAGACCCCACCCCCCATCCCCTCTGCATGCCCCAGGGTGCCCGCTCCGAGTCCAGCCCAGGAAGGCAGGCCCTGGTCAGTGGTGTTGGCCAGCGCAGACCTCCCCGAGGCCCATCTCTCCTGACGTGGGTGCCCCAGGAGAAGGGTGATAAGGGAGGCTGGGGTGGAAACAACAGAAAAGTGGGGGGTGGTGATGGTGGGAAGCAGAGCTCCGTAATTATAGAGGAAGAGGCAGTGATAAAATGATAATGGGCGTGTTTTGACCCCGGCCAACCAGTTCCCGAGCTGTGAACTAACTCTGAGGCTTGTGAGGAGGGCAAGGGGCCACCGCCCGGGCTGCAGCTGAAATGGCGCTTTCACAAACAAGACATAAATTGGATGCAAACATCTAATTAACCTTCTCCCTCAGTTCCCACCGCAGAGAGGGAGGTGGCCCTCCCAGGGCTCCCAGCCTTCCCTCAGGGGATGGATTTGGGGGATGGGAGGAGGGGGGGGAGGCAGTAGGGAGGGAGAGGAAGTCAGGGTTTTTTTTTTGTTGTTGTTTTTTTTTTTTTGCCAGCTCCCCTCCAGGCAGGGGCTGAGCTAAAACTCCAGCGGGTTAGTTTTTCTTAGCAGCCTCAGGCTGGATCCAAGATCTGCATTCCTGTCTAATAAGCCCCAACAAGCCGGGCAAGCCCACCTTTATTTGCTAGGGCCAGGTATGTGGGAGAAGGGAGAGTTTGGTTTCTGGTTTTCTCATGGGTTGGGAATGTGGCAAAGCCTGTTCTCTGCGAGAGGCCCCCAGACCCTGGATCCCCAGGACACAGAGCCTGGGGGCCATGGGATGCAGCAGGTGTGAGTTACCCAAACCTGGCCAATTCCAAACTCCTTCCCTGGCAGCTGTGTGACCATGAACGCCTCAGCGCCTCTGCCTGAACTTCACGCGTTCACTCAGCAAATGTTTATGAAGTTCCCACTGTGTGCCAGGCATCGCTCGAGGCGCTGGGAATGTAGCGGTTGATAAAACAGGAGGAAGAAACCAGAACCCGTCTGTCTTCCTGGGACTTGGAGGGCTGTGCGGGCGGCAGGCAGGAAGACAGACAGCGAAGAAGCTGGCATCTATCCGTCCTTTGAGACAATCGTCATAACTGGCTGCGCCTCCGATTCTCACTGGTTTTAGCATTACTGGATGGTTCTTGCCTGCATCCATTATTTTTAATGTTTTTATTCATTTTTGAGAGAGAGAGAGAGAAAGAGACAGACAGAGCATGAACAAGAGAGGGGCAGAGAGAGAGAGGGAGACACAGAATTTGAAGCAGGCCCCAGGCTCCGAGCTGTCAGCACAGAGCTCAACACGGGGCTCGAACCCTCGAACTGTGAGATCATGACCTGAGCTGCAGCCGGACGCCCAACTGATTGAGCCACCCAGGTGCCCCCAAATGCAAATTTTCTAACTCTGGCTTTCCTTCTATATTTATTAGTTGGCTTTCTACTGTAAACAAAAGAATTCCTCATTTATTTATTTATTCATTCATTTATTTCCTTATTTATTATTTATCCATCTATCCATAATTTCACTTATTTATTCATTTATGTATTTACTATGTCAGGATGGGCTTAGGACTCTTACTTTAGTCACTGGCCAATAATCCTTTACTCTCACCTATGTATTTTGATGTTCAAGTTGTCCTAGCTTTGGCCAATGGGAGCCCTTCAAGTGGGTTCCTGAGCCCTTTGGACGGAACTTCATCATTCTTCGAATACTTCCAGGTATGTCAGACTCACTTCGCCCCTTCCCTGCTCCAGACCTGGAATCAGCCATTTCCTCAAGGAACCCTAGTTCCTCGTAGTGGGGGAATGGGATATAGAAGCCACATACTGGGCTCCAGGTGTGCTCACGGCTACTGGGGTGTCACTTCATGTAGGAGTTTTCAGAACACCTAGCTGGGTGCTTCAGTTTCTCCATATGTTAAGGGGAAACAATAATCCCCACTTCCTAGATTGTATGAAGATTAAATGAGCTGGTATCAGAAATGTGCTTAGAACCAAGCCTGGCCCCTAGGTTAATGCCATTCAAATGTTTGTTTACATCAGAAATACACACAGGGTATTAGATTGATAAATGCTTCAGAGACAAAGAAACCGTGAGAGGTGTTCCAATGGGACGTAGGATGATCAAGAAAGGCCTCACTTGGAGAATGACATTTGAGTAGAGACCTGTAGAGGGGAAAGGGTGATATCAGAGGGAAGAAGGCAGAAGGAACAGCCAGTGCAAAGGCCCTGAGCATACCTGGGCCTGAAAGTGGGTGCTTGCTCCCCAACTCCAGGGAAAGCAAATTTCTAAGTCGAGGCACCATTATTTTGGAAGGGAGGGGGGAATGAGGTTGGGAGATCTAAAACCTAACTTGGGAGGAAGATGAGAAGTTTTGAAGCTTAGGCTGAGCGGTCAGGGCGCTAGTAAGTGGGCACTGGGCAGAACTGGAGAGCCTGCCTACCTGACTCCAAAGACGTTGCCAGAAGTGGCAAAGAGGCTTGAGCCGCCGTCCCATCTCTGCTCTGTCACTTCCTCCCTGCCAGACCATCACCGAGGTGGGCCTCAGTTTCCCCATTTGCCAAGGCCACAGCACCTCGTTCCCTGCGCCGGATCGTAGGCCTCAATCCTGGCTGGAAGGCGAGGAGTGCGGGTTGAGGGCATCCCCCTCGGAGAGGCGGCAGGGGCTTCTCCGCCCGGCTTCCCTGCAGCTGCCCCTCCCCCACGGCCCTTCCGACAGCGCCCCCCTTCCTCTTTTTCACCCCATCTTCCCCAGGGGCAGCCAGCCAGCAAAAAGAGTCCCTCCGCAGCAATGATGAAGATGGATGTGTGATTGATTCAGCCCCCCTTCCCTCTGCCCTTCTGGTAGAAAATTAAAAGACCATTTGTTAAGGGGCGAAAGTCCTCAGGTGCATCCTGAGGCCGGACAATTTGTCTCTGTGAAAAGGACGCTATTATGAGAGGCTGGATGCAGGCGGAAGGCGGGCCGGAGGGGCGGCTGGGGAGGGGGAGGCCCTGCGGAGGGAGGGGGCCCGGCGGGGTGGGGGGAGGCCGAGACAATGGGGGGAAAAATAATAAATACATCGGAGCATGCCAGCCGCGGGGCTCTCCAGGCTGGAGAGGAGGGGGGGCGGGGGGGTGCTGGGGCCTCGAGAGAGCTCATGTGCACGGGCCTCCGGAGCCAATTCCTTTTTCATGACCCTTGTCCAGGACCAGAAGGGTGTCACCCGGGAGCCCCGCCGCCCTCCATTAAGGAGGGTTTGTAAATGACCCTCTTTAAGGAGCGAGTTTCTCTTTATAGACCTGGTGCAGAGAGGGGAAGGCGGAGGAGGGCCTTGAGTGAGCCCCCTCCGCCCTCTTGGGGGTCATTAAGTGATTAGAAAGAAGGGGCCGGTTCTCCAGCCGCCATTCAGATGAGGGGATGCATTTATCACAGAGCGCTATTATTTATTGTTTTTTAAAAGGTTGCATTAGGCTCCCCTGCTGTCTCCTGGCTCCCTTTGTGTGGTTGACTTCCTTCTGGGGGCCCGCCTGCTCCAGGACCCCAGTGGCAAGGTGCCCCGTTCCCCTAGCACCCATCAGGAGTCTGCTCCCCACCCTCTCGAGGGCTGGCTGGCCACCCCATGCCATGCCTGCTGCGCCCTCTCCAGTGGCCCGCTGCCTCCTTGGTGGCCCCTGGTGGCCCCTGGCTGCCCCAGCTCAGCCCAGGAGACGTCACTATGAGGACCCCGCCACACCTGCCCAGCCCCAGCTCCCAGCCCCCAGGCTTATTAGGAGCCCCCAGCCCCCAGCCCCCTCTTTTATTACGAGTTTTCTGTGAACTTCTTCATCATCTGCACTAGCTTTCGAATTTCATGAGGGCCATGTCTGCGCCTTGTTCACAGCGCTGTTTCCACCGCATCTGAAGGAAGGAAGGTCTGTCCAGCACACTGACTCTAGAAAGCTCTCTGATTTGGGGAAAATATAATTTGCACCCAGCCAGGCCCAGAGGAACTAACTTCCCCGTTTGCTCATCCAATGGGGTGAAACGCAGGGACCTTTGAGATGGACGAACTTGAAAATTTCCCTCCTCTCAGGCGTCAGGTGTGTGGCCCCGCGGGACAGACTGTCTGGCCGATTTGGCCTTGCGCATTTTACCTCCTGTTATTCTCCCTTCTCTCCTCCCTCCAGGGCAAAGCACTTTCCTGCTCCGGAGCTTTGGCTCAGGCTGATCCAAGCTCTCCTCTCTCTCTTTGTGCAGCCTGCCTTTCCCAACACGGCCTGCGTCCCCCCGTCAGGTACCTGATGGTCCCCAACCTTCGAACCCTGCTCAGACCAATCCAGGCGGCTTCTCTCCGGGTGGGTCCCGGGCTTGGGTATTTTTAAAGTGTCCTCAGGTGACTTTGAGGCCCTGGGAGGGGTGAGAAGCTCTACGCCAGCCAGAGGTGGCTCTTCTTTCTAATCAGAGCCCAAAGGCCACCTCCTGGCTGCTAGCCGGGCAGACAGAGCAAGGTGGCCTTGTGTTGCCTCAGGACCTGTTCGGGTCCTCCCCTCATGGCTCTGTGATCACAGGCTCGTTCTGCGGAGTATCTGACTTCCGTGCACCTCCGCCGTCCTCCCGTCTGTTTGGTGCTCGGCTGTGTGCTCAGGGGCCGGCACCTCATGGAGAAGGTGCCCGTGAAGGCATGGAATGAAGGAGTAAACCTTGAGGGAAGGCGTGGGATTGAAAAGCAGCCTTGGAAAAGAACCTACAAGGGTCCTTCCTGTGTTTCACTGATGTGCCCTTTCACTGTCCAAGAGGTGGCTGTGGGCGGGGCAGTGACATAGAAACCCAGCGCCTCCTGACCTCCCTGCCTCCTGCTGCCAGTCACCCCTCCTCTCCGGCACCTCTCCCCTGCCTCCCCATCTCTCTGGTCTGTCTCTGTCATCACAGATACCTCCAGGCTTTTACCCTGGCGCTCCCCTCTCCAGAGCATCCCCTCCAGCCCCCTCCCCTCGCCCCCCCCCAGTGCCCAGTAAAGAACCTTCCATGTGGTAGGCATTCAATGCCTTTGGGCTGAATAAATGAATGGGACTTGGATCTGAATCTTGGGGGAGGAAAGGGCGGGGGCACCTGCGGTTCCATAAAGCATAGTCAGTATCACAGTGTGATTTTATGTTTGCAAAAGCAAAGTGGCGAAGTGGAAAAACTGAAGTCGCGCACACAGGAGTCCGGCCGCGCAGGTTGCCCGCTCCCCCCTTAATTGCGGTCACCACGGGCAAGCTAGGACTTCATCTCTCCTCGCCTTCATTGTCATCACAGAACTGTGGAGTCTGCCTGACTGTTGTGATTACGTAATACCACAGACGTGTTAAATCATAGTACATGTATATTACATATAACACATTACAATTAATAGATTATCATTGTTAAATGGCTTACTATTTATTTACTTTAAATGTTTATTTTTGAGGGGGGGAGGGGCAGAGAGAGAGAGAGGGCGACAGAGGATCCGAAGCGGGTTCTGCGATGACAGCACAGAGCCCAATGTGGGGCTCCAATTCACAAACCACGAGATCATGACCTCAGCCAAAGTCGGATGCTCAACTGACTGAGCCGCCCAGGCGCTCGGGCTTAATATGTATCAAGCTCTTGGGAGAGAATTGTGAGCACCTGTGAGTGCTCAGTCAATATTATCTGTATTTTTTTGTATGACCTACAGCTCAGTGTTGTCTTCTGAGCTCCCAGGGAGGACTTCTGCCTTTTTAAAAGTTTATTTATTTATTTTGAGAGAGACAGAGAGAGAGAGAGCAAGCACATGTGTGCACCTGGGCTAGGGAGGGGCAGAGAGAGAGAATCCCAAGCAGGCTCCACACTGTCAGTGCAGAGCCCCGGTATGATCTCACGAACCATGAGATCATGACCTGAGCTGAGACCAAGAGTCAGATGCTTAACCCAGTGAGCCACCCAGGCACCCCAGGACTTCTGCCTTTTATGGCTCAATGATCGTCACACTAGACACGGGGTGGGGGTGTCCTAGGGTGGGAGGAGATTGCACTAGATCCTGATTTCTCTCCGTGGGGGAGTTTAGGTTTATCTGAAGGGCTCTGGATGAAAAAGGGCTTCACCACAGCATCTCCTGGAGGACCCGGGCTGCATCCCACCCCGGCTACTCCTCTGCCTTCCTGGCCAGCTCTGGGGGTCAAGGACGCACCGGGGCCTGATGAAGTGGCCATCGTCCTCAGAGAAAATGAGCAAAGTCAGGATGAAGGAGGGAGCCTTGCACAAAGGTAACTCTATGGAATACAAAGCATTGTCCTTTATTCTGAGATTATGTCCTTCTTCCCTTCGCCTTGTTTTCTGGTGCTAGAATGTCCTCTGTCTTAAAATTGTGATGAGGAGGATCTGGTAGGCTTTTCTTTTTTCTTTTTGGACATTTGCAAACCTTGGTGAGATGAAGGCTTGACATCCTCGTATAATGGTCCCCCATTTTTGAGGACGGGAGAGAAGTTACTAGTTGGTAAATATCTAAGTGAATCAATGACAGCCCGATTCATTTGTTCAACCTAGTGCACGTTGCCACACGGCGGTCAGGGTGCAAACCCAGGAGCCAGGTCATGTCGCTACACTACCTAAAGCTCCTATCCCTTCTAAACTAACAGCCAATTAGTGACGCTGGCCTCTGTCATTCTTCAGACCCAAGTGCACCCCACCTCAGGGCCTTTGCACTGGCTGGGATGCCTTTCCTGTACCAAGTCTCTACCCTTTACATCACTTGGGACTCAGCTTAAACATCTCAGAGGCTTCTGCTGACCTCCCTATGGAAACTAGCCCCTGCCCCGTCTTCCTGATGGCTTTTGATGACATCATCCTGTTTGGTGCCTCCGCCCCTGCACTTGAAATCACCTGAAATTATTTAAGGTAGTTGTTCACTCCCTTACTGTCTGTCTCTCATGTCGGTCGCCTGTCTTGTTCACTGCATTCTGTTGGGCTTCTGAGCCCCTAAAGCTCGCAACATTGGGAGAGGTATGTAACAGGTGCTCACCACATGGTCTCTGGGTTAATCCCAGCCAGGAGATGTGATAGGGAAGTCTCGACGTTGGCTGGACCACAGATCCCTCTGAAACCATCCCAGACTGATCGCAGAAGGGAGCGGGATGGCGTGTCCAACATAAAAGCACCCCCGACCCTGTGCGCCGTCAGACACAGACGGTCACCTCTTCACCGCCCGGCCCTGGGTAGGCACAAGGGGTCATCACAAGTGGCTGGTTAGAGTAGGAACTTACAGGGTTCCTTTGCTCTCAGATCCATTCCCTGCCCTTGCCCTGCTACCAAGGGCTGGCACCGACAGGCTGCATTTCTAGGCTCCCGGCCAGTTGAGTTTGGCACCAGGACGCACCATCAGGGCACTGGAAGGTGGGAGGAAGGGAGAAGCTGAGCACTACCCCTGCGGTCTCTTCTGTGGGTGGCTTCCATGGAACCCCCTCCCGTGGCTCCAGCCCGTTCTGGAGAGCCCCTGGGTGTGCTTCTGGTTTCTTCTGAGGACCTCCAGTGCCTGGCTCCTTCTTCCTCTGTCCCTCCTGACTGGGGTGGAGGCGGCTTCCTGCTCTTGCAAATCTCCGGTGTGTCCTCACTCTCCCCTGCGGGAGAGCGGCTTTCTCAGCACTAGAATCACCGGTTCCTTGTAACCTTCCTGTCTTTGCGAACACTTCACGTGGCTTCTCGTGCCCATCCCGGACCCGGATGGATGCACACGACTGCCGTGGGAGCTGCACGGGGAGGGGCACCTCCCACACATGGGAGGAGCCTGGAGTGGCTTCACTGAGGAACTTCTACCGGAGCTGAGGGCTGCTGGACCTTTGCGGGTAAGGTATCCCTTCTGGATCTTGCCCCCAGCTCAGCCCTGTCACATCACTTAGCCATCCTTCCGCCAGCCTTCCTCAATCTTGGCCCCCTGGATACTTCATTTGGGGGCTGTCCTGTGCGGTGTGACGTGTTTGGTGGCATCCTTGGCTTCTGCCCACTGGACATGCCAGTAACCCCCAGCACTTTAGCCGTGATGACCCCCAAATATCCCCAGACATGCCAAACGCCCCCCGCGGATCACGTTGCCCCCGCAGAGTACCCCGTCCTGATATCTACATTGAACATCCAGCCAAGTGGGTCCCAATCCTGGCTACACCCAAGAATTGCCAAAAAAAAAAAAAAAAAAGGGCATTTTAAAAGAGTATCCAGAGCCAAGCCCCGCCCTCCACCGCCTGAATCAGAATCTCTGGGGAGGAGCCCTGGGAAGCGGGTGGGGGGGCGGCGAGGGGGGAGGATTTAAGATTCCCAGGTGATTCTGATGCGCCCGCGAGGTTGAGAGGCACTGGGCTAGTCCAATGAGATGCCGCTTCTACCCCGATTGTTTCCTGCTTCCTAGAGAAGGAACCCGAAGCTCCGCCCAGCCGGGGCTTGCATTGAAGTCTCCCAAGTGACAGGAGCCTCACAAACCAGGTATGGCCGAGATGCCTTTGTTAAACCAAATACCAAATCTAAAGGAAAAAAAAATGCATGCTCACCCAACAGACACATGCGTAAACTCACATCAAACCAAACAGCCACAATTTTCAGGCAGGACCAGCCCTTTCTTAATACAGATGACAGGGACCCCAAGGGGGGGGGGTGGGCTCTCTCTCACTCCCCCCCACCCCCTCGGCGATGTCTCCATTTCCTCCAACCCATTTCATGCTCTGGAATAGCATCTGTGTCCTGCTTTCTCTCCTGGGACGGCCGCAGAGCGCCAGTGGTCTGGAGGTATTGCCAGTCCAAACAGCTGCGGCATTGATGGCGCCGGTGTCCCCACCTCTCCTTGTCATCAGACAGACAGACAAACACCTCTGAGCGGGGACTCCTGCTCAGCCTGTCCTCCCTGGGAGGCTTAAAACAGGCCTTCTTAGTGGAGTTGGAAGTTTTCTGGCTTTGAGTCAAAAGTTAACTGTTTCTTTGCAATAAGCGTCTTTTACCTTCTCAAGTCACAGAAGTTCGGTCCCATCAACCTAAATCAGGTAAGGTTATTTGGTTTCGGGAGGTGATCCCTCTTCGCTCACTTCTTCTGAAAGGTTTCTTGGGCCACGTTTTTGGTCAAGAGCCAGCAAACTGGCTCCTGGGCAGTCCTCCCCGTCCCCTCCTCCGGTTTTGTAAATAAAGTTTTATTGGCACACAGCCACGCCCGTTCGTTTCCATACTGTCCGCGAGAGAGCAGAGCTGAGCAGCTGCAATCAGACCGGCTCCCCTGCACAGCCCAAAACATGGATGATCTGTTTCTTTGAGGAAAAAGCCACACGGACTGCTGTTTTTAAGATGACTTGGGGCGCAGGGGAGCTTTCTGCTGGGGAGTCCTGGGTACTGGTCCCAGGCCCACCAACTTACTGAGAAGACTTGGGCAAGTCCTGCTTACTCTCCGAGCCTCAGTTTGCCCATTTGTGAATGAAGAGTACTTGTTTGCCTTGCTTCCGGCTCCAAACTGCGACCCACATCAAATATATCCGTCCATCCCACTGCCCTGCCTGGATCTGAACGATGGCGGTCTCCATCTGCCCTGTCTCCAGTATGAGGGGCAGCCTTCTTCATGGCCTCCCTGCTCCCACTTCTAGGCCCAGCAGTCCTCCCCACAGCCCCGCACACTGCCAGAGGGATTCTGTAAGTTACCCAACCAGATCACACCCCCCCAGCTCAAACCCTCCACATCCTACCTGCTCCCCATGACTTCCAAGGACGTGCCTGGTTGACTCCCCGCTGCCTCCCAGTCCTCACCTCACTGTGTGCCAGCCATACTGGTCCTTGGGCTGCCACTCAAACCCACAAGCTTATTCCCACCCCAGGACTTTTGCCCTTGCGGTTCCCTCTGCCTGGATTGCTCTTCTCCTATCTACTTGTCTCCTCAGTTCATTCAAGTCTCTGCTCAAATGTTGACTGCTTCTGGGGCGCCTGGGGGGCTCAGTGGGGCGAGTGTCCAGCTTCAGCTTAGGTCATGATCTCGCGGTCTGTGGGTTTGAGCCCCGCATCATGGTCTGTGCTGACCGCTCAGAGTCTGGAGCTGCTTCGGATTTGGTGTCGCATTCTCTCTGCTCCTGACCCCTGCTCACTCACTCTTTGTCTCTCTCTCTTTCAGACATGAAGAAATATTTAACAAATTTTTTTAAATCCTTAGAGATACTTTTCCCAATCACCTTCTAAAATAGTTGTTATTTATCTGTTTGTTTCCTGTCTCCCCGACTGGATTGTAAACTTCCATGAGGGCAGGGACTGTGCCTGTCTGAAAAGATGATCACCAAATCCTGGGGATGGAGAAGGGGATCAGTATGTGCTCAAGAAACCCTTGTGGGAATGAATGAAGGAAAGAATACTTACCTCGTGGGGGTGGCCAGGAAGATGCAGATAATGCCCGTGAATATTTAGTAGCCTACTTGGTATGTAGTAGGTGTGCCCTGGAAGGTAACTGATTAGTAATAGTTGTCAGAAAGATGGAGAGCTTTTCCAGGGCCCCCCACCCCCACCCCTTGCATGTCCTTGGGTGACCCCTCCCCACTTCCCCTCCAAAGCGGGTCTGGAAGACTTTCAGGTCCTCTGCCTTCCTTCTCTCCCTGGATCTCTGCTTCCCAGAGGCCCGGCCGGAGGGGTTCCCATCCCCGCTTCTCTCCATCTCTCCTCCTCCTCTCCCTGTCAGGTGTTTTGCCCATCTTGGGTCCTAATTGAGATGGCAAATTCCAGGGACAGGGCTCACAGCCAACTCTGCCAGCCTCCCCTGCCAGGAGCAGAAGGAAGAAAACAAAACCCCCCCGCAACGTGGCGAGCGAACCCCTCTCCATCCAACGGGAAAGGAGCCTCCCGCCTGGACCGGATGGTCCATCCCATGGAGGCGGGAGCTCAGGTTGGCTGAAAGCTCGGTCCCAGCCTTCTCCCCGCTCCCAGCCAAGAAGCACCTGACGTCCCTCTGCCGCCCCACTGCCGCTGCGCCAAGCCAAGGGGGCAGTTTTCTGCTAAACGGAGACCAGGTGGTTCCTGAGGCAATTAAAAACCCCTGAGCTGGCAGTGGGCATTGATGTGCGGGAGTGCTGGCTTCCCGGTTCTCTCTTTCCTGGCTTTATTTGTTTGCTTTGGATTAGAAAGGCTTGTGCAAAACAGAGCCTCGTTTCTGTCCCGTTTCCACTCCCCCCTCCCCCACCCCAGGCTGGGAAAAGACCTGGTATTTGCAGACGCCATCCCTTGTGCACGCCAGAGGATTCCAACCCCCAAGCGGCTCATCCGTAAAATGGGGGACTGATTCCTGCGTTTTTGCAATTGTCATGGACACATCTCACAGTCGCAAAGGTGACTTCTTACGCACTTGTATTTGAGTTCCTTACGCAACAGGGATGTGGGGGGTGGGATATTCCGGGGGGGAGGGCAGCAGAGGCTGAGATGAATCTGCATCTGAAGTAGGAGGTGTCCACGGTGTATTTGAGGTTTGGGACATGCAGCCCAAACCCATGGATTTTATGGTGAGAGATCTCCCGAGCTTGTACTTGGGAAGAAACGAAGGATGACGGAGGGTAGAGGTTTTCTTAAGACTCAAGGGCGACTTGCATCAATGGCTCACTTAGAAGTGTTGGCCTGGCTGCGGGACCCATGGAAAAATGGACACCCACTTTCTGTTTCTACAGTCTAGTTGGGTGAACGCAGGGTTAACTAGACACAGAAAGAGCAGAGTGAACCAGTTCCCCGAGTCAACTGCACAAGTGTTAGAGAAAAGCTCAGACCTGCGTACTGGTCCCAGCCTTGCCACTCAGCTCTGCAACCTCAAGCATGTTACTTAACCTCTCTGAGCTTTCTTTCCTCTTATATAGATTGCGGATTGCAGGGTTCTTGTGAAGATCCAGTCAAGGCAGCACCTTTGAGTGCTAGCACGGCGCCTGGCACATTGTGAGCACAAAAGCTTGGATATTATGATTATCCACAAGAACAGTAACAGCACCCATTTCACTTACCAACCTTTGAGTGTTATTTCTGGATTGCAAAGTACTTTTCAAGTACATGCTCTCATTTAAAACACAAACAAACTCATGTTATATTCCCTGGAGTCGTCCAGCTAGAACGGGGAAGGAGCTTGGTGCTGCCTGGTCCAGGTGGCCTTGAGTCAGGTCAGACGATGGATTGCATTTGGATGTGTAGGGGAGCAGAGAGGGTATTCTGGGTGACAGGGAACCGTGTGAGGAAGGGCACAGCGGTGGGGAAGTCATGGTGTATGCTGGGGACAGTGGGAGATCAGTCCAATTGGAGTGGAAGGTTGTTGTCAGGGGAACTGAAAATGAAGGTGGCCCTAAATTCTATGTGCTGTGTCCATCCTAGACAAGCCCTCGGCTATCAGCAGCTTTGTAATGTGTTTGATGTAATAGATTTGAACCTCCGGAGAGCTAGCGTACTGCCCAACGCCCTTCTTGCTTCCCTCCCTCCTTTCTTCCCTTCCTTCCTTTCTTCTTTCCTCCCTCCTCCATTCCTTCCTTCCTTCTTCCCTTCCTTTCTTCCTTCCTTCCTTCCTTCCTCCCTTTCTTCCATGTATCTGTCCTTCTATCCACACATCTTTATTAACCATTCATCCAAATACCTATCATCCATCCATCCAATCAATTCACTTCAGTCATTCACCCATTGATTCCTTCCACAAGCATTCAACTACCTACATTCCAGGCTCCATGGAAGGTACAGAGGGGAAGTCAGCGATGAGTTCATCAAGGCACACAGTAGGTGCTCAATAAATGTTGTTAGTGGATCTCCTATGAGAGTTCCAAAGCCCCTGTTGAACATTACTGACCTCATGCGGGTTTCCCGAGACACGGATTCCCCCTGAGGTACCTGGACTGAGGAGTGGGGAGATGGGAGAGGTGAGAAAGAGCCCAAATACAGGAGTGCCGTTCCTCTCCCCCCATTTCTCCTACTGCCAGATTGCTTCCCTTCTCTCCCACAGCTCCTGGGACACTGGCAACCCACCAGCCCTCACTTCTCCTTATTAACCTGTTGGCGCTTCAACCAGCCTGTGACCCAAATAGCACTCTCTTCTTCCCAACCACCTGCTGCTTAAAAGAAATGTGCAGGGTTCATGATTTCAGTGGCCACAGGACGATCTGCTGCGATGGGTGGGAAAAGATGGCAAGAAAGCACGGCATCAGTGGCTTTTGATTCTTTGGGAAGCCAAGAGGGAAGCCTAGGGGAAGTGGGGTGCTGCTGAACCTCGAGCCCTTGTCGGTCCTTGGGTGACAGTTCGAATCCCACTAGTCTGTGTGGGAAAACCACTGCTGCTTCTTGACCTCAGCAGGGGGCTGGGCTCACTCCTCCCAAGACCTAGAGGTGCCAAGCCACCACCAGTCAGGGCTGGAAGGTCCCTGGAAGGATGCGGCGCACTGGGTGGGGCCGAAGGGCAGCCCTGTGGCTCAAGAAGAGGGTCTTCACGACTGTGTGTGCACGGGACCCTACCTGACCCTGAACCTGATGGGGAGACAGTTACTCCTTTTTGCGTCTTCTTTCAATTCCACCGTGGAGAAGTCTCAGCTAGATACTACTTTGTCTTCAACGTCAGCTCTAAGTAGTCCCAGCCAGTCTCCCCTTTTCACGGGAGAGTGGGCTCAGTCATGAATCCTTCCGCAGACCACGGGGACTGGCTAGCATCTAATAGCAGGCTCTTCTTTCTGTGGTATTCATTTTTCCAGTTAACTTCTCATTATGACATGGGCGTGATGTCCCATTTGAGATCAGGATGTAAATTTTCTTCCCAAATGAATTTAAGTAAAAACAGAAGGCGCTCAATGAATCATGTTGGGCGTGCTGCTCAAGATCCACGCTTGTGGCCGGGGGGCATTTGTAAATGACTCAAGGACGGGAGGGTCTCCAACCTCATAAATGTAAAGAGTAAAGACTAAGACATCTATAGCAGCCATGATGGGCGGGGCACACGGCTAAGGCTTTAGATACCTAAAACAGAAGATTTCCTAACAACTCTAGGAGGCGAGGAAAAGCATTAGCCCCATTTAACAGATGAGGAAACTGAGCCTTAGCAAGGTTAAGCAACTTGCCCCAAATCTCACAGCTAGCAAATGGCTGAGGCAGGACTTGAATCCAGAGATTCTGGCTCTTAGGAACTGTGTACGCAGCCACTAGGCTATAATTCCAGAAGAGGCAGGAGAGACATAATATACGTTCTGTATGCTCCCTCCCCTATTTCCCCTAATTGGTTTGATCCAGAATCTTGGCAATTCAGAAAACAAAATAGCCCATGAAGTTGTTGAAATCCTGGCCTGACTGTCCAGAGAGACCCCATTTCGTCCCCCGGTGGGATATTGGCACCCACTGGTTTTCTTCTATTCCGCCCTGGCTCTTCCCTTTTGCTAACCCCTAGGCTGGACACACTCTCCCAGGCCCCCTTAGCCTGCAGACCCTGCTCTCCAGCCAGCCTGCCCTCCGCCCCGGCCCCCTAGGAGCAGGGTGCCTGGGACAGTGGGCCAGGCCTGGGCCGCCCCGCTGCCCTCCTGCACTTCAGACCTGCCTCTTTGTCTCTCTACCCTTGGGACAAATGTCTCATTCCCCAGGGTGTCAAGGGGAAAATTAATCACCCGGGGGAGATCAGTCAGCCTGCTGACTTGGCAGGGGCAGACAAAGAGAAATAGGGTGTCTCGCGGATTGGTTGGGTCCCCCATTAAGAGGTGGAAAAATGCTTGCTTTGCGATTACAGATGGGCAACATTCGTGCCGGCGATCCCCGTCCCCGTCACCTCGGGAAATTGCTGGTAATGCGCTTCTGGAGAAGGTGGCTGTCTCCTCTCCTGGTCGCTCCGGCTCTGTCCTCCTGCAGGTCAAATCCTGGTCCTTCCTGCCGCCTTCGGGGCTGGCGCCTGGCTTCTCTCCAGGAAGACATCTGCCCTTTTGGCCTGGCCCTGTCCCTCCGGAGGTAGGGCTCCGGTCAACTCTGGCATCTATAAAACCCATTCTTTTTTTTTTAAAATATTTTTAATGTTTTATTTATTTTTGATACAGAGAGAGACAGAGCATGAGAGGGGGAGGGGCAGAGAGAGAAGGAGACACAGAACCCGAAGCAGGCTCCAGGCTCTGAGCTAGCTGTCAGCACAGAGCCTGACACGGGGCTTGAACCCACGAACGTGAGATCTGACCTGAGCCGAAGCCGGAGGCTTAACTGACTGAGCCACCCAGGCGCCCCTATAAAACCCATTCTTGACCTGCCACATGGAAGGTGCCCTTGCGTGGGGGATTTTAGGAGCACAGGCTCCTACTGGGTCAGGAGGGGCCCATGCGACCCCAGGCACGTTGCTTGATTTTTCTGCATCTCAGTGTGATGCCCCCACTCATGCCGGTCGTCAGATCCCTTTCCTGTTTGCCCCTCCCCCACCCCAGCTCTCTCCTAAGCCTGGGCTCCTCTGTGTCAGCTGGCTTCCACCAATGGGAGTCTGGAGAAGCCAGGGTGTGTCTTCCTCTCTTGCCCTGCCTTGGGGTTAACAGCCTCCTGTCCTCCTAGAGGGTCCCCAGCTGTGAGCCCAGCTTCCATCCGAAGACTCCATCAGAGGACTCCTGGCCACTGGGCTCCAGAAACATCGCCCCATCCCTCTGCTCCTCCAGGCAGCCTAGAGGTGGGGGTGTGACCCGTTCGTGGCCTTAGCTTTGCCTCTGTGCTCACACTCACAGTGGTGTCTGTCTCCTGCTCAGGTCCTGCCTGATACACCGTCTCACAGCGTAGGTGCAGGATCAGAGGAGTCCGTCCATGTCTCATGAGCAAAGCAGCTTGCAAAGTGCCTGGTACAGAACAGGTGCCACGTAAGTCCTCATGTAGTCAACTAAGAGTGACTGTTGTGAGCTGAGTGCTTACATCCTGATAGACAGTTTGCCTGTGCTGCATTATCTCAATTAATCGTGGCAAGGCTGACATTTTGATCACTCCTAATTTACGGGTAAGTAAACGAGGCTCAGAGAGGCTCAGGGACCCGCCCAGTCACACAGCTTATATGTGACAGAGACTGAATTTGAACCCAGGTCTGCTCCCCCGACTTGTGTCCTTAAACTCGCTTCTAGGCTGCACTACGATTCACGAAGGCTTTCAGGGGCATTGTAGGGTGAGTCCCAGGTTACCCACGAGGGAACCCAGATCGAGAGAGGGGCAGGAGCCCGTATGTGCAGGAACCGGCACCAGATTGTGGGTTCTCCACCTCCACGCAGCACGTTCCCCTGCCTGGGCTTACCTTTGTCCTGCTGAAGGGTGCCTCTCTCTTCTTCCAAGAGCCGGTCGGAGCCTCCTCCTCCAGGATGCCTTCCCTGGTCCACAGTGGCCAGCTGCGTGCCTCCCTTCAGAGTGGGGTAATGTGGATAGTTCTGACACCGTTTTCAGGCTTCTGTATTTCCAAGGAGTCTCATGTCTTTGTGTTTCATGTAGGAGCATCTTGGGACTGTCTCGTTCCGGCTTTCTCTTGAATGTCTGGCCCTCCAAATCACGGAGCCAGATCCTGGTGAGCCCCCTTTTCAGTCTGGCCTGCCTCAGACCTCTCTGATCAGCTCGATGCCCCATCAGCACAGAGTGTCTGGAGCCAGAGGCCTGGAGCCGGGGTGGGGCTGAGACTTCAGGCTCACCAGCGACAAGCTGTGTGACCGTGGGCAAGGACTGCACGTCTCTGTGCCTTGATCATTTCTTCAGTGATTCCAGGACCCCTTCCCAGTGCTGTTGTGGGGAGTCAAGGAAGTGCTCCCTCAGGGCTGTGGGGTCGGTGTGACCTGGTAGACCCCTATGTGTCTGTCCTGCGTCTGGGTACCCACCCAGTCACACAGCTCATATGTGTGACTTCTTGCTAGGTGAGGTCAGCAGCCGCAGACCTTTGTCATGGTCCCACTTGGCCTGAGTACAGAGCTGGCACAGGAGGCACGAACCCTAGACTCCAAGTCCTGACACTCAGGCTGTCATTCTCGCTCTGCTCCCGGGCTGCGTGACCTCCGCCGAGCCACAGCTCACCTGTGGGTCTCAGTAGCCTCAGCTTCAAGTTGGGCTGTCTCATCTCTGTCCCCCTCTGCCTCAGAGAGAGGTGGGGACATGAGATGAGATGACAACCTCTAGGGACTGTTAACGGTGAGCCATGAGTTAAAAAAATGGGAATAGCGATCCCATTTTACAGATTGGCAAAGTGAGGCTCAGGACAGCCAAGAGCTTTTGCGAGGCCGGGTGTCCAATCCCCGTTGTGTGCCTGTTAAATCACGTCATTGCCTCTGTCGGTCCTGCCTCCCTTACCTTTCTCCCCGTCTCTCTGTTCACTTGCTCTCTCTCTTTTTCAGGTGTGAAAAGTCGAAAGCAGACGGATCAGTCCTCTCAAGCAGCTTGTGTTCTATGTTCTCATTTCCTTCACTCCTCAATCCAGTTCTCGGAAACCCTCTTTAAGAATATAAAGGATCCACCTAGCTCAAGGTGGTCCTGAGCTGCTCTGTCTAATAGGGTGTGGCTATTTAATTTTAAATTAATTAAAGTTAAATAAAATTCGGAGTTCAGTTCCTTAGTTGCAGTAGGCACATTTCGAGTGTCCAGGAACCACCCCGTGCCTGTCCCCCCCACCCCCGCCCCCATCGGGACAGCACAGATACAGAGCATTTCATCATCATGGAGAGCCGTTGATAATGCCGATGTTTCAGGTTGGACAATTCTTTGCAGGCCACATCCCCTGGCCTCTACCCTCCTCCCCAGCTGTGATGACCAGAAACGTCTCTTGACGCTGTCACAGGTCCCCTGGGGTGGGGGTGGGAACCAGCGGTCCACATGATTAACGTAACACCCCTTTCCTGCTCCGAACTCTGGGGACTGGGTGTTTGATGCAGCAAGAGGGGCTGAGGTTTTCACTAGAACTTTCTCGTTGCCATGGTGATGCCCACGCGGATCTGGGCCTCGGCCATACCGTGTTCAAGGCCTCGCTCGCCACCTTCCTGCTGGGTTACTTTAGGCAGGTCAGCGTACCTCTCTGGGCCTCCGTTCTCAGCTGCGGCGATGAGCAGAATGGTAACCACGTGACAAGGCAGTGGTGAAAACGAAATCACCTCATGCGGACATAGCGCGCACCAAGGAAATGTGGCTTTCTCCTTATTAGACAAGGGCCTGTCCGGCAGACAGGAAGGCCGATGCCGGTGCTCCCAGGAGATGGAGGGGGTGGAGAGCCTGCCCGCTGGGAGGCCCCGCAGCCCGGAACCAGACATCCTCTGTCCCTGACCTCCAGAGGGTCCGCCCGGATGGAGGTGGGCAGTGGGGGCGTTGCTGTAGGGACGCAAGGAAGGCGAGAGGAAGTAAGGGGGGGCACTCATCCATCCAGAAACATCCATCAATGCAGAGGAAGAGGCCAGGCAGCTCAATACAGGAGGGGTTTGCGAGCCAGGAGTGAGGAAAATTGATGCCTGCAGGAGACAAAAGAGAGCCCGGAGAGTGGCCCCCGGGCCAGCTCCTTCCACAGGTGATAAGATTGATGGGCAGACCAAGGAGGCAGGCTGAGTGATAGATAATTTCAAATCGGCGGTAAACACGGCTGTGGGGACTCGTAGCTTTTCTAACAAGTGTGACACCTGGGTGGAGGGGAGATGAGGTGACTGATTAGGAAACAAGACAGCCAGAGACCCTTCTGAGAGGCAGCCGGGCTTGCTGGGGCCACCTTGAGAGAGAGGCACGTGGCAAGGAAGCCCGAGATGGACGGAGATGTGTGCGCGGGGGCCCGCGGCCCGGACTCCTCAGCCTTCACTGCTGTCATTCCCTCACTCAGTCAGCATTTACTGACCACTTAGTACGTGCACGTGCTGGGTGCTGTGGGCCCGCAGGCACAGTCCCTGTCCCCGCGGGGCTTCTATTCTTGGGTGAGAGACAGTAAGCTATGAACGAACAGGTCTACTTTTTATTTTTATTTAAAAAGAATGTTTAAATGTTTATTGCTTTATTTTTGAGAGAGAGACAGAGCATGAGCAGGGGAGGGGCAGAGAGAGAGGGAGACACAGAATCCAAAGCAGGCTCCAGGCTCCGAGCTGTCAGCACAGAGCCCGACGTGGGGCTTGAACCCACGAACCATGAGATCATGACCTGAGCCAAAGTCGGGTGTTCAACTGACTGAGCCACCCAAGGTCCCCAAACGGGTCAATTTTTAGATTGTTGTGGCTTTTCTGGTGAACATAAAGCAAGGCACGGGCAAGTGGGGGGACTCATGGGCTGCCCCACTGAGGACACAGCACGGGGCCGGGATCAGAACTGTGGGAAGGAAGTCAGCCGTTCCAAGAGCAGACATTTGGAGACAAGCCCTCTCGCAGTCCCTGGGATCTGTGCTGGCCCTCCCTCGTATCCTCCATTTCTTCCCTCCTCCCTCCTTCTCTATTTCCCCACCCCAGTCCTTTTTGGGCCAATTATGAAAATAAACCCTCTCAAAAATAGTATAGATTTGTTTTGTATTCTCCATTTTACAGACAGCAAAACTGAGGTCTAGAAGCACTAAAAACATTTCCTCAAGGAAGCTCCAGAGGAGCTGTGGGCTACACCAGAGCCCAAGGAGGAGAGAAGCCAGCGCTCCAAAACTGGGGGGCTTCGGTCCTGCAGTCAGTTGTCTCAGAAGAAGAGCAAGACCTCCCGCCAGCAGGTGCCATGTGGGTAACACTGTGCCAGGCGGTCTGTCCATTGCAGGATCAGCAAGGAGCTCCCCCGGCCCCCGGTGGGTCCAGCCACTCCCATTTCACAGATAGAGAATGGGAGGCTCCTAGAAGGTAAATCCCTTGTCTGGGTCACACAGCAGGATTTTTGGAGGAGGCTAGTTTAGAAATGGAGGGGCTGGGTTTCAAACTCGAGTTCTGACTTGATCCAATTCTCTTTCCATTGAATCTCAGCTCGCGAACGGGGGCCGCTTTCCCGAACTGACCAGTGAGGGCTTCCTGAGCATGGAGAAGCGAAGTCACTCACCCAGAGAACACGCCGGCCCCATCCAAGCCCCTACTGACTCTGCTGATGGTACCGGTGTCGCCATCCAGTGAGAGCCTACTCAGATGCAGGGGCTGTACTCTTCATTTCCTTGTCATGACCCAGCGAGGCAGCTGTTATCATGCCCACTTTACAGATGAGGACAATGAGGTCCCTGAGGCCAAGCGATTTGCCAAACTGCACACAGTGAGTTCGTGGCAGGGCTCCAGTGAGAGTCTAATGACTCCAAAGCCCGTGCCCTTTCCAGGACTCCTGTGTCAGTCAGCTAGTGCTGCATAACAAACTACTGCAAGATACAGTGGCTTCAACAAAAATTGCTTATTATATTTTACTTCACCATGGGTGGCTGGGTGCTGTGGGCTGGTAGCTTACAGGGGCGACACTAGATTGGGTGTGGCCAGGCACCTTAGCTAGGGACACCATGCCCATGCATTTCTCACCTCCTTCCTGGACCAGCGGGCAACTCCTTCTCATGGCAATGGCAGGAACCTGAGAGAGTAAGTGGAAATGGCTAGAGACAGGGAAAGGGACCATGTGACCTGGTAGTGTGTACGTGCATGTGTGTGCGCATTCATGTGTGTGTGTGTGCACATGTGTGTGCGTGTTTTCTTATTGTCTGTCTCCTCTCATTAGTTTGTAAGCATCAGAGGGCAAGGATTTCTGATATTTTGCTCGCTGCTATGTCCCCAGTGCCCAGAACAGTGCCTGGCTCATAGTAGATGTTCCATAAATATTTGTCAAATGAATGAGTGAGTGAATTAAATTCTCACATACCCCACCCAGTTGGCACTTTTACTAATCCCATTTTGCAGACGAGGAAACTGAGGCTCAGAGAGTTCTTTTGGTGATGCCCTTGGTTGGTGTCTTCCTCCTCCCTTGGTTTGCCCCAAGAAATAGTGAGTTGGGGGGCGCCTGGGTGGCTCAGTCGGTTAAGTCTCCGACTTCGGCTCAGGTCAGATCTCACGTTCGTGGGTTCAAGCCCCGCGTCAGGCTCTGTGCTGACAGCTCAGAGCCTGGAGCCTGCTTCGGGTTCTGTGTCTCCTTCTCTCTGCCCCTCCCCCTCTCATGCTCTGTCTCTCTCTGTATCAAAAATAAATAAAACATTAAAAAAAAAAGAAATAGTGAGTTGGATCTACCCAGGTTGCTCTGCAGGAGTTCCTTATACCAGGCCCTTTGACAGATGCCAGGGGGCTTGGCTACCTCATGAGAGAGGATGTCCCCAGAGTCCAGGGAACCCCAGACCCTGGACATTCAGCCCAGCGCTGCTCATCGAGACTTGGGGTGCAGCTTCGGTACACGGAATTGGTGTTCGTAGATGTCTGGTGAAGAGAATCTTCATGATTTATCCCTTACGACATCCTGGTGGCGGGACCATCTCCGTTGGTGCCTAAGATGAACCTCAGTTTTCTTCTCCCTACAATGGGCATAAAAGCGCCCGAATCACAGCGCGGGCTGACACTCAGCGGGCCACCCAGCCACCTGCGTGCTTCTCACCCTCTGTCCTGAGCCCTGAGCTCTGTGTTTCTCATTGCGTCTGTGCAACAGCTTTACGGGCCACGAGCTGTCCTCCTGTGGATAATTTTCAATACTAGCAAGACTTTGCATAATGATTCTGAGGCAGTTAGGGGTGCCCATCCTGGGCCCGCTGTGTGGGGCTCAGTTCTGTGCAACGATTCACTCATTTAGTCCCCCCACCACCCAGTGCAGTGCGTGCCACTAGTCCCATTTTACAAAGGGAGAAACTGAGGCACAGGGAGTTTCGATGACTTGTGTAGGGCAGGGCCCGGTGTGCGCGCTCCTGGCTGTCCCTCTATGCTGTTCTACCCCTCACAGGGACGCAGCCCTGGGGAATGACCGATCCTTTGCGTACTGCTGGGCCCCTAGAAGAGAGAAGGTCGAGAGAGAGCCCAGCCCGTGCTGGCCTGGCATCCTTCTCCAAGCCCCAGCCCTCTGCCCTTGATGTCCTTGACCCCGCACAGCAAGGGGTCACCATCTCATCTGTATGACTCCCACAGAGAGCCAGGACGGCTCCCAATGCATCACCGGGTGGCAGTCACACAGGGGCCTGTGTGTCATTTCCATCCATCTTTTCCAACCGCTCCCTGTCAGGAAGCAAAGGAGGCCAGGCTGGTGGGGGGTGGGGGGGAGGAAGAGGGAAAGATGGATGTGGGGGGGAGGCTCCGTGGCCTGTATGGGAGCAGGGAGAGGGAGGGCAGACAGGGAGAGGAAGAGGGGAGAGACTAGGAGAGAGAAAGAAAACAGGGAGGAGAGGGTGGGAAGGAAATGGGAAAGATGAGCAGGACGGGGAAGGCAGGGGTGAGGATTGGGGAGGGGGGCAGGGCGAGGAAGGGAATGGGGAGGAAGAAGGCCAGAAAGGGTGGGAGGGATCTAGAAGCATCAGAGGGGCGTTTGGGAAGGGGAGACTCCAGAGAGTGAGAGGGTGAGCTGAGAGGCAGGGAGGCGAGGAGGAGGGCTGGAGGGCTGCCAGCTCTTTTGTTGACTTGTTTTCTCAATCACAGAGGCCCTGCCCCTACTCTGGGTGTCTGCTGGTGCAAAAGGCTCCGGGGGCTGGCTGGGGGAGCAGGGGGCTCCTAGCAGGTGCCCCTCCAAGATGGGGCTGGATTCATCCCAGACCCAGAGGACGCCCCTGCAAAAGAGACAGCCCTGCAGCCCTCACTGGTCTGTACCTTCAGGAGGACATTGATCCTGGGGAAGGGAGACTGATGCCTTCATGTGGCATGGCTGACACTCTCCTCCCTCCCCTCTCTGGACCCTACCCATCCCCTATCCTCTCCCTATTCAGGCCTCTTCAAGTGGAGTCCCTTCTGCCTCAGGGGTTAGCACCTAACATGTGGTTGCGGAGTCTCAAGCTGAAATGAACATGGTAGCCAGGCTGGTAATGGACTTGGCGGTGGCCAGTCAGGTTCCCTTGGGGACAATAGGAAATGGTGGGGACTGTAGCACACTGGAGAGTGTTTGAGAATCCCGACAGGGTCCCAACAGCCCTAGAGAGCAAATAGATGGCACATCCTCAAATTAGGACAAAACCCAACATGGTTTACTTATTACAAAGGTGTGGAGGGTAGAGAGGAGCCAGAAGGATAGAGGAGAGACCTAACAGGAGAGCGAAGAGCCATTCCCATTTCCGGGGGGGCAGGGGTGGGGGGCAGGGAGCAGAGATGGGGGGGAGTGTCCCACTTTGCTCATCCTCCAGGCTCCTCTGGGGCCTCCCCTTGGCTGACTCCATCTGTGAACCAGAGGGAAGGGAGCCCATTAGTGAGTCCACATCGTGTCAGCTTCCTGGGACCACACAGGATGGGAGAAAAGGTGGGGCATGGATCTGAGGGGACGAATAGAATGTATCTGGGATACCACAGCCCTCCGAAAGTGTCAGATTTTCTTATATGTTAAATACCGTGTCATCTAAGCATAATGTAAAGTTCAGCCCTTGACTCACCAGCTTGAGATTTTTTTTAAAGGGCACTGCACTCTTCCCTAGCCCCTTCGCCCACTCCCCATGAGTTAGTCTCGGATCCTTGAAGGCAAACATTGAGTGTTGTTTGCCTTTTTCCATACCCCCAGAATGTGTTACTGGAATAGGCACATCGTAGGTGCTTAACAGACTGGTTGCCTGGAGTCAGGAGATCCATTAGTGGCGTCAACGGAGTGATCTGGGGTCTTTGGACGCCTGGCGCCGGCCTCGGATTCTGTGTCTCCTTTTCTCTCTGCCCCGCCCGCCCATGCTTTCTCTCTCTCAAAAATAAATAAACATCAAAAAAGTTTAAACAGGCCTTTTTAATTAGTATCACTCAAAGCATCTCATCCCTTTCCCACCAGGAGTACGTATTCCGTAATGATTTATTTCTTGGGTATGGACACCTCAAAGGTTAAGAGCACATGGCCTGGGGATGGAGCCCAGCCTTCCTGGCTGTGTGTCCTTGGGCTGTGACTTAACCTCTCTCAGCCTCCTTCCTTCCTCCATGAGGCAGGTGTAACAACAGACCTCTTAAGGCCAGGATGAAGCTTAAAGAGACGGTGCGTGTGATGCGGGCAGAGCCCCAGCTCGCTTACTGTTAGGAACCTGTCTGCCCTGGTTTTGCAGCCAGAAGATGCAGCGTCTTCCTCCACGCTGGGGAGAGACGCCTCCCCATCCCGGATGGGCTCCGGCATCCCCAAAACGGAGGCATGCGTGTGGGGCTGGTGCAGTCAGTCTGCTTTGTCTCTGTGCAGTGGATGTCCTGGAGGGAATGGAGGGAAGCAGAGACCCTAGCTCTTGTTCTCATCTTCACCTTGCCCTGGGCTGGCCACCGTTCAGCAGAAGGTCATTCTTCGGGAAGTTTCCCAGCCCTCCAGAAGCACGTGTGACCTTGGTTTCCAAGCAGCCGCCTTGGGAAAGCATCCCATGGACAAAGCTCTGGAATCAAAATAAGTACATCTTCATTCCTCTTCCAGGTCTGAGAAATCCCAGGGGAAAGTGGGGCAAAGGATGGAACCTCGTTCTGGAGCAGGGATGTCCAGGGCATGGGGGTGGGTGGGCAGTGTTATGTGATAGAAAAAGTACTGGATTGTGAGCTTTTTGTTTCCCTGTATTTGGGGGAGGGGGTGTTATAGATAACACTGCATGAACATTTTTGTGCATCTATCTTTTGACTTCTGAGGAATTGTTTTTCTTAGAAGGAATTTGCAAGGGAGGGTTTAATGCATTGAGGGGGATGCTAATTATTACCGGTTGACCCATTTACTTCTTATCTTCCTCTGCCATGCTCTGTGCCTCGGGTGGCTGACCCCTGCTAGACTTACTTCCTAGGCTCCTTGTTTTTGTCTTATATTGGGTTTGGCCAATGGACGCCTCCTGCAGACGACTGGAGGCAGGAGAGAGTGGGGGTATTTCTTCCCACTTCCGCCCCGCTTCTGCACAGTGTCTAGGACCAGGGTTGTCTCTCCAGACTACAGGTCCATGGTCTCTCTTCAGCCCCCTCTGAGCTTGCCTAACACCATTTCCTCCTCTTCAGCACAGGGGGAGGGACAAGGCCCCACTGTTGCCGGTCTCTGGGTTCTTCCACCTTCGTTGTTGGTTCTCTTTATCCTGCTCGCATCTCCACAAGCAGTTCCATCGTTAGAATCTTTTTCTTTGAATGATCTTGGGACGAATCCTGTTTTTAAGATGCTGACTGATACGTGAGTTTACGACATTGAATGACATGAACATTTCCGTGATCGTTGCTACAAATGGATTTCCATAAGCTTACACCAACGGATCCTACCGCAGATGACGCTTGCTTGCACCACATACCAGCAACATCGCAAGCATGGGTGGTTATGGTTTTTTAAAACAGTGTAAAATTTTATATGTCATCTCACAGTTTGAATTGCTCTTCCTTGATGATTAGTAAGACTGGACCACTGGTTTTTAACTTGTGATAATTTGGGCCCCAGGGGACATTTGACAATATCTGGACATTTTTTACTGTTTCCAAAATAGAGAGGCTGGTGCTCCTGGAATCTAGTGGGTAGGACCCAGGGATGCTGCTAAATATCTTACAATTCATAGTACAGTCTCCCCTAACAACAACAACAACAACAATGAGCTGGTCCCAAACCATGGGCTACACATTGCCATAGACCACATGCCAGGTCATTTGTCTTTTCTTTGTTGGAATCATCTGTTTGCATCCTTTGGCCAGTGCCTTAGGATTTGGCAAATCCAGACTCCAGGCCCAGCTCAGCCATTCACTTGTTTTGCGATCCTGGCTGATGTTTCTCATCAACTCAAAAAAACCATCTCTCCTTGTCCCGTGTCTTCGTTGAGTTTTGGTGATGGCCAAATGGACCATGGGAGGAATGGGTTTGAAAATTATAAAATGCCTGACAAATCAACCCAACCTATATTTCCTGAGCACCTACTATGTGCTGAGGGTTCAGATCAAGAATTCACTATCTCGGAAAAGTGTGACAGATACACATGTAATCCTGGAAGGACCACTGAACACAGGACCAAAGGCTGCTATCCATGATGGCGTCCTCAGAGTGGGCTAGGAAGACCTCCTGAAGTGGGAGCAATTCAGGCCTGGCCTTGGGGCTGTGTAATATAGTGTGTTTAGATTTGTAAGAGTCAGAGTTTCTGGGGCCAAACCCTGGTACCACCCCCAGCAAACTACATTGCTTTGGTCAAGCGACCTCATTCCTCTGAGCCTCAGTTTACTCATCTGTAGAACATGAACTATTAATTCCTGTTTCAGTTATTTATTTATTGCCATAAGAGAAACCACCCCAAAACTGAGTGACTGAAAATAATGATTTATTATTTATCACAATTCTGTAGATCAGCCAGGCTCAGCTGGGCCTTCTGTCCAAAGTGGCATTTTCTGGGGTCACTCACGTGGCTGTGTTTGTAGGGCAGCTGGACCAAGTAGGAAGGTTTCACTTACATGTCCAGTGCTTCAGTGGCCCTTCATGTGACCTCTGGCTTATCATGGCTGGCTTGGGCTTCCTTGCAACATGGTGGGCTCAGGGTGGTCAGACTTCTTCTTACATGGAGTCTGGCTTCAAAGAGGAAAATACAGAATCTCTCAATGTTCTTGGGACCTGGGCTTGAACCTCTCAGAACATCCTTCCCATGAGTCATTTCACAAGTCAGAGCAAGTCAAGAGGCAAGACCAGGAAAGAGACTCCTGACCTCCTGATGGGAGGGACAGCATGGATGTAACAGGAAGGGAAGGCATGGTGGCCAGCCATCTTTGGAAATAATCTACCACAGGCTCTGTCTCCTAGGACTGTTGTCAGGACTGATGCTTTGGTACATACGGTGTACATGGGTAAGTCTGGAACTGCAAGTTGGTTGTTTTTGGATGGTGTATCAGATGTGGTACAGGTAATAAGATTGTCCTGTTCATTGAAGGCTTTTGGTTTGGATGGGAACTTCCCCAGGTCCATTGAGTGTCTTCCCCTGTCTCCATATGTCACCTTTGCTATCTGAGACTTAGGCCTTTGGGGGTAACAGTACTAGTAATGCCAATTGTTACAGAATGCATTCTATGTACCAAATGCTTTACGTAAATTAGTATATTTAATCCTTGCAATAGCCCTCTGAGGTAGGTAATATTATTATGCTCTCTCTTTTTTTTTTAAAGAATTTTTAAAATAGTTTATTTATTTATTTTGGGGGAGAGAGGGAGAGAGAACATGGGGGAGGAACAGAGAGAGAGGGGGAGAGAGCCAGAGAATGAGTGGGAGGGGTGGGGATGGGCAGAGAGAGAGAGAGAGACACAGAATACGAAGCAGGCTCCAGGCTCTGAACTGTCAGCACAGAGCCTGATGTGGGCTTGGACTCATGGACTGAAAAATTAGGACCTGAGCCAAGGGTGGATGCTTAACTGACTGAGCCACCCAGGTGTCCATTATGTCCTCTTTACAGACAAGGAAACTGAGTTACCAAGAGATTAAGTGATGTGGCTAAGTGTACACAGCAAGAAAGTGGCAGAGCCAGGATTTGAACGGAAGCAGGCTGGTTCTATGGTGTATGCCAACTACTCTATTAGTTATCTCTTTCTGTATAACAGATTCCTGCAAGCTTAATGGCTTAAAATAATGAACAGTTATTACCCTGCAGTTGCTCAGGGTCAGGAATCTGGGAGTAGACTCGCCTGAAGCCTCTGGCTCAGGGGCACTTGCAGGCTGAAATCAAGACATTGTCCTGGGCCATGGTCACTTCAAGGGTCGACTGGGAGAGCCTCCACTTCTAAGCTGGCTCATGTGGCTACTGGCAGGTTCTCTCTGGCTGTTGGCTGGAGGCATTAGTTTCTTACACATGAACCTCTCCACAGGGCTGTTCGAAATATGGCAGCTTGCTTCTCCCAAAGTGAGGGATCTAAGAGGAGGAGCAAACAGAAATTACAGTCTTTTTCCAACCTCATCTTGGGAACGACATCTCTCTTGCCAATTCTATCCATTACAAGGGAGTCAGTAGGTTCAGCCTACTCTCAAGGGGTGGGAAGTGCACAAGCCATGAACACTGGGAGGCAGGGAACATCAGGGCCATCTTGGGGTCGGCCATCTTGGGGTCGGCCATCTTGGGGTGGCCATCTTGGGGCGGGCCACCATAACCACTGTGCTCTAATCATGCAACATCCAAGCTGCCTTCAATAATAAACAGCGATTGCCTACATCGTCTGGCTTTCTTTAGTATATTCATCGAGACATTCTCAAAGTCCAGGGCAGATACTCAGAGTGTCCCCTAGACCTCCTCTGGCCTTGGTCCCCGTGCTCCAGGACACAAGAAACAAATACAGAGATTGTTGATTCAGGCGGTGGGTGGGTTGCTGGTGACAATGTCCCTGAGAAGGGTGGGTGTGGTAGCATTTGGGAGAAGAACCGGGTCTGCTTTCTTGGCACCGACCCTGAGAAGGGTGGGTGTGGTAGCATTTGGGAGAAGAACCGGTGCTTTCTTGGCACCGACCACCAGATATAAGGGTGGAGAGAATCTCCTTGGTTTGTGGGGGTGCATGGGCAGCACAGAGGGAATTCTTACCTGTTTATGAGCAGGCCGTCACGGGTGGGGAGGAGGGAGATTTTTATATTTATCAAAAGGCTGAGAAACACACGTCTGGCCCCCGTTCTTCAAAGTGCCATTGTAGATGCCTCTTGCTTCGGAATGGGGTGATTGTTCCCAGCTCACAGAGAGGCGGCCCTGGCTCACTGCAGTGTGACCACCTCCTGAGCCCCCCCTAAGCTCTTGTATCAGTGGAATCCGAGCCTCCTCATGGGACCAACTGGACAGTGATGGAGGAAAGGACCCGTTTATTTGGGGGGAATATGCTGAGGTGACTGGAGGAAGCCATTCCTGGGAGGCAGGTTTCTAGAGGGTGGGGATAGTGGTTGTTGCAAAGGCTCAGGGGCTTCTTGATCCAAATATTTCTCACAAATGGGAGACGGGTCTCACCTAGGACCTTCTGCCCCACTGCCTGGGACACAGGATAGCGTTTGTGGGCCACGCTCCTTAACCAGCTCTAACTCTTGGAATTTCTCCAGCCTCAAGGGAGGACAGGGTGAAGTGGGGGACGGAACACCACCAGCACGGCCTGCAGGTAAAAATAATAACATAACAACAGCTACTAATGAGTATAGACCATGTGTTGGGCATGTAATTCTCACAGCCTTTCCCTGAGAGCAAGCATATTGCTTATTATCCCCATTTACATCTTGGGAAACTGAGCCACAGGAAGGGGCAATGATTTGCTTGGAGTCACACAACTTTGCAGTGTCTGAGCAAGAATTCAAACCCCAGTGCTGCTAACCACTGGGTGCATTTCCTGGGTCTCATTCCATTTGAGGACATGGTTTGGTGGGATTGGTCAGTTTGCCTACAAAGCTCTCTGATTTTAGGGGCGCCTGGGTGGCTCAGTTGGTTAAGCATCCGACTTCGGCTCAAGTCATGATCTCGCAGTTTGTGGGTTCGAGTCCCGCATTGGGCTCTGTGCGGACACCTAGCTCAGAGCCTGGAGCCTGCTTCGGATTCCATGTCTCCCCCTCTCTCTCTGACCCTCTCTTGCTCACAGTGTCTCTCTCTGTCTCTCAAAAACAAATAAAACAAAACAAAACAAAAAACAAAGCTCTCTGATTTTGCAGAAATGTATACTCAACCCTTGCTGTTTCTGCTAAGAGCTTCCCTGAAACCCCACCCCCACCCCATTCCTGCCACAGCAGTTAGAACCTTGTGTCTCTGGTCTCCAGGTTCTAGGCTCTCTTCCCCAGTCAGGGGCGTGTGGCCCTGTTATGAAAGTCAACGTCCTCAGCACAGAACAAGGCCAGGCACAAACGCCGTGCTGAGCACAGATTCTCTCTTTGGTGCTGGTGACAATATTGCTGGAGGAATGAAGGGGAGGTACTTGCTTCTATCTTGGGATGGGGGCATTTTTGTCCTTATGCTTGAACAACAGTTTGTTTTACGTGAAGGAGTCTTCTGGTGCTGTGAGAGTGGACACCCTCCATTGGTCCCCAGGTTTGGTCCAAGCTCCTTGCACCTGCACGCCACTCCCTCCTTCCCGGCCCCATCCTGAGACCAGGCTGCCCCCATCCATCTGCCACCCTGCCACCTCCTGGCCTCGCAGTCCTCGTGGAAGAGTGGCACAGATGCTAGTGACCCACGGGTGAAGGATTGGGGCTTTCTCAGTGGCTCAGCTGGACTCTAAGGAGGGGCTCACACTTCTCCCTCCCCAGCTCCCTCTTGCTGGGCTGAGAATAGACTTGGGGGAAAAGGACTATGGAGACGGTGAGAAAATCAACAGAGGCCAGATCACGTGGTCTCAGTGCAACCTTTTGGTGAAATGTTGAGGTTTGCTCACACACACACACACACACACATGCACAGGCACACACCCATTTTATCTCTTCTCCTAGACTGTGAGGTCCAGATATTCTCTATGGACATCTGATTGTACGTCTCCGAGGGCCGGCAATACAGAACCTTCAAAACCAAGATGGCCCCAGAGGACGTGGGATGTGTGTGGTTGCTCTCCAGACAGAACACAACTCTGTTTCCAGAGGAGTTGACCCTGTGGACAGTATTTCCTTGTGCCTTTCTCATCCATAGTCACTGTCTACTTCCTCTTCCTCCATCTCCGCTCCTCTTCCTTCTCCAAGGGGGAAAACAAGTCAGATCGAAATTTCAGCTGGCTTATGTGCCTCAGCCCCTGCCCAGAGGTACACGAGTGTGCCCACGCCCACGCAGTATCCAGCGGAAGGACACGCGTGCACTCCCACCAACGGAACACACACAGGCACAGATATGCCTCTTGCTGGAAACATACACCCGAACATTTGTAAACAGAGTCGTGACACACAAAGACACAAGCCACACACATGATAGCCGCACATGCGCGCACGCTACAAGTAATCCTCACATGACTAATCACTCCGCGTGTGTGTGTGTGTGTGTGTGAGTGTGTGTGTATCCCAGCATCCCCCTGGCAGGCACACGCCGGCCAGCCACCACTTGAATTAGCACCAAAGGATTATGGGACCCTGGGCCATTAATCTAGGTGACAAACAGGACTCAGAAGGCATATTTGCACCCCGAAATTGAAAAGATTAGGCCATATTTGTCAAGGATTGGTAGGGCTTTATCGCTTCCACGGCAGATGCTGTTAAATATTCATGAGCTGCATAAGTGGTAGAAACCCTAGCTAGACCTGCCGACTTTCAGCTGTAGAGGGAGGGGAGGGGGGAGATCTATCTGAACTCGGCAAGGGATGAAAGGTATGAGATCATGTACCCTGGTTTGCTGGGCACAAGACGCTGGCCGGCCATCAGGGGGAGGGGGCCTCCCGGTGGCTTTGTGGGGCTGGGGGCTGTGCCGGGCCGGGCACGGGTGTTGGCAAGGAGATGAGAAGGTTGTTCGTCTCTGGGTTCTTATCTCGCCGTGTTGTGGGTGACTGTTTACTCGCCTGATGCTCTCCAGTGGATGGGGATCTCCCCAAGGGGCACCTTTGTGACCCCCTGAAGCTCCCTACCTCCCTGACTATGCAGGGTCCGGTCTAGGGCTCACCGCATGGTCAGTGGGCATTTAAAAATGGTGCAGCGAATGCCTCCTTAGCCTGGACATGCCCCCTTGGAGGAAGGAGAGTTGGAAGGGTCTCACCGCTGGGTCCTCGAGCTGGTGCTGATGATTGTTCTAGAAGCCAGTCTGGGCTTCGCAAACACCTATGGGACTTGAGAGTCAGACAGACCCAGGCCGAATCCCAGATCCTGGATCACTTCTTGTTGTGGGCATTTGAGCAAGTCATTGAGGGCTCCATCTCCATTTCTTCATCTGAAAAATGGATTTGATACCAAGAGTGGCCACCTCCATGGGTTGCTGGAGGATTAAATTGAGCTATTAGTGTGATGCCTGGCATACAATAAGCGCTCAATAAGTGGAGGCAGACCATGATTTATGGAAGACTCCCTCTGCACCAGTGACTGCATCCAGTTGATTCAATCTCGATGGTGAACCCAGGCATCAGGCAAAACTTAAAGGGTGGTGTTAGGCAGTTCAATAAGTTAACTACTAGCCACATGTGAATTATTTAAGGTTAAATTAAGTAAAAATTAAAAAATCAGTTACTTAGTCACAGTAGCCACATCCCAAGTCCTCAAAAGCTCCGTGTGGCTGCCATATTGGATGGGCCAGACAAAGACCATTTCCATCACTGCAGAAAGTTCCATTGGACAGTGTCCTACGTGATCTTCCTACAGCTCAGGAGAGTTAAGATCCTAGTGACCTGCTTGGCCCAGTTCTGCTGGATTGAATTTGAACCTTGGAGGAATCTTGACAAACCCTGGGTCAAACAAAATGGAACCAATTTCCTTCCTGCAGGACTTATCAAGCCCTTACTACATCCTGGGTATTGTGAATAGAGTATATAGGTCTTTCCCACGTGCTTCAACCACAGCATCAAAGCGTCTCACAGGAGTAGTGTTCACTGGAATGTACTTTGGGAAACACAGTGGTAACGCTAACCTCCCACCAGGAGGATGTGAATAAAAATGGGTGGCGTCTCCTGATGGCATTTGTGCTAGAAAAGTCATGATTGTCGTGCGTGCGTGTGAGTGCATGCATGTGTGTGTGTGTGTGTGTGTGTGTGTGTGTGTGTGTGTGTAGCAGCCTTCTTCCCCTGCCAGCATGAGGCTGTAGGGCTCTAACTTACTGCTGCATAATCAGAGCCCAGCACAGAGCAAGGTACACAGGATGTCGTTTGTCATTCATTCATTCATTCATTGTATAAACCTTTAGTGCACATTATAGCAAAAATTCAGGGTCTGGTCCAGCCCCACTGAGCCTTTTCCTCTACTTGGGGAAGAATGTTTACTAACATTTTTTTTTAACGTTTTTACTTATTTTTGAGAGACACAAAGGGTGAGCAGGGGAGGGACAGAGAGAGAGGGAGACACAGAATCAGAAGCAAAGTTCTGAGCTGTCAGCACGAACTGTGAGATCATGACCTGAGCCAAAGTCGGCCGCTTACCCGACTGAGCCACCCAGGTGCCCCACTTTCTCCCTGGTCCTAGGAGGAGGCAGGCAGGCAGCCCCGAGCCAATGGCACACAGCACTCAGGCCTCTCCGTCCTGGGTTTGCCCTGAGGATTCTGCAGTCTGCGTAGACCCGGGCGCCCCAGGTGATGAGCTCCATTTGGACACAGTGCTAACTGCTTTGGTAATGGCTTTGATTGCCTGTCTCATCCCTTCTCACTGTCTCCCTCCCAGTTCGAACCACCTCCCAAATCAACTGCCGGCACAGCATTCGTGTCCCTAACCTGGGACCACCCTGAGCCGGGTGCCTACCATGCTTTTCCATTACCCTAAGTGAGGCCCCGAGGCCTCTGCTGAGGTCCTCCAATGTTTCCTTGCTTCTGTCAAACCCATACACCCGAGGCTGACCTGCAAGGGCCTCCGGACGTCCATCCGGCCGCGTCCCCCCCACACCCCTGCTCGGGCTGGATTGTTTCCTGTTCTGAAGCATGTCCCCCAACTTCAGATCATCACCCAAACCTCTTCGCCTACCAGGCTGCTCTGCCTCGCCAAGGACCACCTCTAAAGGTCACTCACGTTCCTCCCAGTGGTAGATACAGCCCCCAAATGCACATCTATGTCCGACCCACCGAGAGATGCAGGGTGGGGATGCGGGGGCCCACTGTTGGGTTGGTTGTGGGGTGTCGGGGATTTATTGGGAATGAAAATGTAGCCCAGAGAAGAAATTGCTGAGGTTTAATGATGAGGCCATTTCTCATCTCCAGGGCGGCAGGGGGGTGCTGAGTCAGCAAAGTTCTCTGCTCAGAGCCTAAGGAAGGATGACGGTTTAGGACAGCCCCGGGGATGTTGCCCCAAAGCAAAGGTTTTGAATGGGAGAGAGCCCTGGGGCCTCTGCTCTCCCTTGCTTTTAGTGACAAGATATGCCACCTATAACCTTGACCCACGGTGGGGTCATCATTCCCCAAGGTATCGGGACCAGTGGGACCCATGAGGGTAAATCTGAACATGTCAGCCCCATGTCAATGACCAGAAATGGCTGGGCCAATGGAATGGGGGCGGGGAAAGCTCGGTGAAGCATCTGGGTGCTGGTCAGCACAAGGTCAAACCTTTGCGTCTTAGAAAATCTGGAATGAGGACTGAGGTCAGGTCAGGTCCCAAGCAGAGGCAGGCAAGGATTGGAGTGCAAGAGGAGAAAAAAAGCAAAAAGAGCGAAGAAATAAACGAGCATTTATTGCGCGCCTGTTGTATGCACCCAGGGCGCACTTGTTGAGAGCTCTCAGTCTGCAACCAGGCTCTTGGGTTGGAGTCCTAGCTCTGCATCCTTCACTGCGTGACCTTGGCAAGTGGCCTTATCTTTTTGCACCTCAATTTCCTCTTCTGGAAAATACAGATGATACTAGTACCTTCTTTACAGGTTCTTGCGAAGATTAATGAATTAATCCATATAAAATATTTAGAATGATGTCTGGTGCCCTTCAATAAAGGTTAACTATTACTATTTTCTGGGTATCTAATCTATGTAAGTATTCTCATTTAACCCTCCAAGTCTTGGGGGTAGATGATTGGTGTTACAGATGGAAAAACTGAGGCTCGGGGAGGCTTAACAACCTTCCCCAAAGCACACAGTGGGTAGTTCCACACGCTGGCATTTAAACAGAGTGCAAAACCCTTGTTCTTTCCACTCTCTGTCTTGAGGCTGGAGAGGACGAGAGGGGGAAGGTGGTGAGAATATCAACAGAGGCCAGAGGCATGTGGATCGTTTGGTGACATGGAGAAGGCTTGCAAAGACAGAAATGGGCAAGGGGCGCCTGGGGGGCTCAGTCGGTTAAGCATCGGACTCTTGATTTTGGCTCAGCTCATGATCTCATGGTTCATGGGTTTGTGGGATCAAGCCCTGTGTCAGGCTCTGCACTGATAGCATGGAACCTGCCTGGGATTCTCTTTCCCTGCCCTTCCTCTGCTCATGCTCTCTGTGTCTCAAAATAAATCAATTAACTTTAAAAAGGAAATAGACAGAACAGACAATCCACTGGAGATCTGTCTACACAAGAGCAGAACCAGTGTATGAAGCCCACACCCTCACCCCCATTTTATCTCCCTTCCTGGACCATAAGTTCTAGATATTCTCTATGAACATCTGATTGTGCGTCTCTTACCTGGACAGAAATTGGGAAACTTCGAAATCAAAATGGCGCCAGAGGATGAGGGATGTGTGGCTGTCTTGCAGACAGAACACAGACCCCCCCCCCCCCCCCGGCCTCAGGAGCTGTGCCTGTCGACAATATTTCCTTGTTTCCTCCTCGTCTCTAGTCACCGTCCACTTCCACTCCATCACCACCTACACGAGGGGGAACAGCAGATTAAATCTGTAACTGGTTCACCACCCCCCTACCCCCAGCCCAGATCTGCACAGGAGGGAGGGCAGGGGAATGCAGGGGAGGAGAAAGGAGAGCGAGTTAAGACGTCCTGAACCTGTAGCCATGGCCTCATCAGCCCTCGCCCTCAGGGGGCCTGTCCTGCCCCCACCCTGAGGTTGGTGGGCAAGAAGGGGAGCATGTGGGGTCGGGGGGAAGGCAATGCGCTGTGGCGGAGATGTGTGTGTGCGCTCCTTGGTGACACAGCGAGTTCTCTTGCCGGCAAAATGTCCCCTGATCTATTTCCCTTGGTGGTGATTTCAACAACAACAAAAACAGAAATCCATCATTTCCGTAGCAGGGAATGGGGGACGGTGGGGGTTTGTTTTTCTTCTAGTGTGGACAGAAAGCTCTTCATTCTCTCCTTGTTTGGGAAGACTTCTCGCCAGAGGAGCCCAGCCCAGGGCCCTGGGAGCGAATGGGGCTGGACAGACAGCGAGAGCAAGTGAGCCCTGGGTGGGCAGCTGACCTTGGGCAGGCTGCTTCCTCAGTTTGCTCTTCTCAAAAATGGGGAGAGCCCCCCTCCGCCAACAAAAGAGAGGGAGGCAGACAGCATGAGGCGACCTTGGGAGTTGAAGATAATGGGCTGCTGTTACCAGTGACAAGATAATGAGCTCATGCGTGTGCAGTCGCTAGGGTGCACACGCCTGGGTGTAACAGCTACAGATTTCATGTTCCGCACACTTGTCTTGTGCTCGCTGTTTTTATGTTCATGACCTTCCGGAACTTCCAATTAGTCCTGCAAAGTAGGTTCCTTCACATCCATTTCCCACATGATAAGATGGAGGTTCAGAGAGGTTAGGTAACCTGCCCGAGATCACACAGCAGACAAATAGTGATGTCAAGGTTTACACCTTGGGCCTTTGTCCATTCAGCTCATGATTCTGAAAGTGGGTTTCCTGGACTCTTTCTTTGTTTTAGTGACCAGGGGATCCTGGGAAATGCCCAAGTGCGGGAGCTCTTGCACCGGGCTAGCCTGGAAGTAGAAAGACATCACACTCCCATTGCTACGAGTTTTTGCACGTTATTTCTGTCCATCTACAGAAGAACGGGCTGATGGGGAAAGTGCACCCAGCCACGCTTGCAGTCTGTGGGTGCGTATCTCTGTCCTCGCCAAAGGAAAGGCAGGGCGTGCCCAGGGTGTGCCCGGGGCTCCCGCATTTACTATGTGGGAGTCGCAAGGCAGGTGTTCTGGAAACGGACCTTGAGATGGAGATGAACGTGCAGGTGGTTAACTGGGGAGGGGTCTCCAGACCAGCACATTTGACTAAGACAGGGGAGCAGGGCTGCAGTTGCTACGGTGGCCTCAGCCCCCTAGGGCAGCTCTGGAGCTGAGGTGGCCTTTCAGGGGTGCCCAAAGGCAGGCAAAAGGGGCTGGAGCCTTTGTACGCCTGCATCAACCAGTGATGACATTGCTGTGGGGGCTGCGGGGGAGGGAGGCAATGAGATGCCTCCCTTCAGCCCTGGGCAGGTCCTGGGGAGGGCTGACAGCCGAAGGACCATCAGAAGCCCTCACTCCAGGGGTGCCCGGGCAGCATCTGAGGAATCAGGGGCAGTCTGGAGTCTGGGCGGCACACACAGCGTCCACTGCACTGGGCGTCTGCTTCTCCTCCATGTCTTCATCTGTAGAATGGGGATGATGGCCCGTCTCTTTTCCGCCTGCCACCTGGAGCGGTTTGGTCAAGCGATGTGACAACGGTATGAGGACAGATGTCTGCTGGTTGTGCTCCGCGCAGGCTGAGCTTCAAGGCTCCCCCGTGCAGTCACCGCCGACCCAGCGAGCTCTTCCGGGCCCCTCCCAACCGCCGGAAGTGGGAGCCACAGTGATGCTTATCTCACAAAGGCGGAAGAGAGGCCTGGAGACTTGAAATAGTTCCCCTGCGGTCTCCCAGCTACGAAGGGGTCCAGGTGGCCTGCAGAGCCCACCTCCTTAACCAGTGCACTACCCTCCCGCCCTCTGCCCACCCCAGCATGGACGACCTGCATTTAGAGGATAGTGCGGTGCAGGTGTGAGAGGCAGGGTTGTCTACCTCCCTCTGGGAGTGAAGGGACAACGCTGGGATCCCTAGTGGGGAATGTAAAGTTGGCATCCCTGTAAACACAATCCCAGGGAATTAAACAAAAGGAAATCAGTAGAGCTTTTGGCCAGGAGAAACCCAAGATTTAGGAAACCCCTAGACTGGAAGTCAGCAAATTCGGCCCACGGCCTGTTTTTGTAAATAAAGTTTTATTGGAACACAGTGATGCCCATTTGTTTGTGTCTTTCACATCAGGACAGCAGAGTTGAGCAGTTGCAACAGAGACAGTCTGGGCTGTAAAGCAAAACTATTCACTATCTGGCGCTTTGCAGAAGAAGTTTGCTGATCCCTGGTCTAGTGGAAAAGCTTTCCAAGGACAGGGACTGTGGTAGAGACGTGAGTTAGGCTGAAACAGGGGATCAAAATGCTTCCAAAGGGCTGAGGCTCAAGAACCCAAGAAGCAAGACTTGCACTTCCCCACGGGTAGGTCTTTGCCCAAACCAGGCCCTCTGGCTCCAGTGCCTTCTGTCCCCCAACCTGCCTTCCCTGCCTCCCCGGAGCTCTCCTGCTCAGCGCTGTGGTTTCGGGGTCTAGCACAGCATCTCACACTGTGAAGACAACCCCATGCATCCTTAGCCAGCGAACACATGATGATTCTACAACTCACCCTTCGACCTGGGTGAGTCTCAGCCTCTCTGGGCCTCAGTTTTCACATCTGTAGAATGACCATGGTCAAGACCCGTTTTCCAGGCCTTGGGCCCGTGACTCTGAGTGGGGTGGGACTCAGGGGTTAGGGTGTGATTCGGGAGCAGGCAGCTCGGTGCTGCCAAGGGAGCCTGGGAGAGAGGAAAAGGAGGAGGCACCAGTGAGGACAGGAGTCAAGAGGGGCGGTGGGGGGAAGACAGAGGGGAGGGGCTCTGAGCGGGGAGGCAGATGGGAAGGAGTGGCCCCCGGGTGGGATGGCGGGAGGCACCGGCCACAATCACGGACCCAGCAGCGGCGCGTGACACTACAAGCAGAAACGCTTTCCCCGGAGGAGAATGAGCCCTAGGAGCTAATGAGCTCGGGAGGTGCAAAGGACGCCTTCGCGTTAATTCCTGCTCCCTGGGAGCCACCGGGGCAGGGAGAGGGGGCCAGGCCCGGGCCGGGCAGCTGGGCCCCATGCAGGGACTCGGCCAGCTGGTCAGCCGCCGGCTGGGGCTTCGCGCCAGGCCCGCGGACGCTCGCCCGCCTCGCGCCCTGCTGCCTCCAGCCTTGGGCAGGGGAAGGGGGGGGGTCACCCCGTGGCCTGGTCCCTGGAGCCAACGTTGGGACGGTCGTGCGCCCGCCTGGATGGCGAGTCAGCCCGGCGGCTTCTGCAAGCTCGCGTCTTTGAATGTGTTTGCTTTGTGTGTGTGTGTTTTTTTTTTAATAATTTAAAGATCTGAGCATAGTTGAGCATCTTTGAGCTTTAAAAATTATTCAGCTGTTTGCCTCTTCAGTGATGATAACACCCGCCATGATGATCATACTAAGGGTCGTGACAGCAGCTTCCTGTTCCCTGGCGTCACCTGGAGTCCCAGAGCCGCCCTGAGAGGGGCCCCCGGGCTCCCATGCCGAGGGTTTTCATTCTCCGCGCCGAAGACTTAATTGACTGGATACTTCTTGGCTGTGGGGCCCAACCTGCGCGCTACAGGATGCTGAGTAGCGCCCCCCATGGCCTATCATGACGACAAAATGTCTTCAGAGATCCCCAGATATCCCCTGGAGCAAGCCAGAAGTGTCCCTGGTGGGGGACCCTTGATTTTCTCCTATTTTACAGACGGGGAGGCTGAGGCCCAGGAGCCACGTGTCCCTCACGGGCCTGGGTGTCAAACCCCAGCTTTTGACTTCACTCACTCTTCCCACTGCCCAGCCGGTTACCAGGATTTGTTCGTTATTTATTTTTCAGAGATGGAGTTCCAGTCTTTTTCATGCATGTATTTACAAAATTGGGATCAGCCTGAATGTGCCGTGTGTGCCTGCTTGTCCCCATTAACAGCCTAGCACATATAGGGCTGGGTGAGAAGAGCAAGTTGCCAATCAGTATATCCAGCATGACACCTTTTGTGTAAACACACACACACACACACACACACAAATACATGCAGGTATATTTGCATCTGCAAAGAAACTGTTCAGAAAGATACGCATAAAATTGTGATCAACAGTCTTCTCTGAGGCTGAGGAGATGGGAGCAGGGAACGGAGGACGTTACGTTTACATCATACCCCTCTGGACTGTCTGGAATTTTGCATCGACCGCATCTTTCTTTTTCACCTTAAAGACACGAAGATCCCTCTTTGGCAGTTCATAGACACCTAGAACTTGATCTTTTAAATACCGCGAGATGCCCCTTGGCACGGATGTGCTATCGCAAATCTCACCACTTCCTCCCGTTGCAGTTGGGGGTGGTTTCTCTCAACTGTACACAACGTTGCAATGGACGTCCCAAGGTAGTGCCTCAGAAGGGGAGCCGGGGGCGTAGATTCCCAGTGCTTCCCTTGGCTCAGCCCCACAGCCCCACACTTAATAGCCTCATCTCATTTAATCTTCTTGGCCACGCCCTTGGGTGGACATTATCATGGTTCCCGTTGTGCAGTGCGGAACACGGGGCTCCAAGAGGCCCAGTGACTTGCTCAAGGGAGATGGCAAGGATTAGAGAGGCGTTAAAGAAATACTAGTTCTCAACAAAGACTTTCTCCCTTAAGTGAGTGAAGGGCTTGGAAGCAAGTAGAAGAGGGAGTCACGTTCTACGTGTTGGAGAGTTAAGGTGCCCTGGAATCACCTGGCTGAAAGCCGATCTTGTAGAGGTTGTAGGGAGGCAGCAAGGAAGGAGGTGGCTTTTACTCCCACAGAATGGGACCGGGGATACTTGTGATGAATGTTCTGTCCCTTGACTGTCGTGACGAGAAAATGGCCCAGAACTAAATACATAGACAACCGAGCAAAAACGAAAAGAGAACACGTAGAGAGCAAAAACTGGTGAAATCTGAATCAGGCGGGCAGACCCATGTCCTGGCTGTGATTTGTACCGTTGTTTTCCAAGACGCTCCCCCCCGGGGGAACCCGGATGAAGGCTGTGCAAGATCTCCCTGTGTTATTTCTACAACTGCGTGTGACTCTAATGTACCTCAAAAGAGAAAGTTAAAAAAAATCCCCATCCTGAGTTAGGAGGTCTGGGGTAAACTGAGACCCTGCCTTCTGAAGGAATTGGCAAGGGATGCTGCCAGCCACGGCCAGACAGAGCCTAACGCTATGCCCCTTGGAATGGTGGCCTGTGGTCATAGCTGGTTACCCAGCCCTTGAAATGCAGCCAGTCTGTATATGCACACCTCCAACAGTGGGTTTCGAAGACAGTGCCAAAAAGAGAATGTGAAATATTTCATTAGTAGTTTAAAGAATTTATTATGTGTTGAAATAGTATCTTGGATACATCGGATTAAATAAAACTGGTGAGTCCATTGAATTTTACCTGTTCCTTTTTACTTTTTCAGAACGAAGCTCTTGGAAAACTTAAAATGATGTCTGTGGCTTGCATTATATTTCTCCTGGACAGCTCTGGGCTGGCGTGTTGGAGGAAGATGCCGCCAGGGAGGGGGTGACGTTAGGCAGTCAGCAAACAGTCGCTGGAGAGATACCCTGTGCGGAGGTGAGCCGAACGGCCTTGGACCATAACCTCGTGGAGCTTGTGGTTTGGAAAGGAAGAACCAGTAATTGTGTGAGGTCCTGGAAGCCAGGGAGAGGGGGCTTCAGGGAGGAAGCAACGGGCAATGGCGAGTCAGAAGCTGAGCCGTGATGGCAGCTGCCTTCTGGCTGGAGCCGGCGTGGTCGGAGGGTGAGGCTGGTCCTGTCCTCTGGGCTGGGGGTCAGGCTGTCGGCTGTGGGCTACCACTGAAGGGTCACCCAGGCCATGCCCCAAGGTAGGTACTGACGTGAACCCCGTGTTACAGCTGCGAGAGAGAGGACCCGAGAAAGGAGGTGACCGCCCTGAGCTTGTACAACCAGAGTCTGAACGGGGATTTGAACCCCTCGTGGTCTGACTCCAGATGAGATACCCCTTAGCCTCGCCGGAGAGCAGACTTCCCGCATGGCTGCCTGGCTTGCTGGAGAACTCTCTCCCACGCCAGCTTCTCAGAGCGGAAGTGCTCAATTCCTCCTCCTTCCCCCAGGCAACTTGGCCGCCACCCTCCCCAGCTGGTGTCACTGGAAAATTTGATTCTTCCCGCCCTCCATCCTCAGCCCAAATCCCCCCGCCATCACGACCCCCTGTGGATATTGGCTCTTGGAGTAGGGGTGGGATGGCCAGCAGGGGGGGGGGCGGGGGGGGGCTGAAGGGGGGTGGGCTCGTCTCTGTGGCCAGAGCAAAGTTAGAGCCGAAGTCATTGCCACCCCCCCACCCCTCCCTCAGTGGTCCCCAAGCCCCCCTCAGCTTCGGCGCAATTTAATGTCTCACCGAGCTGTCCCTATTTGACAAACAGGTGATTTTGCTAATGAGGAATAAATGAGATCCACAGGATGAGAGAGGGTGTGCGGCAGCTGGCGTGAGGGCAAGATGTGCCCAGTTTATTAAAATAATATCTGGCCACATGCTCGGGGCTCAGGGTCCAGGCTGGAGGAGTGTCTTGCTTTTCTCTCCTCCACCTTCTGCTGCTCCCCAGCCACAGCTCGCCCCTGTCCCCTCCTGGCTCCGGAAGGTGCCTATCCCCAATCCGGGCTGGGAGTGCCCGCTCCCTGCGGGAGGCGGGGGAGGGGGGCTGGCGGATGGCCGGGTGTGCGAGTGAGCGTGCGAGTGAGTGTGGGTGTGACTGCGTGTGGGGGGCTGAGTGGGAGAGGCTTGTCGAGAGGGCAGAGCAGGAGGGAGAGGGTGGAAGGGCTGGCGTTTGATGAGGAGGGTGGGCAGGGGAGGGGAGGGAGAGCCGGGGGAGAAAGACAGACAGAGGAGTAAACACACAGGAAGGTGGAGGGAGGGTCCCACACAGAGAGAAAGAGGCCCAGTGGGAGATGCAGCCGTGCCCTGGGAGGTAGCAGCCCGACTGGGGGAGGGCACAGGGAGGGACGGAGCGAGAGACTTAGAATCTCCGAGATGGACACACACAGGATGGAGACTAGAACTGGCAGGTGTCCTGAAGGCAGGGCAAGGGGAGGAGGAGGAAGGAATCTAGGAGCCGAGCCCAGCACGGGGAGGTGCGTGGAAAGGAGACAAGGGGACAGGGAGAGCGTGAGGGGGGAGGAGGGGAGGTGGGCGGGCGGCTGAGCTCCGACTCTGACCCGGGACTGGGGCCTCGCTTTCCCCACCTGCCAGGTGGAGGCTGAGGGTTGAACTTGATGCCTTGCACAGCCCTTCCTGTGCTCCTCTGGATGAGAAGGGGAGGGAGTGGGTGAGGCAGGAGAGGAAGGGGTCACAAACAGGGGTGACATCTGAGGCCGGGACCAGGAACGAACGCAGGCCACCAGCCTCTCCGGGGCAGCCTGGCCCCTGTGGCCCCGCGCTGACTGCAGCCCTGCAAGGCTGGGAAGGGGGACATGGGGAAGGAGGCAGGCAGATCTGAGGGGGCTGTGAATGTTAGGGCTGAAGGGGGGGCTCTGTGTGGGAGGCAATAGGGAGCCAGAGAAGGTTTGGAGAGGCACGTTGAAGCAGGTCCAGGGTGGCAGAAGTGGGGCTAGGGGGTCTCAAGGGAACCTGCCCTGCACACCTGTCAGTCCCCCAGACCCACTGTCACTGCTGTCACCATCTTCTCTCCTTCTATCTCTGCCACTGGCTGTGCCCTTTCCCTTTCAAGTGTCCTTCAGTCTGTCTGTCTTCTTAAATCTCTGCCAATTCCCCTCTGGGTTCTGGTGCATGCATGTCCCCTCCCCCACCCGGCAGGCTTCGCCCCCAGTACCCCGGTTCTGCCATTCCCCTCCCCCTCCCCAGCTGCTGGGAGCCCAGGGCGCAGCACACAGTAGGTCTTCAGAAATGCTTGGAGGAGCCTCCCCCTGGCTCTTTCCTGCTCCTGTGCAGTCTCACCGCCAAGAAGGGCGCGCTGCCCAGTGAGGAGGAGAGAGAGGCAACCAACACTCTGGGCCCACCACGCCTCCCCCCTCCCTCCCCGTTTCCTGACAGCTTTCCTGTCAAGGGCTGTCTTCCTTCCCATCCATCATTTCCTCTTTTTCGCTCCCTCCTCCAGTCCCACACCCCATCACTCCGCAGAGCTGCTCCCCCCCCACTCTGCCTCCTGCAGATCCCCCACCCCAGCTCCACTGGGTCCTCAAAGCAAACAGCCGGGCTTGGCTCCCGGGGTTCCTGGGTGAGCCCCCGTGGTGGGGAGGGAGGCGGCCCAGACCTGAGAGGGTCAGGATTGCAGGACTTGCTTAGAGCTCAGTTAATGTCCCAGAAGCCGCACAGGCAGCTGCCTCACCTGGCCCTCCTCTCCCCCACCTCCAGCCACGCACCCCAGGATGCAGGAAGGGGGAGGGTTTCTCCTGAGATTTCACAGGGGAGGACCCAATACCAGCCTTTCCGAATGAAACTCAAAGTTAGGCTATGATACTCTAATGTGTTTATCCGTGTTTAGATCTTTAAAAGGCGATTTCTTTAAAAAAAATTTTTTTAAGCATCTTTATTTTGTTTTGAGAGAGAGAGAGAGAGAGAGACAGAGAGTGAGCAGGGGAGGGGCAGAGAGAGGGAGACACAGAATCTGAAGCAGGCTCCAGGCTCTGAGCTGTCAGCACAGAGCCTGACATGGGGCTCGAACTCACGGACTGTGAGATCACGACCTAAGCCAAAGTCGGACGCCTAACCAACTGAGCCACCCAGGTGCCCCTAAAAGGCAATTTCTAAAACTCAAACACAGAAGGATCCAAACCATAACACAAAGCACAACACAACACAACACAACAAAACACCCATTCATAGAAAGAGAAGGGAAAGAAATAAACTCTGATATTAATAGTGGCTGTCTTTGCGTGGTGGGCCCCTGGGGAAGACATACATTTTTTCCTTTTTTTCTGTGTTTTCCACATGTTTCTTACTGAGCATCTTTACATTAATTCATTGTTTTCAAATGGTTGTGTTTGTCCAGGCATCTGTATGCGCATTTAACGTATCATACGCTGATTTAATAGCACTATTTGGAAAGTATTTAAATTTTATTTAGTTTTTGAGTAGGTAATACATTCACATGGCTTATAATTCAAAGGGCACCAAAAAAAGGTATAAAGTGGAACCTCAACCCTTGTCTCCACCATCCCCGGCCTGGGTCCTCTTTTGGAGAGAAAAGGCGGCCCCCGTTCCTACATGTGCTTCTAGATACAGCATCGTGTTAGGAAATTGGGAAACAGACATATATTAAAAATTTTTGGATGTTTCTTTAATTTTGAGAGACACACACACACATAGAGAGCGAGTGGGGGAGGGTCAGAGAGAGAGGGACACACAGAATCTGAAGCAGGCTCCAGGCTCTGAGCTGTCAGCACAGAGCCCAACGCGGGGCTCGAACCCACGAACATGAGATCATGACCTGAGCTGAAGTCGTACGCTTAACCAACGGAGCCCCCCTCCCCCCCGCCGGCTTCTCTCTCAGGAACCCTATTTCCTTTTCAAACCGTCTCTTATTCCCGATGACCAGTGCAATGCAAATGAAAACGTTCCGGGAACATGTCCTCTAAAACATCCACAGGGATCTCACTCTCAGACATAACCGGTGGGAATGCTTTGGGTTAATATTTCTGCAGCGTTTTCTTCTTCAGGTGCCTATTTTTAAAAAGTAAGGTCGGACTGAACAGCATTGTGGCCTTTTCCAATTTTTCACTTAATTTATCTTCCCTTAATTTATCTGCCCATGCCAGCACAGAGCCATTCCTCGGTAAGAATATCCATTTTCGGGAGGTGCTTTGGGGTAAGAGAAGGAAAACGCTTTGTACTCCCATGTCCCTTGCTTTCAGGGGGGCTGGGACTGGTGACGTCTGGGAGGGGGATGCCAGCCAAGCTAGGGGACTCAAGGCACCTGATGCTTTGCCTGGAAGGACAGAGACCCAGAGGTTCCTAGAGTGGAACAGAAATGATGAAGGGGCTGCTCTGATCTGCTCCGTGGGGGGACCTGTGGTCCAGGCTTGGACTGGCTCAGTATTAGCTGGAGAGGGACTGCGAAGACCTCGTGGCTCAAACTTCCTGAACTTTCCGTAGGTTCTCAGGCTGCCAGAGCTGGCCGGGAGCCGGGAAATCCCAAGGCAAACCACAGCCTTGGAGCCAGGAGGTCTGACCTGGTGTGACTTGTGAGTGTCCTGTTCCCCATCAGCAGGAGTTGAGGGGGGAGTGGATGTAAGCTTAGTAGATGCCGGGTACTGAGCCATGTTCTTTTCCTCTGATGATCTCGACTAACTCCCGGAGCAACTCTGCATGGTAGGAGCTGCATGGTATCCCCATCCTACTGAAGAAGAACCAAGACTCAAAGAGAGGTGACAATGTCCCTGGGTTCACCCAAATGATGACTGCAGAGTCAGGATCTGAACTCCACGCTGTCGACTCTAGACCTCGCCTCTCTAAGGACCCGAGGGCCCAAGATTCCATGCCTGGGGCTGACTTCTCCACAAGGACAACCCCATGGGATTGTGACGGTGGCTTCAGTGGGCTTGCGTTTGACTTTCTCACCACTTACTTGTGCTCCTTGTCTTTCTTTATATTCCTCCGACACCCCTGACCTCGACGAGCCTGGGTTTGAGTCTTACTCATCCTTGCGTCCCTGGCATTTGGGGCATTGCTCTGTAGAGGGAAACTCTCAAGAAACATTTGCTGAATGATTTTAAATGGAAGTCATTCATCAAGCAACTTCTGAACTCCTATATTTTGGGCACTGTCCTGGGTGTTAGGGATAAACAGATAAGTGATAATAGTGAGTAATAAGGGCACCTGGGGGGCTCAGTTGGGTAAGTGTCTGGCTTAAGCTCAGGTCATGATCTCACGGTTCGTGGGTTCGAGACCCACGTCGGGCTCTGTGCTGACAGCTCAGAGCCTGGAGCCTATCTTCAGATTCTGTGTCTCCCTCTCTCTCTGACCCTCCCCTGCTCACTGTCTCTCTCTCTCTCAAAAATAAATAAAAACATTAGAAAAATAATAGTAATAATGCTAGTATCCTTTGTCATGTGCTGAGTAGTTTAAGAGTATGTGTAAATGCATGTACAATGTCAACCTATTTCGTATAAACTTCAAAGCGACACTAATATATCCTCAGTTTTTATATGAAATAAGAGCTCAGAGAAGTCAAGAGCTTGCCTAAGGTCACACAGCCTATAAATAGTGGCACTGGGCTTTGAAGGTGGGTCTGTCAAGTTCCAAAGTGTCTTTTGTCACTAAACTATATTCTTCCCCCTCCTACCCCTCCCCCCATCTCTGACCTCAAGGTGCTCACGCCTTAGCTCAGTAGATAGGATATGTGTACAAATAACTAGAATAAAAGGTAGGAGGGCGTAGTTACCTTTGAAGAACTACAGTGAACGAGGGAATGAAATGAGTTTGTGAGCTTAGAAGATGGAGGAAGAGCCTATTTGGGTTGAGGGAACAAGAGAAATTCTATGAAAACAGTGGCACTTGCACTGGGCACTGGGAAATAGGTAGGATTTGTATCTGGAGAAAATGCAAGGAAGCTCAAAGTGAGGTAACGGGCCAGAGTTGGGAAATTGCAGAGCACGGAACAGAGAAGATGACTTTTCTTGGAATGGAGGATGTAAAAGGGGAAAGGAAAAGAAGCAATCGTGATTTGCATACAATGTGTCTTGTTAATTAATTCATCAGTTGCTTCTTTTGCATTTTTAAGGTGGATTAACATAATGACAAATTTGTCTCTTCCTTCCCCAATATTATACTTTAACTTTTTTCTTGTCTTATTACACTGGTTGACACCTGAGGTACAAGACTGAGTAGCACTGATGAGCCTGGATAACTTCATCTCAGTCCTGAATCACAATGGGGGTATCGTTGACATTTTATCAATAAGTATGCTGCTTGATGAGTTTTTATCAGAAATGGAAGCTGAAATCAATCGTATGTGATGCATTTATGAGCCTCTTCAGGTTCTCTTGGACTCACCTGCTTCCCAGACTTCAGCTTATTTGCTCAGCACCAGCCAACAGACCCCAAGTGGGCTCATGCAGTTCTGCTGCCCAACGCCGATCAGATGCGAGCCCAGAGTCTCTGGCTTCTCCTGCAATTTCTGGACTTAGGAGAAAGACCAAACTATAGGGCATCGCTTCCCAAGAAGCTGCCACTGGGCTTTCATGATGCCACGCGAAATGCAGGAGAATGAATCCAGGAGGGAAACTTTGGCCAATGGGAAACAAGCTGAGGAGGGTGCTGGGCGGGTGAATCCTGTCTCTTCTCCTCTGATAGACTGCGCGGAGCTGGGTCCATCTGGGGGTTCCCTAAGGGCTGGGCAGCCACACTGGCCAATCGCTCACTGTGCTTTTCCAAGAAACAGTGAGCTGCGTGACAACGTATGGCCTTGCCATGTTCCCATCCTCTTCTCCCCCTCCGACTGCTCTGGCTTTGCACCTTCTAGCTGATTTCTCTTTCTGGAACCTGAGTGAGGGCATTTTCCAGTATTTATCGAGATAACCATGCCGCCTTCCTTGAATCGCTTCACCCAGTGGATTCCATTGCTACTTTGAAACACATTTGTGTCCCTGGCATGAACCCTACTCGGCAAGTGGGTCTTCTGGGAGGTGTGTGAGGGCTTCTACTCCATGCTGCTGTACACTCGAGCGTGGCCGCGTGCACACCTGGGTACGCAGGGAACCCCACCTCCTGCAGGGGCGCCCCGCGAAGCCGCCTCCCTCCGCGTGCAGCCGGGCTTCTCCTCTGCAGAGGAAGTCAGGCAGACTGGCAGGTGGAGATGATGGAGGTGGTGGCGGCAGGTCTGAGGGGAGAGAGTGCAGAGAAGGAGGTAATTAGGAACTAGGCGGTATCACAAATCTCCCAGCCACGCTGACACCCAGGGAGAGTGATCACACACTCCGAGTCAGCCCAGACAAGTGTGAAAGCCCTTCACTCCAGCCCTAGGAAGAAGGAGGAAGGGGAAAGGGCGGGCTGGGTAACCAGAAGACAGCCCTACCCCCAGCACATCCACCAAGACAGCCCCGAGGTCATCTTCACACTCCCCCTCCCGCAGCCCTGCCCCGGGGCAGGGAGCTGTGATTCAGAGGTATGGAGGGGCAGCAAAGGACCCTGCAGGACAAGGGAGAGGTCGTGGAAGGATGTGCCCCGGAGAAGGAAGGTGAGGAAAGCCTTCATCACGGCATCCAATCAAGGCTAGGCAGATTTTAGCAAGCCCTCAGCAAACTCAGACTGCCCCTCGTCAGAAGTGGCAAAGCGTGAAAAATTAGTCCCCAAGGAAAGTGGAAATTAACATCGGCTGCAAGACGCCTGCGAACCGGCGACCAGACGTGCAGACGTGCATTATCTCTCAACGCTCCCGCCGTTCTGAAGAAATGGAAGCTCAGAGAGGCTGCGTCCTTGGCCTGAGCGCACACAGCTACAAAGGGGCAGAAGTGAGACCTGCCTAATTAGGAAGTCCTAGCTTCCATCACACCTTGAGAAAAAAGAAGGAGCCCACCCTCTCTCTATGAGGTCGGTTCTTGGAGGCATAGGGGTGTCAGAGGCACGGAGCTGGGCAAGCTGCCCTTCGAGTCCAAAAAGAGAAATAGGATTATGACCTCCACCCCCACCCCTGCTACCCCCTGGACTAACTTTGGCTCTGCCGAGGATGCCTGAGAAAGAAATCTTCCTGGGCGGGGGACTTTGGGTCCATGGGGATTCCGGAACTAGGGATTCTTGCTCTTCCCTAGTTATAGCGATTTCTTACCAGGGATGGTGGCCGGAGGGAGCAAACTTCACTGACCACAGCACATGGTCCCTGTGGGTGAATCAGGTTTGCACCATCATTTCCTCCCTGGAGTGGACACTGGGGCCAAAACTGGAAAGGAGGGGTCAGCCCAAGGAAAGTTCCCCAAGTCAGACTAAGAATTTACACCGAAGATCTGTAAAGGGACCCCCTCCCCCACAGCCTCTCTCTGATCTCCTCTCCTGTCACTCTTCCCTCTGTTCCCTCTGTTCCCAGAACATTCTAGACTGTCTCCTGACTTGGCATCTCTGTTCCTGCTGTTCCCTCTGCCTGGAACACTATTAGTTTAGATCTTTGCTGTTTTCTCCTCAACAACAAGTTCTTGGTTCAAATATCACCCCTCAGAGAGGACTTCCCTGACCAAAGTAGCCTTCTCTTACCCTGTCCTTTTTAAAAAAATTTTAAATGTTTATTTATTTTTAAGAGACAGAGACATAACATGAGAGGGGGAGAGGCAGAGAGAGAGAGGGAGACACAGAATCAGAAGCAGGCTCCAGGCTCTGAGCTGTCAACACAGAGCCCAACCGGGGGCTTGAACCTATGAACCGTCAGATCATGACCTGAGCTGGAGTCGGACACTTAACTGACTGAGCCCCCCAGGAGCCTCTCTCACCCCATCTTTCTTCCTCCACTGCTAAAGTCCATAAACAAGTTAACAAATACACAGTACAATAATTTTCGTCTCCTCCCCCTCCCTTTCCCGGCCATTATGTGGTAGATTTCAGAAGAGCTAACATCTTTTCTGTCCTGATCATTGCCAAGGTCGGGGCCTGACACAAAGTAGGCATACAACGTAAGTATCTCTTGAATAAGTGACTGATTGGATTAATGAATGAATAAGCCATTCCCAGCTCTGCTACGTATTAGCTACATGATCTTGGGAGTTACTTCATGTCCCCATGCCTCAGTTTCCCCATGGGCAAAATGGGGGTGACAGCAGTCCCTTCTCCAGGAGTCTGCTAGGTATGTGCACCATGAGACAATGAACCCCATTCATTCCGGTTCTCATGGCTATCATGCGTTAACTACCTTACCAAGAGGGGAGTAGAACCCAGACAAGGGTGGCTGGTCCTGGGTCCCAAAGCCCACCGGTGGGTTTGCAGCTCGAATACCCTGACTCCTGGCATCACTTTCTTGAGGAGCTGGAACTCGATTCAGTAGGATCTGGCAGATGGATGCATGTGTCCCTAGAGAGACTCACACCTGTGCTCCAGGAAGCAGGGGCAAGGATTGCTCACAGCAACACCGCAAGAAGACAAACAGGACACAATCTAAAGACTTTGCAAATCCGAATGAAGGAGGGCTCCGCACAGACCCAGGGCGTCTCACAAACCTGGCCTAGATAAGAAGGGCAATTCCAGAAGGACATGTCCCGTGGGCAGTGGTTCCCAATGGGGGGCAGCCGTGCCTCTCCGCACCCCATGGGCACGCTGCACAATGTCTGGGGACGTTTGAGGGGGGGCTGCTATTCCCATTTAGTGGGTGGAAGCCAGGGATGCTATTCAACATCCGCCCACGCACAGGACAGCCGCCCTCACTCAGAGAATGATCCGGCCCCAAACGTCAATACAGCCAAAGCTGAGAAAGCCTGCAGTGAGTGGATAACGCCATTTCTAAAAAACTCAAGGATACGTTAAATAATAGGTTGTTTAGGGATCTCTACGTTTTTAGCAAGAGTATAAGGAAATAAATGCATTCCACTCGATTGGGTTTTCCATGAGAATAAAATCTGGGGGGAAAGGGGTTTCCACAGTGTTAGATGCTCCGTAATTATGCGTTCCGTGAACGAAATGATGACCGATGAACCTTGATTTTAGGATAGTGATATTTCAGGGTGGGACGGGGATTTTTTTTTTTTTACTCTTAAATATTTTATAATAAAAAAGTCTCCTGTGCAGGCACAAAGAAACAGTGCGTTCCGCCTGCCTTTAAGGAGAAACTCATCTAGATCGGGGCTCTCACGCTCACTAGCCTTATGACATGTGCATGACACTTGTTTGGGGTCTAAATTTCCTGATCTGTAAGCTGAGGTCCCACCTCCTGTATCTACCACGCAGGGAGACAGCACAGCCCCAAGGAGAGGCCAGCTGGGAAAACACTTGGAAAGGTCTGGGAAGGAGGTCTCTCTTGCACACGCAATCCCCCTCCCCCACCGGCTCTAGCTCTTTGGAGAGGGTCAGCACTGAATGATCAGTGGAGGCCTAGCAGGTGCATGGATGCCACACACATATGAATGGGCTCGAAAAACTGCTCAGGAGGAAGTTTTCTCAATTTTGGACAGAAGGCAGCCCGTAGCGGGGGAGGGGGTTAGAGGCAAGCAAGCCTGAGTATTTATTTATTTATATTTATTTATTTTAAGGTTTATTTTTTGAGAGAGACAGAGCATGAGTGGGGGAGGGGCAAAGGGAGACACAGAACCTGAAGCAGGCTTCAGGCTGTGAGCTGTCAGCACAGAGCCCGACGCAGGGCTCGAACGCATGAACCGTGAGATCATGACCTGAGCTGAAGTTGAATGCTTAACCGATTGAGCCACCCAGGCGCCCCAAGGCTGAGCAATTATACATGAATGTGAGGGTGTGTGCATGGGTATGTGTGACTGTCAGTGACTACATGTGTGTACGCCTGGGTCTAGGCATGTTTGTAGTGTGCATGGGAACTTGTGTGTGTTCTCCATGCACGTCTGTGTCTGCGTGAGCATCTGATGAGGGTGTGTGCTGTTGTGTGCGCGTGTGAATGGGTGTGCATGCATCTTTGAATGTGTGACTGTGTACACATATACCATGTGTAGTTCTATGCATGGAAATACAAATAGGTGGATAAGACGAATGTATAACCTTTATGTTTGTGTATAACTCCTGGGTCCGATACACATGTGTGTGTGTGTGAGTTTGTACTAGTGTATACGTATTTGTGATTGTGTGCATATAAATGTCTATATTCTTCTACAGATAGGTGTCTCAGTCTTCCTCCCTCTCTCCCTTTCTTCGTTCTCTCTCCATCTCCCTCTCTTCTCTCTTCTCCCATTCTTCCTTCTCTTTCTCCTTTTGCTCAGGCGTCCAGACCTAGGAATGGTGATGCTCCCTACCTCCCTGGCTTTGGGTACTCCCAGCAGGTGGGGGACAGCTCTGGACAAACTCCTAGCAGGTGAAATACCCCTCTCCAGCCCCTCCTGAGCCCCGCCAGAAAGGAATCCCCTGCAGGCTCTTCCCTAATCCCCCAGGGGACCCCCGCCCCCACTCACCTCTCCACTTCCCCCAGAACAAAGGATCCTTTTGCCTTCTGTATTTATGGGTGGTCACATTCCTCACAGCTTGACTCAGAATGGGGTGGGGGGGACAGTTGGGCAATCTCTATCAGTCTTGGTTTCCTCCTCTGAGAAATGGGGGAAGACACGGCAGAAAAGTCAGCAAGCAAACCTATACTGCCATTGCGGTTATGTTGTACCAGCCTCCTCATTTGGCCATCTCGGGATGTGTTTACTGAGATCGTCCTGTGTGCCAGGTTCTCTATGAGGGACTGAAAACCTGAGATGAGCAAAAGGCATTTCTCTATCTCCGGGGGCCCATGGTGGCATTGGAAGAGAGAGGCAACCACAGCGAGACAGGTCACCATAATCCTAGATGGAACATGTCACCAGGAGGCAGGTGGGGGATGAAACACCTTCCCACGACTCCAACTTACCTGCCTGATGAAAGGTAACGTTTCTTAGCATGTCATTCAAGGCCCCTTATGATGGATGGAGGCACAACCAGGAAGGCGTCTTATCGGTGCAGGTGTGTGAGAGAGAATCAGACCTTGAAGAACAGGTGAACAGCTCCACGAAGTGGAGAGGTAAGGGAGGGGCCTTCTGGAAGACAGATCACAGCTTAAGAAAGAGCATGGCTGCCGGGCCTCGCAGTCTGGCTGGCCCACAAGAGATGGGCTTGGCCTTGTGACAGACGCCATGTCTTGCTATCAGTGCCCAGTGGGGGGTGTTCCAGTTGACAATGTGCCTTCCCTCCTGTTACTTCACCGTTTCCTTAACCCAGTGAGGCGTATGAAGAGATGGAAGAAACAGGAAAAAGTGGTGACTCATCCTAGGTGTGCTGAGGGCCCTGTATGGGGAGACACTGGGGGGACACAGGGAGACCCCACTGCTGGAAGGTATCTCTGGAAATGGCAGGTTCCTGCTTTGTGTAAAAGTGCTTATATTTTGACTTTATCATCAAATATATGTTACCACTAGGAACATACTTATGCTCCTAGCTCCCCATTTATCTGGTCACCATCCATCCACCCCCCCCCCCCGATCCATCCATCTTCCTATCCACCATTGCTACACATCTACTCATCTATCCATTCACCCTTTCACCTGCCTACCCACCCACCCACCCACCCACACGTACCGTCACCCATTCATCTCCCTACCTACTATCCACCCAGTCATGCGTCTGCCTATCCATCTTCCATCTACCCATCCATCCATCCTCTTATCTGTCAGTGTGTTCCTCTCCATTCACCTACTCGTCCATTTGCCAACCATCCACTCATCCACCACGTGCTCACCAATGTATAGTCCCATCCATGCAAACACCCACTCGCCCTCCCGTCTACCCATCCCCCCACCTAAACCCATGATCTGTCCTCACGCACTCACTCACCCACGTCTACAGCTATTCACCCATCAACACATGGATCGTCCACATATTCCCTCATCTATCCATCCGTCTGCCTGCTAATTTGACCCCCTCACCACCCACCTACTCATTTCTTTATCCAGCCATTCACCTGTACTAACCACCCCTTATCCATCCACTCCCATCCATCCACCTACCCGTTTATCCCTCCTTCTACACAACTGTCCAATTGCCAATCAACCTGCACCATCCACCCATCTGTTTGTCCAACCAGTCACCCATCCATCCAAACATTCAACTGACAGCCTGGGTTCACACTCCTCCAGGAGGATCCAAGTGGGTCTAATGAAGCCATTGCTGTGGGCTGGCAGGACGCGGACTGGCATATTCTAAAGACTCAACCCACAGGCCGAGGCCCTGGGGGGATGCTCCGTGGAAATGGTGGGGGTGGGAGTAACTTAATGTAATCTCCTCTGGGGTGTAAAGATCACCCACCAGCTCTCTTCCGGACCCAGCGGTGGTAAGAATTTTGGGAACTGAAGGAAATGGGAGACAGAGAGACAGAAACCCAGGGGGTGAGGGTGGGTAGGTGGCGAAGACGAGAGAGGAAAAGGGACTTGGGGAGCAAACTAGAGAGGGGGAGCGAAAGAAGGAAATTTAGAGAGAATTGGAAGTGGGATAGAGGCGAGGCGGAGAGACAGAAGGCAGGGGACAGACATGGAAGAGACGCTTGAAGAGCGCATCTTCCTTTTGGGGGAGGGAGGGGAACGCGGAACAGGGGAAAGCGGAGGCGAAAGGGTCTCAGTATCAGGGCCCGGGCCCCTCGCTGGGCAGGGGGCTCTGCAGAAGTCCCCCCCCCTCCCCGGCCTGGGAAGCCACCCCCCGCGGGGAGGACGCGGCGCGGGATGCTGGGGACCCGTCGTCGCGTGGGCTCCGCCGGCCGCCGCGCCATCAATTAGGCAGTCGCTGGGCCTGGAGAGCTGCAGCGTCGGTGGAAATTACCTTTTAATTTCTTAATTACATTGTCCTCACCTGCAGCTCAGCCCGCCTCCGAGAGGCGCGCGCGCAAATCTGCTCCCGGATCCACAAATTAGGACGCCTGTGCGCGCCAGGGGTCACCGCGGCCCCCCCCCCCCCCCCCCCCCCCCCCCCCCCCCCCCCCCCCCCCCCCCCCCCCCCCCCCCCCCGCCCACCGCTCACCTGCTATTTTAACCAGAAGGAGGACCTTCTGCAGTGGCCTCCCCCTCCCCAGCCCGCCTCCTCTCCTCACCAGGAGACCCAAGACCAGCCCCAGGCGCAGGGCGGGGCAGGGGCGCTGGGCAGACAGACCTGAATCCCAAAGCAGGCCTTTCTTGGCTGGAGCACCTCCGCTTCTCAGAACCTCAGTTTCCCCGTTGGTCACATGGAAATGGAAAGAGGGCCCATCTGTCTGGCTTTCGAGGCTTAACGGAGGAAAGCGGACTCGCTTAGTCCCAGAGTGCTCCCGGATGTTAGCTATTGTTCAGTGATTCGCTTAACGAGTGTGTTTTGAGTACCCACTATGGATGAAGCTCCCGAGAAGGGCCTGTGGACACAGGGGTGAACAGAACAGTGGCTGCCTATTGATGATGACGATGGTGGTGGTGGTGGTGATGGTCATTCTCCCGTATGCACAGAGTTCCAGGATTTGTGAGACCCTTTGTGGGTGCTGCAGATGGTGCACCGGTCAGAGGAGGTGTTGGGAGGCAAATGGGGATGTAGGTGGAGAAGCTGTCCGACTGGAGTGGAGGTGACCCAGAAGGCAGCTGCAAGGCTATCTTGGAGGCCGTATGGCAGCTGTGTGACGGATATGATCAGGGCTTGCCCAAACCCCCCCAGTTGCTGGTGGAGCTCAGGTCAGCCCTTTTGGTACTTTCTCTTCCTGTAGCTCAGTGGTTCTCCAAGTGCGGTGCTCCCTCTGACTATCACATCCACATCCTTCCAGAGCGTGTTAGAAATGCAAATTCTCAGAGCAAGTAGGTGGCTCAGCCAGCGTGACTCTTGATTTCAGCATGGGTCACGATCTCATGGCTCATGAGTTGAAGCCCCGCATCAGGCTCTGCGCTGAGGGTGTGGAGCATGCTTGGGATTCTCTCTCTCTCCTTCTCTCTCTCTCTCTCTCTGCCCTTCCCTCCCTCTCAAAAATAAGCTTTATTAAAAAAAAGAAATGCAAATTTTCAGGGCTTACCAAATCAGAATCTCTGGGGTCAAGGCCAAGGAACCTGCATCTTCACAAGCTCCCCAGGAGAGCTCCAGGCTCGGTAAAGTTTGAAAAGGACATCCCCGAAGCAGGTTTTGAAAGAGGATCCTGGGGCCCCAGGGATGGTATTGTGCCTGCGCTGAGCCCTCTCCAGGGTCCCAGGCGTTTGCCGATGCCTGGGTCAGAACCTGTGCCCTAGTCCAGGGTCAGACTGGGATCGGACTTGAGAAAGTCCCAATGCCCAGGTCCCATTGTGGACCGATCCAGTTGGTGTTTCTAGGGGAGGGTCCTGAGCATCGACCTTTTCAAAGCTACCAGACGATTCCAATGGGCAGGGAGGGCTGGCGGTGATGGCCAGGGAGCAAGGAGACCAGAATCGGAAGTCAGTGGTCTTGGTTCCAAGGCCAACTCTGCTGCTAACTCACCAGCTGGGGCCAAACGTGTGACCCTCCTGATGGCCACATTCTCTCAGTTTATGTTCCTTGATAAGTAATATTTATTTATACTGTTTTAAAGTTTATTTACTTTGAGAGAGAGAAAGTGTGAGTGGGGGAGGGGCAGAGTGAAAATCCCAAGCAGGCTCCGCGCCGTCAGCTCAGAGCCCTATGCGGGGCTTGAACCCAGGAACCGTGAGATTGTGACCTGAGCTGAGGTCAGGTGCTTAACCAACTGAGCCATCCAGGCGCTCCTCTGTAATAAATAATTAAAACAAAATTTTTTAACATTTATTCATTTTTGAGAGTCAGAGAGACAGAGCACAAGTGGGGCAGGGGCAGAGAGAGAGGGAGACACAGAATCAGAAGCAGGCTCCCAGCTCTCTGCAGACAGCTCAGAGCCTGACGCGGAGCTCGAATTCACAAAGTGTGAGATCACGACCTGAGCTGACGTTGGCTGCTTAACCCACTAAGCCACCCAGGAGCCCCAATCATTTCTTAATATTCATTGAGGAGGATAAGGTTTGGGGGGGTGGTTTGAGGGAGAAGGGCCCCCTCTGCCACCCGCTCTACATGACCACTCTTTCCAAAGCTCTCAGAAATGCTCCTACTAAGCTTATGTATGTTTCAAGGAAGGGAGACACATTAGAGGGGACGCCTGAGGGGCTCAGTCAGTTAAGTGTCCAACTTTGGCTCAAGTCACGATATTGCAGCTCGGAGCCGGGAGCCTGCTTTGGATTCTGCCTCTTCGTCTCTCTCTACCCCTTCCCTGCTCATGTTCTGTCTCTCAAAAATAAATAAACATTTAAAAATTAAAAAAAACACACACAAAGGGACACACTAGAGACAAGCAGCACTGTCCTGCCTTAAACCATGGGCAAACCAGATAAAATGTAACATCAGTTTCAGATGCTGGACAGCAGGCAGCCCGGGGCTCTGCTCCCCAGGAGAAAACAAGCAGCAAGATAAGCCGGATGAGTGTTGTCCGGCCCCAGGGGAAGGCAAAGCCAAGGAATTGGGTAGTTTCTTCAGCTGAACTCAAGTAGAGACCAGAGTTCAGGGATTCCGCTGAGATGGCTGGAATCTGCCGGACAGAGTACTTGAGAAGAGAGATCTTCATGGGGAGAAAACTCCAGAAATCTGCAGAGGCCTGCCCTCATGTCTTTAGGTTTGTGCAGGTGAGAGAGGAAACATTTGGTGGTCAAGGAAAGAACCCCAGATAGACCCCCTTGAGCTCCCGTGGGGCCGGGAAGAGTCCCCTTCCGCCAGCCAGAGAGTAAAGACCCCATGGTAGACAGGGCATAAAGTAGGCTCCTCGGAAAGCGTATTGCCTTAAAAGTGGCGATGAAGTATCCCTAAATTAAAGGCTGCTCTCGAATTTTCCTAAGGCAGCTCAAACGTCAGATTCGAAAAGGCACGTCTGACGCCCAGTGACTGAGCTGTGTGCCCAGAGCCCGACTCAGCACCATTTAAAGGCATTTAGCAAAACTGAGCCTCCAACGAGGGAAACCCGTGACATGTAGCATCCAGTCACGATAGTCAGGTAGGGAAAAATCCAGAATGTGGACCGGGACTGATGGACAAGGATGGACACTTGAAAGAACTGTTTATTGGGGTGAAAAATTAGATGCAAATGAAATGTCCAGTTGCAGGATAAAATAGATGGCGGTATGTGCATAGGATGGAATGCTGTGTACATTATTAAAATAGTTGAAGAACATGAAAAAAATCCCCGTGATAAAATACCCACTGAAAGGCAAGGGGTGGGTGCAGGCTGCGGAGCCCAGATACCTCGGGTGAATCCTCGTTTTGCCCACACGTCGGCTGTGTAGTGTCCGGAACATTGTTTTCTCATACAGTGGAGATGCCAGTAACACCTACTGTATAGGATGTTGCCAGGATTAGATAAAATAGACTAGTAAAATGCTTAACCTCTGGCCTATAACAAACATATGATAATTACTGGCTAAGATCACGTGCTGTTCCCCAAGTCTGTATACAGTGGGATAGTTAGGTTTAAAATTCTATATAAAAGACAAAACCAAAGGACACGAATGTATGTATATTGGTCATCTCTGGGGTATGGGAATGCAGTTCATAGTAATAAAGTTCTTCCTTATTCTTTATTTTCTGGTTGTTCCCTAATAAAGGTGCCTTGCTTGGAGAATCACAAGTCAGACAATAGACGTCGTAAAGAAGATTTTCTTTTATGTTCCCGAAGTTCGACAAACCCATATAGGGGATCCTCGTAGACGGAGTATTCCTGGAATGGGGTGGAGATGGGAGAAACAGAGACGAAATGTGGCTCTTGCTTTCACAGTGTTTACAGTTTACTTGGGGATATGCAATTGTACAATTAGAGTTTTGACACAGAGCGGAAAGAAATGAGATTCGCAGACACCTGGGAGGTGTGGCAAAAGCCACTGGAGGAGATGTGGGGGTGGTCGGAGGGGAGAGGACCCTCGCTCGGCTGAGTCATCAGGCTTGGCTGGGAGGTGGAAGGCACCCCTGGCGGAGGGCCCGGGAGGAGCAAGGATGGGGAGACAGGGGTGTGAGGACCATCTTTAGAGAATGATGAATTGACCAGTGCGGATGTGCATGATGGGACATGGCGGGAAAGAAAGCTTGGAAACGTCTTCAGTGTTTTAAATGTGTTAACAAAGGGAGAGTCATGAAAGCCTCAGTAGGAACTATTTTAAGCGTCGTCTTCTAAGGAGGAAACCAAGGCACAGAAATGTTAAAAGGCTTATTTAAAGTCCCCGCAGCTGGTAGGTGGAGGGGACAGGATTCGAATCCGGGCAATCTGGCTCCGGAGCCCATAATCGCCGCCACAACATGACATTGTGAATATCTGGATGGAAGATTTGGCTTTTTCTCTTTGCAATCAGAAGCCACGGATGCTTTTATAAAAGAACTGGAGAGGGACCACCCAAACACAATCCTGTCTCCACATGAGAATAATTGCTTTTTCCTTCCTTCCTACCTGTATTCTGGAAGAAACCAAAGGTGATCTACTGGCCTGAGGACAGGAGATTGGATTTAACCCATCAACTCTGACCCTCTGGGAGAAGCAAAACATTCCCATTCTGAGCTGTGGATTCTTGTCCTAATAATGAAGGAGTTGGGGATGGGGTGTGGGGAGGGGGCAGGGAGAAAGGGGTGTTCCTAGCTGGGGGAGGCAAAGAATAAAACAACCCTGAAATTTTGTCTCAGCTTCGGGTGGAGATCGGCCATGCCAAAATATCTGTATTATTGATAACAATAACGATGGCGATTATTATATTTTATTTTTCAATCGTGGTAATGATTGTACATTAAATCATTAGCATTCATTATTCCTACAATGTGTAATTAGGACAATGGTGGATAGATTGCTCTTGACTGTAATGAAGTTTTTATAATTGTAATTTATTGGCATCAAATTACCTTTCTTAAAACGAATCTGAACATCACACTCTTAATTCTGGGGAGGGGGTAGCAATTATTTTTAATTAATGTTTCTTGTTTGTGCCACACAGGGAGAGCTGTCTGACCAATCCAGTTCTCTGTGTCTGCGAGGAAGTTAACCAAGAATATCAAAGGCATTCTTGAATCGGTCATCTATCACAGACGTTCTCCTCCTCCCCGCCCCCACCCCGCTCCGGCATCCCCTCCTCCCAAGCAGCAAGCAGTGGCCACAGGGGAGGAAAAACCCCCAACCATTTACCAACATGATTAGCAAAGGAGACAAGGGACGATGACGCAGATTATTTAAGCCAATTTGTCGCCAAGTGTGAGAAGAATATATATTTTTTTCCTCCTTCAAAAATGGCTGAATAGCCAGTGTCTGTCTTGGAGGACATGGATGCCGGGGGCTTTTGGCTAGGTGGTCTGCAAATTGTGTCCCGGGCTCCCCCGTCACCCGATAATTGGCCGAGGTGGCCTTTGCGAAAATATGAATCCACATCTTGTTTCTAGAAAGGCTGAGTGAGAAGTCTCGGGGCATTTACTGCTGGAGTATGAAATCGCCTGTATTTGACTGGTTTTGACCTGCAACAATGGCGATTTAATGGCTCAAATGAATCTACTCACTGCAGTGGTGATCAATGACACGGCTCCTCCCCAAAGATGATGATTTGGGAGGGAAAGGCGATTCGTATTTAGGTGACTGGGTGAGGAAGAAGGGGGTCTGTAAGGGGGGGCGTGAGGGAAGGAGGGGGCTACACGGACCGGCCTTAGCTCGTCCTCACCAGGTACCAAGCTTGGGCCAGGCCCCTTCTGTGCAGAGGCCGTCACCTGCCCAAGGGGCAGAGGGAGTCCACTCCGGTCCCTCAACCTACCACACCAACACTTCCTTGTTCAGATAGGAGTTGCTCCTGGCCATTCACACCTTCGCCAGACCCAAGACTGGCCCACTTCTGCCTCCTGAACTTGACCTTGGTCTCCTAGTAAAGGGACGTTAGCTTGGTTAACCTAACCCCTGTGTTCCTAGAATCCGATATCAGAGGCAGACACTGCTTCACGGATACACGGAGTCTCCTTCATGCTGGATCGAAGGGGAGACGTCCACCTTGTCCTAGGAGGGGTCTGGCGCCCCTCCTACGCTGAGGCCCTGGAGGATGCACGTGTCTGCTGTCCCCAGTTGCCTGGGGAACCTCCTGAAGGGGGATGGAATGGAATTCAGAGCAGAACCAGTTCCACGGCTGGTGGAGGCCGGGGCCGGGCTTAGACCTGGGACGGAGACTTGAGGAATCCTGAACGTGCCTATAACCAGTACTTGGGTTTGAATTAATTAGTTGGCAGAGTTCGTGGATGAAGTTGCTGCCTTTCTGAGGGGTGCTGGGGACCCTCTGGCCCCACCCACGTCTGGTTTTGAGGATCTGGGAGGGACTTTGGATTCTCCAACATCAAGGAGAGAGGTCAAACTGTACGCCCCCAACAGGCCAGGACAAAGGGACCTGCTTAGGTGAGGTACACCCAATCCTAGGGTTTCTGGAGGCTCTCCCGGGGTCATCTGGCTCGTGCCCCGTGCCTCCTCAGCAAGCATTTCTCTTTCTGGTCTCTCAGGACAAGAACCCTGATCCGTTTATGGAGTCTGGGATCTACTCTAGCTCTGCTGCTGACCGGCTGGGAAAACTTCTCAAATGGATTAATAATAATCAGGTTCTGAAGATTGAAGCCATCCCGCACGGACCTCGGCCCAGGAAACAGCAAGAGACAATCCCTGCTATTGTGCTGGAAACAGCGAATGGCCCTCATTCATAATAATGATAAAAGCAACTTCCTTTCTTGAGGCTTGCTGTGTGCCAGGCTCTGTCTTAAATGCTATAAATGCATCATCTGGCTCAGAATTCTCAAGGATCCTGTGACAGATGGGAAGTTGAGGCAGTGAGAGGGTATGGACTTGGCTAAGGTCACGTAGCCAGTAAGTGGCAGAGCTGGGATTTGCACCAGGTGGTCTGGTAGCAGTGCCCACACTTAATGCCACGAAGTCAGGTGGCTTCTTACAGTTTAGCTAGGAGCACTCAGCCCCGGGGAACCATTATTATTATTATTATTATTATATCAGCATGATTTCTCTGCCACTGTTATTATTTTCTGCCATCTCCAGTCCCTTCCAAGAAGACAGTTTGATCAGAGGAGAGATGGGCTAAGGAGGAAGCTGCCAGGAAGAAAGACAAGGGCCCTCAAGAGTTAGCACGGGGCATAGTGTGGGGCACCCCAGGAGGGTGTAAAGATGGGTCCCTAACTTTGGGGAGCTTCCAGGCTAATGCAGGGGTGGGGAGGGGTGGACAGGTGCACAAATAACTACAGCACCAGGTGTAAAGTGCCCGAGGGAAGATACCAAATGCCATGGGAAATCAGGAAGGAGAGCTATTTTCAGTTAGCGGGTAACTTTATGGAGGACTTCATGGAGGAGGGAGCCTCTGAGCCAGGCATGCTGAATTGGCAGGATTAGGGGAGTGTGCCAAAGGAGAGGAGCTTCCCTCCCCCTTCCCTCCCCCCTTCCTTCTCCTCTCCCTCCCTCTCCCCCTCCCCCTTACCTTCTCCCCACTCCCCTTCCCTTTCCCCTTCCTCTCCTCACCCCCCATCTCCCTTCTCTTCCCAATTCTCTTTTTCTTCTTCTTTCTCTTCGTTCTTCTCTGCTTCCTTCCCCCTTCTCCTCTCTGTTCTAATTCTTCCCTTCCTCCTCCTTCTTCTATCTTTCTCCTCCTTCCTCCTCTTCCACTTCTTCCTCTCTTCCTTCTCCCCTAAATTATTTCATGATAATTGACTGACTCGCTGCCATATCAGCACATCAGCCAGCTCTTTGATGTCAGACTCCACACTTGGAAGCTGGATAGAAATGGGGACAAATTCTGCCACGGGTGAGGCAGCGCCTTGGTCAAGGAAGGCAAGCATGTGATACCCACCCCCAGGAAGGGCAGTGTGAGTGGTGAGTCCCGCCACGCAGTTTGGATCAGACCCAGCCTAGTCCTGTAGGACCTGTGGGACCTTCAGCAAGTAGCTGCGAGTCTCTCTCTGCAAATTTTCTCCTGTAAAAGGAGACTAAAGCGGGGTTCCCCCTTCGCAGGATGCTGTGAGGGTTAAGTGGAATAATCTTCGAAATGTTTTTAGCATTGTTCCTGGCACATAGTAGATGCTAAAGAAAGTTCACTTCCCATCTCCTTTAATTAACGCATCTCTATATTTAAAATGGGGTCTGTGGCTTCCGCGCTGGAGCAAGACGTGACGGGAATGAGCCTGCAGAAGGGAAGGAAGGCGGGAGAGCCGGTCTCATTCCTGCAGGGGTGAAGGTGGGTGCTGTCAATCTAATTTTGCAGCAAAAGCTGCAATTTGCCAGCCCTTTTAATTATTATTTTTTATTATGGATACAAATTAAAAATAAACTGTGTGTCTCAATCACAGCGGGGCTTAAAATTGTTCCCTAATTGTTATCTTTGAATCAATCTAGCTTCCATTAGCTCTGCTTCCTGAGGTATAATTGGTAGGTGTGTGTGTGTATGTGTGTGTATGTGTGTGTGTGTGTGTGTGTGTGTCTTTCGTGTGTGGAGAAGGCACCTACCTCCGTTTCATGAGCCTAATTATTTCTTCCAAACTCCTGTTTCATTTTTCCTTCCTTTTTACTAAATACCCTGCAGGGCAGGTGAGTTGAGGGGTCTTGGACATCGACCCCTGTCCATGTCCTCCTGTCCCTTAACTATGTTTTTCAGAGCCCAGGGTGCTGTGTGTTATACAGAGGCGCATGCTTTGATTGACGGGGGGGAGGGAGTAGTGACTTCATGTCAACGCGTTGGGAATGGCCAAGCTCAAGTTCTTCCTGAATGTGGGGGTTACTAGTTGTGAACTCACAAGGACAGAGGGACGTGTCTGTCTTGTTCACTGCTGTATCCTCAGAACCCAGAACAGTGCTGGCACCCAGTCAGTTCTCACTAAATATTAATTGATTTAACCCCAGCACGTCCCTCAGAGAATGTGTCCAATGCGCACAGTATACAAACACGAAGTGTGTTGTACCTCGCGATAATGCTTGATAAAACACAGGCCCCCAGGCTCAGATGGACCTTCCTGAGACTACCTTTCCTCCTTAAATTATATTTTTTAATGTTTTTTAAATTTTTTAATTTTTTATTTTTGAGAGACAGAGAGAGACAGTGCGAGGAGGGGAGGGTCAGAGAGAGAGGGAGACACCCAGTTCTAAGCAGGCTCCAGGCTCTGAGCTAGCTGTCAGCACAGAGCCTGACGCGGGGCTCGAACCCATGAACCACCAGATCATGACCTGAGCTGAAGCCGGACGCTTAACCAACTGAGCCACCCAGGCGCCCTTTTAAATTACACTTTAACATTCACAGCTACAGGCTGATCAAGTCTTTGCTGTATATACTTGGTGCTTTACACATATCATGACAAATTCTGGCACTCTTACTTGCCTATTTCATAGATAAGTAAACAGGCTCAGCGAGAGGAGTGCATGGGTGTTAGGTGACGGGGCTGTGATTTGAACTCAGGTCTGCTAGGCCCTTAATGCTTGTGATCCGTCTTGTTAATCTTCTCTGCCTTGTGACCCAACTTACTTATTTTTTTCCCAAGTAAGCAAAGTAAGGATTTTTCAGGCGAAGAGAACGAGGCCCAGAGAGAAGCCTCACAACTTGCCTGGGGGTGACGAGGTGTCCCCGTCACATGCACGGGGGCGTCGTGCTGACTCGGAGGCAGACCCAGAGCCCAGAAGGGCGGCGTGGTGCTGTCGGCGAGATGCCTAGCTTGGGAGCGCAGAACGAGAGAGGGGCTGAGCACCAGGTTTGGGGGAAATGGGGTACCTGTTCATCGTGCTTTGTGCACACATATTCGAGCACCTATGGTGCTCAAAGGTCCAGAGGATGCTCTGTATTGTGGTTGGAACAAAAAACGCCGGACTCTGCCTTCAGGAGTTTATGACGTAGCAGGGGAGACAGATTTTATAAAATCTACACACAGGTATATAATTATGGACCGTGATCAGCGTAGGAGGGGAATATACAGAGGCTGTAAATGAGGAGACACAATACCGGTGAGGGCTGGGGTGCGTGTGCGCATGTGTGCATCTTCCGGAAGCTTCTCCCGGTAGTGCGTCAGCTGCCATGAGTAAGGGGAGGCTCACTGGGTGACTGGCCTTCTAGGCGGAGGGCACGGAGAAGCGGGTGTGATGGAAGCGACAGGGCAGGAGACAGGTGTGTGGCTGCGTCTGGACAGGTGGGCAGGGGCGGAGCCGCAGGGCCTCCGGGCCAGGATGTGGGAGCCGGTGAAAATCCACCAGCCAGGGGGTGGCTTGATCGGATTCGTGTTGGAAAGGTTGGGCCGGCTGCCTCGTGGAAAAGAGAGGGAGGGTGGGTGGGCGGACCAGAGAGGAGGTTTCGAGCAACAGTCTGGGTGAGGAATGGTGGCGGCTTAGCCTGGGGGAGGAGGGTGCCGTGTAGACTGGGAGAAGGGGTCACAGGTGAACCCACTGGTTGCTGGGTTGAGGGAAAAGGATTCAGGTTTGAATAAGATTTGAAGAGAGTAACTGCATACATACGCATAAACAGACAATTAAAGAATCTTGCAGACGCTATTCTGAGTGGGGAAAAAAGCCAGCAACTCAAATGGGGTATATACTGCGTGAGTCCACTTGTGTGAAGTTTAAGAATAGACCAGGGGTGCCCAGGGGCTCAGTGGGTAGAGCATCTGACTTCAGCTCAGGTCATGATCTCACGATTCGTGGGTTTGAGTCCCGCCTCAGTCTCTGTGCTGACAGCTCAGAGCCTGGAGCCTGCTTCAGATTCCGTGTCTCCCTCTCTCTCTCTGCCCCTCCCCTGCTTGCAGTCTCTCTCTCTCAAAACACAAACACTTTTTAAAAATTAAAAAAAGATTAGACCAAACAACTAGAAGTCAGAATAGTGGCGGTACCAACAGGGGTGCCTCTGGGCGCGGGGGACTTGACTGCCAAGAAGTGCAGGAGGTCATATGGGAACTGGAGGGCTTTACATCTGGATCCGGCGGTGGTGACGTGGGTGTGTATGTTGATTAGAATTCAGAAGCACACTTACCATGAGTGTGCTTCGCTGAGTACGAGCTCTATAATAAATATAAAACAGTGACAGATGAGCGAACGCATAGAAAATAAAAGTGAATGAGATTTACTATTTCTAATAGGGAAGCAGAAATGAAAAGAAATGGAAACAAAGGAAAAAGAACACTGGAAAGAAAATGCGGCTTTAATCATTAGAAATATAGAAAAGTACAAGAAATAAAAGCTGTTTGAGGATTAAGACACCCAGTCAGTAAGAGGACACTCAGACCAGTTCTTCTGGTATTTTGATGGTTGGAGAATCTGTTCGTTTTCTTTTTAATTTTTTTTACATTTATTTATTATGTTTGAGAGACAGAGAGGGACAGTGTGTGAGTGGGAGAGGGGCAGAGAGAGGGAGACACGGAATCCAGGCTCTGAGCTGTCAGCACAGAGCCTGACGTGGGGCTCAAACCCACAAACCGTGAGATCATGACCTGAGCCAAAGCCGGACGCTTAGCTGACTGGGCACCAGGCGCCCCTGGAGAATCTGCTTTGAATTGATGGTCAGGGATCTATTCTCAGCATGGCTGCTAAAACAGACCCATGGGCAGTTGAGGGAGAGGCTCACCTAGAGCGCCATCTGGAACAGCAGTGACCTGGGGACACAGCTTTCACGGACATCATTTCAGTTCTGAAAGTGTCATCTATGCATCGTCAAACATTTGGGAGTCTGTGGTCATTAGGGCGATTCCCAAAGGTGTGGTTCTCTGATCTCTAGGCCCTTGAAGGAGGGTGTGGCCATCTGACTTGTTTTGGCCAATGTCCCACTCATCACCTTTTCTGGTTAAAACAAAAAAAATCACAGTGTCACCTCTAGGCTGAGTCTTTATGAACTTTTGCAATCATGGAAGGTTGGGTCCAAATGGTGCCTCCATCAAGCTGGGACCTCGAATGATCACAAGGATCAAAGCCTCTTTGCCAACCCACAGCACAAGGAGACGGAGTGAGAGGAGAACTGCTGGGGATGTTTGTTACTGGAGCCAAACCCAGCCCACGCTGACACATACAACAGCTCTTCCCCTACAGCACGCTTGGCTACCAAGGGGAGTGTTGGGGTGTGGCTTGTTTTGTCACTGTTTAGGAATCTACCCCAAGGCAATACTTTGAAATACAGACAATACCATACACAGGAGGATTTTCATTTTATTATTCATGATATTTAAAACACCAGAAATGATCTTCATGCTTTTCAATGGAGGTCTGGTTAGGACAGACTGCTTTACAGCCACTGAAAGCAAAAGGGAGGAAGACACAGCAGTTTACATATGAATAAGGATTTATAAAAATGTTTGTACATGCAGGCAAAATACAGGCATGCAATACAGTGTCGCTAATGATTCACTTTAGTGAGTGGGATTGGAAGGAATTTTTTTGTGTTTTTCTCTACTTAGAATCAGTAAAATATATCACTCCAAATTAAAAAATATCATTTAATGGGGCGCCTGGGTGGCTCAGTCTGTTAAGCCTCCAACTTCAGCTCAGGTCAGATCTCACGTTCATGGGTTCAAGACCCGCGTCAGGCTCTGTGCTGACGGCTAGGTCAGAGCCTGGAGCCTGCTTCCGGTTCTGTGTCTCCTTCTCTCTCTGTCCCTCCTCCTCTCATGCTCTGTCTCTCTCTGTATCAAAAATAAAATAAAACATTAAAAAAATTTTTTAAAATATCATTTAAGAAGAGTATTGAAATAAGGCAAAATAAGGTTTACATAAAGATTTTTTTATGTGAAGTGGAGAAAGCAGAGTCTGAGATTTTATAAGAATAAGGTAAAACTTGGATAGGTCCACATGGGAAAAAAGACTGGAAGGAAATATACTAAAATGTTAATACCTGGCTTCTTTGGGGAGTGTGATTTAGAAAGCTTTCTAGAAACTTCCTCCCCTCCCCCACCACCTGGATTTTCTTATTTTCTATAATGACCATGAATTGGTTTTGTAATAAGAAATAGGATATTAAAAACTAGTGTCAGGGCACTTGGGTGGCTCAGTTGGTTGAGCGCCTGACTCTTGATCTTGGCTCAGTCCATGATCTCATGGTTCGTGAGACTGAGCCCCAAGTTGGTCTCTGTGATGACAGAGCCTGTTTGGGATTCTCTCTCCCCTCTCTCTTTGCCCTTGCCCTGTTCAGGTGCTCCATCTCCCTCCTTCCCTCCCTCCCCCTCTCTCTCAAAATAAATATTTGAAACAGAAACAACAGTTCCAGGGCTGATATTGGGATACACCTCTTATGCCCCTCCCCATTTCTCTCCCTCCCCCTCTCTCTCTCTTTCTCTGAGTCTTCTCTCCTCTCATCTATTTTATTACCATATAAACTTGCCTTTGTCATAAATGGAGTGGCTCGAAAACGGAATCCTGATTTTTAGTGGCTCTGTCTTGACTTGGTTCTGAAAAAAATAGTGTCATGCTCTCTGAAATAAATGAATGGGAACCATATTGTTTTCACTCAGAAAGAATTCATAACAACACAGACACAAAAACCCACCTGAACACAGAGAACGGTCACTGACACACCAAATATTACACATACGCACCTTCTAGGACTTAGCCAGAGCCAACCCTATTTCTTCGGAACATTTCTTTCACAGATGTCAATTTTTCTCAAAGATGTGGTATCTGGGTGGCCTTCTTTGGCCAAGAGAGAAAGTCGAAGACAATGGGCGTCTCCTTGGGTACTTTTGCGGGCCCAGCAGGGCGTCCATCAGATCCATCAGGGTCCAAGGGTCCATCGGGCCCTCAGAAGGTGGCCTGGCTTCATGCTTCAGCCCTGTCCTTGTCCCTGTCCCTCAACCTCTCTCTCAGGTGCCTCCCAGCCCCGTCTCTGGGTCCTACTCCTTCCAGTCTCAAGCCCTTCCTACATCTGGTTTCCACCACCCTGAACAGCTTTCTCTCTCTCCTTTTGGCAAATCCCTGAGCTTCCTTTGGGTCACAGAACCTTCTGTGCACTTACCCTGGCTTGTGACTATGTCTTTCTTTGTGCTTATCTGCCCAACACGTGCCCCTCTCCCTAGAATCTGAGCCCCAGCAGGGCGTAGAAATTGGTCCAGTTTTCTCACTGCTGTGTCCCTAGAGCCTAGGACAGTGCCTGACACCTAATGTTTGTTGAATGAATAAACACATGAGTGAAAGATACCCATGTGATCTTGAGTCGTCCACGCCCTCCACCACAGTGGAAAGAGGACCCCAGAATTCCTGCTCCCTTGTCTTGGCTTAATTGGTCTCTTGTGGCCAGAGCTGCATTATGAACTTTCATCCACTAAAAAAAAAAAAATTAAAATTACATCTTATGAGAATGTTGGTATAAAGACATATAACCCAGGTTGGATTGTGTATGCCGTACACAATATTATTTCATTCATTTTTCTTTTTGATTTAAAAACATTAACACGGAAAGTTTTGTGGGCTCCAAGGACTGTATCTGCCGTGCCTAGTGGAGAAGTCGGCCCTGTGCTGGCCTCACCCCTGTTCGTGTAGTCATTCACCCATTCATTCATTCATCCATCCATCCATTCATTCATTCTGTCCATCAATCATTCAGCAAAAACCCACAGAGAAGTTTCTTAGGGCCAAGACCTGGACCAGGCCCTGGGGTCCCACGGTCACTGTTCTCACCTTCCCACGGCTGATACTCTAGTAGCCGAGACCGATGTTCATCAAATGCACCCAGGAAGCAATGTGGTTACAAGGTCTTCTGAGAGGCAAGAACAAAGAAACGCAAGGCCTTCTGGAAAACAGGGTGGATCAGTTAGGGGGTTCCCCCAGTCTGAGCTGTGAGGTAGCTCTGCCAAGAGGGTGGGAAATGGCCCTCCAGGCATGAGCAAAGGTCCTGGGGCAGGATCTCTGAGCACCTTTTGGGAGACCAGCGGTTCTCGAGAGGAGGCAGGAACCTCACTCAGAAGTCTCTCAGGACTCTTGTCCCCCCTCCCCCCCTCCCTGTCCCCCTTCTCATTTTCCCATCCTGGCCCATCCCACATGATGGCTACAGCCTGGGCCTCCGGCTCTGGGGCGCAGAGCAGGAGTCAGGGAGGGCTGGTCTGATTAGATCACTGTCACCGAGGACAGAAGGTTAATTGCTCCTCTTTTAGCGAGGCTGCCTTGGCTGGGCCACCGTGCTCATGGCGGCGTGTGCGTGTGTGTGTTTGTGCATAGGTGTGTGTGTGTGTGTGTGTGTGTGTGTGTGTACATACGTGTGTAGCAGAGTCTGGCCTCAGGCTCCAGGGAGGCCAAGGCGGGCAGGGGGCGGGTTGCACAAGATTTCTCTGTGAGTTCGGAGCCTTGTCTTGTCTGGTGTGCAGCAAAGAGGAGTACTTAACAAGCATTAAGGGACACAAATAATTCCCCTTTTCTCCTCTCCGCCTATTCTTCCCTCTCCCTTTTCTTGTAAATCCTGCTCCTTGCATGTGAATAGCCGAATGGCTTCATCTGGGACCTTTAATCAGATCCCTGGTAGGCACTAGGAGGGCAGAGTGCCTGAGGGATTACCTTTTATTTTAGGGTTTTTCTCCCCTGGTTCTGCCATCCCCCCCTTCCCCTCCCCCCGCCGCGTTCTCCTTTGGCATTTGTACTCGGCAGAAGTAAGTAAGGAAGGCTTAAGGGGCGGGGGAGGGGGGCTTACAAACTTAAGGGGATCGGACCCTATTCAGCCGGGCTTGTCCACAGTCTTTCTGCTTTTGTTCCCGGCTATTCTTCAACTGATTTCTTCACTCCAGTAAAAGCACTTTAATTCCCTTTTAGATACGGAGAATCCGTCCTCTTCCCCTCGCCGCACCCCCGCCCACCCCATTCCACTTTCTCAGACCTTTCATGTTGCGTCCTCTGCCGCCCCAACAAAGGCCTAGCATCCTAGCCAACTATTTCTTTCACCATCAAGTGAGGCTGCGGGGACCGTGGGGGAGGGGGAGGGGCGGGGAGCGGCGGGGTGGGGGGGTGAGAAGAGGAGGAGGGGGAGAGGGGGACTCCTCTGGGACTAGATCCCCACCCCCTTCACTGTAAACCAGGCCTGGGGAGACGCCCGGCTTCGGACCGCGCGCTGGGCCTCCTTGGATGGCAAGGACCGATGCAGGTGGCGGCACGTGTGTGTCGGGCAGGACGGAGCGCATGGGTCTGTGGGAGCGTGACAGGAGCAATGGAGACATCTCAGGTCTGGCATGGGCTTGGTCAGCATTTCTGAAAGCAGCGAGAGCCTCCTGGTCCCGTGCAGGGAGAGGGCACCCCAGAGCGGCGCAGCCCAGCGGACACCGAGACTGGGCCCCTGCCGGAGCCTCTGGGCCTCCCCAAAAATGTTGGCTCCCTGGAGGAATGCGGTTGGCTGCAAGATAAGGCAAGGGAACACCCAATTCAAAATGAATCCAAGCAGAATGTAAAGTCCCCACGATGGATTTTAGGGCAGCTGTGCTAATTGCTCAGTTGGACATTCATAAAAAATTTCACCGCCTAGGAACACAGTTTGCGAGGGGCTGGGCTTTCTTTCTCTTTCTGCGCCTGATGTGCCCCTCCTACCCAGCCCCCCTCCCTGCCTCCCTCCTTCCCGATAAATCTAAGGAACCCCTGAGGACCACCCCAAGTCTGGAGCATTGCTGGGGTCGCTCACTAACCTGATGCTCCCTTCCTGATTCCAATCCCTTCCCTCCCAGCAAGACTAACCACCGCCAAGCTTTGTCTTTCTCTTTCCAGAATTGTTGGAATCTCATAGTTCTATTTTCAGACAACACCCCCTTTAGTTCTAGTCCAGATTTTTGTCACTCTGTAAGGCATTCCCAAACTCGCCCAAGGCCCGTCTGGGCGATCCTAGCCAGCCATCTATTCAGTGAGTCCCTTATAACCAAATTGCAAAAGGAGAAAGTGAAAAATCCTTTGGAGAATTTTCACGGCAAAGGGCGCCTGGCTCCGAACATGATCTCACGGCTCGTGAGTTCGAGCCCCATACTGGATTCTGTGCTGACAGCACAGAGCCTGCTTGGGATTCTCTCTCTCCGCCTTGCCCCCACACACTCTGTTTCTCTCTTAAAAATAAATTAAAAACTTTATTTAAACAAATTTTTAGGGGCACCTGGGTGGCTTAACCGGTTGAGCATCTGACTTCGGCTCAGGTCATGATCTCACGGTTTGTGAGTTCAAGCCCTGCATCGGGCTCTGGGCTGACAGCTCTCGGAGCCTGGAGCCTGCCTCCAATTCTGTGTCTACCTCTCTCTCTGCCCCTGCCATGTTCACAGTCCGTCTCTCTCTCTCTCTCTCTCAAAATAAATATTAAAATCTTTTTTAAGTTTAATGTTCTTTTAAAAAATGTTTATTTATTTTTGAGAGAGAGAGCATGAACAGGGGAGAAGGAGAAAGAGAGGGGGACAGAGGATCCAAAGCAGGCTCTGTGTGACAGCAGAGCCTGATGCGGGGCTCAAACTCATGCACCGTGAAATCTGAGCCAAAAACGGACGCTTAACCTACCGAGCCACCCAGGCGCCCCATATATAAATAAATAAACTTAAAAAAAAAAAGAATTTTCACAGCAAACCCAGCTCTGTGTCATGCATTTAGGTTTTGTTTTGTGTTGTGTTGTGTTGTGTTATAACGTGGGAAGGGCTTCAAGGTAAGAGTGTCTAGGTGCCCGCCAATGTCCGAGCGTGGTTCTGCCCTGCCTCCCACTTGCATCATGGGATCGAGCTGTGCTGTCAGTTACCAGCCTTGGTTTCCCCATCTGTGAAGTGGGAACACCAGAGAAGCTCAGCTTTGCACTGAGAAGAAAAAAGCCGGGGGCCTGACCTGAAAAGTGATCTCTCTGCCTCCCTTGCTAGAGAGAGAGAAATTGGGCTTTCCTATCTTCTTTCTGTCTCAGAGGTGAGAAAGATGAGTCCCTCTTCAAAATGTCGAACATGGTGACACAGGGCCATTTGAGAGAAAGTGGGCCGGCCGTAATAGCCCAATTGGGAGTGTGAGCGGCAGAAGGGCTGGCTCCCTTTCCGTGCCAGAGGATGGACAATTACCGCCAGGCATTTTTCGGGCGAAACAGGAGGCAGAGAAATAGCAAGTAGGAGCCCCAATTATCCAGAGTCATTCTCAGGACAAAAACACGCTGCCTTGTTCTTGTGCTGCTGACTGCCGCCCCCGAGGCACACGGGGTGGTGAGATGTGGTTATAGGATTCAGTGGGAATAATGTCTGGCCTTTTTTTGCCCAGAGGCTGGGCCCGGGGAGGCTGGCTGGCTGGCTGGCTGGCTGAGGAGCCGGGATGGACCACCTCTCCCTCCTGGCGGATACAGGACCTGAGCAGGGCACCTCATTCTGGGCCCGCGTCCCCAAAGAAAGCAAGGGATCTTTGCCTTTCCGGTTCCCCGGCGCACACACAGCAAGGACCCCGCGTCTCTAGCCACTGTGTGGGTTTTCGGCAGCCCCGTGCAGGTGAATGCTTAAAGACTGATCTCAAAAAAAGAAAAGAAAAGAAAAGAAAAATTCTCCCTCTGATTTGTAGAGCTTGTCAATTTCCACAGCGGAAAAAGACTCCCATCTGAGTCGGGCATTTCCACCACCCAGACGTAATCAGTGTAAATGACCCTGCAAGATAGCAGCGAATAGTAAAATGTAACAAAATAATCAGGAAGCCTTGAGTTTCGAGTCTGCCTTACCTTTTGTTTTTAATATGAGTTATGTAATTGTACCTTAACGTAAAGGGCCACTGAATGGTGGCTGTGTCGCGCATTTGGGGACGGGCAGGGGGAGCCCCCTCCTGCCCGGAGACGGTGCTCTGTTTGCTGGGAGCCTTCCCATCTCCCACTCGCGTGTGCCTGCCTGTGCTTCGCGGTGTCAGTCAGCAAATCTATCAGTTTGTGATCAAAGGGAATCAATAGGCAGTTTGCCATCCCTCTCCCTGAGAAACAGCCTCCCAGGCAATCCTGAGAGACGATTTTCAGATTAGGAGAGTGACAGTGTCTTCATTCCCTTGTCTGGAGCTGCGTGTGGGCGCGTGTGTGTGTGTGTGTGTGTGTTAGGCTGCAAGTCTATGGCCTCATCACATGTCCATGGACTCATCCAACAGCAAAACCCAATGCCACTCTCTGCCAGCCCCTTGGGGGAGGGAGATGACACGGGCTCAATTACAGGCATCCTTCCCTCTGTGGGCAACGGACAGACCCCACCCCTGAAACCCAGGGGCAGATGGGGGTAAGACGGTGATTCACACCCACTGGGTCCCTGCCCTTTTCTACTGATGGGGGTCCTCTGCACAGCCTCTGCTTGGAGGGGCACTGGGCTCCTCTCCTGCACCTCCCATATTCTACCAAGATTTCTGCCCTTGAATCTGCCTAGATGGCTGCTAAATTCGTTGATATAGTTTAATAAAAATATTTGATTGTAGAATTGCTGCCCGTCACCTGGAACATGTGAGAAAACTGGGTGATACAGAGCGTGGGTGAGGGTGTGGGGCACCCACCTGCAGACAACGTCGGGTGTGACTTAGCTGAATTAAGTGAACAACTACCCCAGGACCCAGGACTAACTCCTGGGCGTAGAGGCCGGGAGACCTCACAGAAGGTCTATAAAGGGACAGCCCTGAGGGTGTTGATCACAGCAGTGCTTACAGTGGGGTTTACGGTGAAACACACACGGTCCTGTGGGAGGCAGACGCTAGCGGATGCCCCCGGTGCCCCACGCCACAGCCCCTTTGCGCCCCTCGAATCATCATCCCACACCATGAGTCCTCACCTCCAGCATGTGCTGTCTTTCTTGGCTTGTCTGCTATGGGCATGCTTGGTCCTTATACCAGATGGGCGCATTTCATATCCCCCCGGGACCTCTCAGCCAATGGAGTCCGGGGGAGACTGGGGGGGAAATAATCCAACTTTCCCACTCCCTGTTATTTAAACGGAGAGTCCTGGGGGGCGTTCTATACATTCAGGGGGTCCTAGCAGAACTGAGGTCCAGGGGCCCATCGCGGTGACCTCCACTACTCACCCGGCATTGGCTTCTCCTTCCTGACGTCCTGCCTCCTGCTTCCTGGGACCGTCTAACCAATGACCCAAAAGGGACCCAAGCCTTCGTCTCGGACGTTGTGACTCTGGGAGGGGAGAGAGGGTAGTGGGGAGACCCAGGCTAAGCAAACACCGTGGAGTGTTACCTGGTGCAGGGAAGACGCCCCCAGACCAACACGGGGCGAACCCCGGAGTGAGGGGAGGGAGCAGAAGGCTATATTCAGCACAACATGATCCACGCGCAAGAGCAGTGCACCTGCACCAACAGCGGTGCGTTTTGCAAGAACATCCAGAGCATGAAAATGCTGGTAGAAAGACAGCGGGAGTAAGGGAATCGGCGAACAATGACAGGAAGGAAAAAGAAAGGAAGAAACAGAAGAGTCTTGACACAGATTGAAGAAAGGAATTGAAGAAAGTCCACGAGGCAAGTCTGATTCCCAAGTGCCAAGCATCCTGGAGAAGGAAGCCACCACCACAGCCCGAGGGTGTCCTGAAAGGAAGCACGGGGTGGAGGCCCCCCCCACCCCGCTGTCCTACTGCTCTCCCATCTCCAGGTGGGCTGCACCTGTCAGGACCCAGTGGGTAAGGCAAGTCCTGTCTCCAGGGACCCACTGGCTGCTGGCACAGGCCCCGCCCCATCACATGACCCCCACGGTCCCTCTCCTCCACGCTGGGTCTAGGGTGGGCAGGGGACAGTGCTGAGGCCTTCTCTTCTTTCATCCCGACTATGTTCCCTGACTAAAGCCCAGTCACTGGGAGAAGAAAGTACTGTTTCAGGTCCCTCTTTGCAAACCTGAAAACACCAAGTACTTTCCACGTGACAGGTGTCCTGGAATCCTCACAACTGCCCCAGGAAGTGGGGGCGGGGGTCCTATTTAAATGTGTGTCTGAGGCTCAGAGACATGTTGTCGCTTGCTGCCCAAGGTCACACTGGAGCCTGCTTGGAGCCCGGGTCCATGGACCCATAGCCCATGGGGCACTGCCTTCCCCCACAACTTGCCAGATCTGGTTATGGTTCTCTGCTGGTGGGTGCGCTTTCCCGCTGGCCTGTAAAGTCCCTGAGGGCAGACAGGGACACAGTCACTGCCCAGCTCGGGCCTGGCCCAAGGTAGGTGCTACGTGAACGTTCACTGAGTCAGTGAAGGGCTGAAGGAGAAAGTTTCCTTCTCCGGGGAGATGAAGGGACAGAGCGCAAGCAAAAAACTTCACCCAGGTGCTCGAAGAATGTGATTTTTAAAAAATGTTTTATTTACTTCGGGGGAAGGGGAGGGGCAGAGAGAGAGAAAGGACAGAGGCTCCGACGCAGGCTCGAGGCTCTGCGCTGACAGCAGAGAGCCGGACTCGGGGCTCGAGCTCAGGAACCATGAGCTCATGACCTGAGCTGAGGTCGGACGCTCAACCGGCTGAGCCACCCGGGCGCCCCAAAGGTGATATTTTATTATCAGTGTGGACGATGCTCCTCCTACAGCCTCACGAATAACCGGACTTTCCGGAAAAGTTTCAGGCATGCAAACGGGAAGTGACAGAGGATACAGTGGGAGGAAATCTTCAGCCAGAGCCCCGGTGTTGAGCTCAGGAGCAACCGCAGGAAAGTCAGGCCTCACGCTGACCCATGGGGAAACTGAGGCTCAGGGAACGGGTCGGGTACCTGGATGTCCTGGCTGTTGGGTCACTGCCTACCACCACCTGGGTGTCCCATGAGCCCCCTTCCTCTCCAGGATCAGAGACTGACAGACAAGCGTGCTCTGTGAGCTTTCACTCCAGCTTCCTTCTCTCTTTTCCTTCCTCGAGCTGGGGGGGGCCTGGAGGCCCCCCGCATCGACTTGAGCGCTGTTTCATTGCCCTAAAGACATTTCCTGTGCTATCTACCGTATAGTCAACCCGCACCCAAGCCCTGAGCCCCTGGCAACCCCTGATCGGCTGTCTTCCCAGGCTGTCTCTGTGTGAGGGCGGGGCTCGGGGGGCAGGCTGTCTTCCGCAGCGGGCCCGGGTTTCTCTGAGGTCCCCTCTGGGTGGAGAATTAAGCCCTGGAGCCTACTGTAACCCACGGTTACAGCCCATCACTCACACCGGGGCCTGCACGGCTGTGGGGGCTGGTCCCTGGGGAGGGCGGCTGGTCCCCTAAGCTGGGGCCGGGAGGGCCGGGTCAGGGTGGAGGGGGATTTGGAAAGCTGGTTTTCCTGGCTGCCTGTGCCTTCCTTCCGTTCCTGGAATGCCCCAACCTTGGGGCCGTTGCCCCGGGGTTGCCAGTACTTGCAAGGCTGTTCTTACATCATGTGGGTCTATGCCCAAATGCCACCTTCCCAGAGAGCCCTTTTCTCGTCAATGCCCAGCCACTCCCTAGCACATGGCCCTTTAAATTTCCTTTGTAGCTCTCAGGGCTATCTGTGAGGCCCCCACTTATTTGCTGTGTGACTTTGGGCAAGTTCCTTAACCTCTCTGTGCCCTGTGTTTCTCCTCTGGAAAACAGGGTGAATTGTCCCCACCCTATAAAGTTGTAGTGATGATTCAAGGAGAAAGGACTTGTAAAGGGCTTGGAATGCCTCCCGGCACGGAGTCAGCACTCTGGACGTATTTGCAGTGATTGTGATTTTTATGACCATAATGCTTTCTGCTTTCCTGTTTGGTCATTGATTTTCCTCTCTGCCCCCTTCCTCGGAGCAGGTGCCTGGTCTGTCTGGCATTCTAATGGCGGACACCATGTTCGGCACACAGTGGGTGCTCGGGCAATGTTTTGTTGAAGGGATGGATGAGTGAATAAAGGTTCTACGAAGACAGTAGGTCAGAGGTTTCATGAAAACGGCCATCGGGGATTCAAAATGGCAGAGCAGGGCACAGGTGTGAAGGCGGGCATGGTGAAGGGGTGCAGCAGGTGCAGTTCTAGGCACCTGCTGCCCTGGGCTGGGCCCTTCTTTCAGGTGAGGGAGCTGGAGGAGGAGGAACCTGGCACAGGGGAGGGTCTCAGGTAGATTTAGCAGGGTTTCCAGTGGGACAGAGTTTTCCTCTGTTTATCAGGTGTTTGATGCCTCCGGCACAGGAAGCCCCATGATCCCTAAAGAACCAAATCGTGGGCTCCTGAAATGCCCTCTCCTGGTCAGGACCGCATTTGCCAGCCTGGTCCAGCCCCTTGGAGCCCTGATTGTGACCTACACCCCAAGGCTCAGCAAAAAAGCTGGGGCTTGAGGCAGAGGTGTCTCTGGGCAGCCCTGTGTCACAAGAGGTAACAGCAATGACCTCTCTGCTCAAAATGACAGCAGCCACAGTAGCAGCCAATAAAACATCACCAGTTTAAAGATGGATACTATTTCCTGAGCACTGACTGTGTGCCCAGCACTGTTCTAAGTGCTTATAAATAGTTGCTTGGTTATTTCTCACAAAAATGTACAAGGTGTGTCCGATAATGGGATCGTGGCACTGTCCAAGCCCTTGAATGTGAGAATTATGTCGCGTAGCTGGGTTGTGGTCCGTGTTCTTGGGAAGTCGGTGCTGAAGGGCTAAGGGGAGAGATGGTAAGCGGTTCAACAAAGAAAAGAAAAGTAGATAATGGATGGATGGACAGACGGACGGATGGATGGATGGATGGATAGATGGGTGAATGGGATGGGTGGATGGGGGGATTGATGGATAGATGGAGGGATGGATACGGACAAAGCAAATATGTTAACATATTAAAATTTGGGGGATATAATGAGTATAAATGTCCATGAATTTATTAGTCTTGCAACTTTTCAATAGGTTTAAAACTTTTTAAAGAAAAAAACCCAAATTAGGGTAGCATCCTTGAAGTCATTATTTTACAGATGGGGAAGCCGGAGCACAGAGAAGCTAGAACTTGTAGCACAAGCTGGAGAAATATTAGCTCTCTGATTATTTACGGGATGATGTGGAGGCTCAGAGACATCACGTTACCTGGTCATGATCACGCAGCATGAAAATAAAGTCGAGCAGGGAAGGACTCACCCTCTGGTGCTGTGTGGACCTTGGGCTGGTCTGGCTGGAGCTGGGGTGAAGAGTGTAGACTATCACCAGTGGGCCTTCGAGACAGGCCCTGATGTCCTTGCAGCCCCAGGACGAGCCTCTGTGGGGCCCCTTGTCCTCCTCCCTCCCAGCCCCTGCAGGAGCCTCTGGGGGGACCCTCCCCCACCGTCCCTCCTTCCCCCATTCTTCTTCCAGCAGCATCTCCATCAGAGAGGCCCAGTGGGCTGGGGATATTTGCCAACAAATACGGGATGTGTGTTCAGCACTCAGCAGGCAGTTTCTCTGCACCCGGCCATGTTTGCTCAGCGAACATCACTAATCCCCCCATTTCTTTGCCCGGGCTGGGGGCCCCCAGAGCAGAGCTCGCCTTCGCCAGCCCCAGCGACAGCCCCTCTCCCCGCACCACGTAAGTCCTAAGAAGACCTGTGACCTGTGGGGAGACAGGCTGCTCTGGTTCTGGGGGTGTCTGCACCTCGGTGGCCCCTCCCGCCGGAACTCCTCCTGCTCTGGGATCTGGGGTTCGGGGGCAGGGTGTTTCATGATTTCTTTTTTGGTCTCCGTCACATTCATCCCCGAGATTCGGGAAGCCGACTTGTTCTGGCTGTCATTCATTCATTTATCCACTCATACACTCGTGCAAGCATTCTTCAGGTGCCCGCCGTGTGCCAGGCAGGGCTGGGGGCTGGGGCCCTGGCAGTGCCCATGACCCACAGGACCCGCAAAGATCCTTGCCCTTCTGGAGCTGATCTAATAAAGCGGTCAGCAAAAAAATGGATGCGAAGAAAATAAAAGAGGGTTTTAGAGGGGGGCTCTCCCAGCAGGGCTGGTTGCAAAAGGCCCACGTGAAGAGAGGCTGTCTGAGCTCAGGCTTGAAGAAGGTGAAGGGACCCCAATCCAGTGTGCCTGGCTTTTCTGTTGCCTCAGGCTCAGCGTAGCTCAGCACGACACTGCTGTGGATACTGTCTTTATTTTTTTATTTCTTTAATATTTTTTTAAATGTTTATTTACTTTTGAGACAGAGACAGAGCTCAAGTGGGGGAGGGGCAGAGAGAGAGAGGGAGACACAGAATCAGAAGCAGGCTCCAGGCTCTGAGCTGTCAGCACAGAGCCCGATGCGGGGCTCAAGCCCACAAACTGTGAGATCATGACCTGAGCCGAAGTCGACGCTTCACAGACTGAGCCACCAGGAGCCCCAGAGCTTATCTTTATTTAAAAGGTCACTGTGGGAGGTGCCTGGGTGGCTTAGCTGGGTAAGCGTCCCACTTCAGCTCAGGTCATGATCTCACAGTCCATGGGGTCGAGCCCCACATCGGGCTCTGTGCTGACAGCTCAGAGGCTGGAGCCTGCTTTGGATTCCATGTCTCCCTCTCTCTCTGCCCCTGCCCCACTTGTTTTTGCTCTGTTTCTGTCTCTCTTTAAAAAGTAAACATTTAGATAAACAAAGCTTTAAGCAGCCCTCCATAATTATAAACAAATTGAGATCATACCATGCACACTTTCAGATCACAATGCTATGAAACTTGAAATTAACCACAGGAAGAAGTCTGGAAAACCTCCAAAAGTGTGGAGGTTAAAAACCACCCTACTAAAGAATGAATGGGCTAATCAGGCAATTAGAGAAGAAATTAAAAAATATATGGAAACAAATGAAAACGAAAATACAACAACCCACACTCTCTGGGATGCAGCAAAGGCAGTCCTAAGAGGAAAGTATATTGCAATCCAGGCCTATTTCAATAAACCAGAAAAAGTGCAAATTCAAAATCCAACAGAGCACCTAATGGAACTAGAAGAGGAGCAGCAAGAACACCCCAAACCCTGCAGAAGAAAAGAAATAATAAAGATCAGGGCAGAAATAAACAATATAGAATCCAAAACAACAGTTGAGCAGATCAATGAAACCAAGAGTTGGTTTTTGAAAAAATTAACAAAATTGATAAACCTCTAGCCAGGCTCCTTAGAAAAGAAAGAACACTGATATAGATAAAATCATGAATGGAAATGGATCTATTACAACCAATCCCTCAGAAATACAAGCAATCATTAGACATTACTATGAAAAACTATATGCCAACAAACTGGACAACCTAGAAGAAATGGACAAATTCCTAAACATGAACGCACTACCAAAATTCAAATGAGAAGAGATAGAAAGCATGAATAGACTGATAACGAGTGAAGAAATCGAATCCATTATCAAAAATCTCCCAATGAATAAGAGCCCAGGGCCAGATGGCTTCCCAGGGGAATTCTACCAGACATTTAAAGCAGAGCTAACACCCATTCTTCTCAAGCTATTCCAAAAAACAAAAATAGAAGGAAAACTTCTGGACTCATTCTATGAAGCCAGCATCACCTTGATACCCAAACCAGACAGAGACCCAGCAAAAAATGAAAACTACAGACCAATATCCTTAGTGAATACAGATGCAAAAATACTCAACAGGATACTCCCAAATCGAATTCTACAGCATATAAAAAAATTATCCATCATGATCAAGTGGGATTCATTCCTGGGTTACAGGGCTGGTTCAATAATTGCAAATCCATCAATGTGACCCATCACATTAACAAAAGAAAAGGTAAAAACCATATGATCTTGTCGATAGATGCAGAAAAAGAGTTTGACAAAATACAGCATTGTTTCTTATTAAAGACCCTTGAGAAAGTAGGAATAGAAGGAACTTACCTAAACATTATAAAAGCCATTTATGAAAAGCCCACAGCTAATATCATCCTCAATGGGGAAAAACTGAGAGCTTTCCCCCTGAGGTCAGGAACACGACAGGG
>NC_043713.1:79132310-79214196 GCF_006229205.1 Suricata suricatta | reverse complement strand
ATAAACCTAACCAAGGATGTAAAAGACCTATATGATGAAAACTATAGAAAACTTATGAAAGAAATTGACAAAGACACCAAGAAATGGAAAAACGTTCCATGCTCATGGATCAGAAGAATAAACATTGTGAAAATGTCATTATTACCCAAGGCAATCTACACATCCACTGCAATCCCCATCAAAATTGCACCAGTGTTCTTCTCAAAGCTAGAACAAACTATCCTAAAATTTGTCCAGAACCACAAAAAACCCCGAATAGCGAAAGTAATATTGAAGAAGAAAACCAAAACGGGAGGCATCACAATTCCAGACTTTAGCCTCTACTACAAAGCTGTCATCATCAAGACAGTATGGTATTGGCACAAAAACAGACAAATAGACCAATGGAATAGAATAGAGAACCCAGAACTGGGCCCACAAATGTACAGCCAATTAATTTTTGACAAAGCAGGAAAGAGTATCCAATGGAAAAAAGACAGCCTCTTTAGCAGGTGGTGCTGGGAGAACTGGACAGTAACATGCAGAAGAATGAAACTAGACCACTTTCTTACACCATACACAAAGATAAACTCAAAATGGCTGAAGGACCTGAATGTGAGACAGGAAACCATCAAAATCCTGGAGGAGAAAGTAGGAAACAACCTCCTTGACCTCAACCGCAGCAACTCAACACATCCCTAAAGGCAAGGGAAGTGAAAGCAAAAATGAACTATTGGCACCTCATCAAGATAAAAATCATCTGCACTGCAAAGGAAGCAATCAAGAAAACTAATAGGCAACCGACCGAAAGGGAAAAGATAGTTGCAAATGACATATCAGATAAAGGGCTAGTATCCAAAATCTACAAGGAACTCACCAAACTCCACATCGGAAAAATGAATAATCCAGTGAAGAAATGGGCAGAAAACATGAACAGACACTTCTCCAAAGAGGACATCCAGATGGCCTACAGGCACATGAAAGGATACTCAGCGTCACTCATCATCAGGGAAATACAAATCAAAACCACACTGAGATACCACCTCATGCCAGTCAGAGTGGCTAAAATGAACAAATCAAGAGACCACAGATGCTGGCGAGAATGTGGAGAAACGGGCACCCTCCTACACTGTTGGTGGGAATGTAAACTGGTGCAGCTGCTCTGGAAACCAGTGTGGAGTTTCCTCAAAAAGCTATAAATAGAACTACCCTATGACCCAGGAATAGCACTGCTAGAGATTTACCCAGGGGATACAGAAGTGCTGACACATAGGAGCACATGTACCCCAATGTTCACAGCAGCACTGTCAACAATAGCCAAATCATGGAAACAGCCTAAATGTCCATCACCTGATGAGTGGATCAAGAAGATGTGGTATATATACACAATGGAGTATTACATGGGAATGAGGAAGAATGAAATCTGGCCATTTGTAGCAAAGTGGATGGACCTGGAGGGTGTCATGCTAAGTGAAAAAAGTCAGGCGGAGAAGGACAGATACCATATGTTTGCACTCATAGGTCTAACAGGAGAAACCTAACAGAGGACCATGGGGAGAAGAAGGGGGAAAGAGAGTTGGGGAGAGAGAGGGACGCAAAACCTGAGAGACTATTGAATACTGAAAACGAACTGAAGGTTGAAGGTGGGGGGAGAGGGGAGGGAGTGGTGGGCATGGAGGAGGGCACTTGTGGGGAAGAGCACTGGGTGTTATATGGAAACCAATTTGACAATAAACTATTAAAAAAAACAAAGTGTTACTGTGTTTGTCATAGATTTTTAAAAATTGATATAAAATTCATACAACATAAGACTCATCCTTTGAACTGTTCTGAACTGTATGATTCAGTGGGTTTGGGCACATTCGAAGTGTCATGTACCCATCACCACTAATTCCAGAAAGTTTTCCTCACACCTCGCAAAAGAAACCCTGTCATAGCCAGGCAAACAGTCACAGCCACAAATTTACTTTCTGTCTCTCTGGACTTGTGTCTTAGAGTACACAAATTCAGCATGTGGTCCTTCTGGGTCTGGCTTCTCACTCGGCACAATTTTTTCTGGGTTCATCCACGTGGTAGCAAGTGCCCGTGTCTCATTGCTTCTGGTGGCCGAGTCATGTTCCCTGGTATTCGATACACACGTTCTGTTTACCCATTGTCCGTTGATGGACCCCCGGATCGTCATGGATTTTTGTGTTAATTTTGATTTTTCAAAATTTTATTTATCTTGGGTCTTGAGTTTCTTGGCAGCCCCCTAAATTTGCACCCGAGGCACCCACCTTCGTCTCAGATCTAGTGAAGGAGGGTTTCAGGGAGAAGGAAGGGCCCTGAGATGGAATGAGCTAGAAGTAGATCAGTGGGTTGAGAGCTCCTGGGGGAAGGAACAGTAAAGCCAAACGCCCTGAGGCACAAATACGCTGGAGATGTTAGAGGAACAGTCTGATGCTCGGATTGGCTAGAGGGCAGGGAGCCAGCAGGGATGGAGGGGTGGTGGCGGGTGGGTGGTCACATCGCCCGTTCCTCCCAACCCCGTGAGCCAGGGAGAGGAGTGTGGGTTCTGTCCTGTGCTTGCTGGAAGCAAGTTTGGTTTGGGGTTAGTAAATATATACAATCTGGTTTCAGTTTTAAAAGCTCACTGGCCGGGGGCGGGGGGGGGGGGCGCCTGGGTGGTTAACCAGCGGGTAAGTGTCTGGCTTCTGCTCAGGTCACGATCTCATGGTTCTTGAGATCGAGCCTGGCGTTGGGCTCTGCACTGAGCATGGAGTCAGCTTAAGATCCTCTCTCTCTCTCTCTCTCTCTCTCTCTCTCTCCTGCTCCCCTGCTCACATGTGCTCTCTCTCTCTCTCCTAAAAAATATATAAATATGGGGTGCCCGAGTGGCTTAGTCAGTTGGGCGTTCGACTTGGGCTGAGGTCATGATCTCACAGTTCGTGGGTTCGAGCCCTACGTTGGGCTCTGTGCTGACAGCTTGGAGCCTGGTACCTGCTTCAGATGCTGTGTCTCCGCCCCTCCCTCACTTGTGTTGTCTCTCTCGATCTCAAAAATAATAATGAACATTAACAAATTTTTAAAAATACATAAATGAAAGTCCACTGGCCACTGTGTGTCGGGGTTAGAAGTAGAACAGGAAGCAGGGGCGTCTGAGGGACTGTCTTAGGCATTCAGGGGAGGCACAGCGGGGCGTGGACCACGGTGGTGGCAGCAAACGGACACGGAGAGAACCGCCATTGGATATTCTTCTCCTCTATAGAGAAATGATCCGTTTGTTTATTCATCTGGCAAAGAACTACTGAGCACCGACTGTATGCCAGGCAGTGCCAGGGCCGGGAATGCAGTGGGCGACAGAGCCAGGCAAGGTCCCGGCCATCACGGAGCTCGGAGACGCGACACAAGAAATCACAGACGGGATCAGGTGTGGAGGAACGGGCGCGGACGCTCTGACCGCTGCTGACCTGTGGCCGCTTCCGGAAGAGGAGTCCGTCGGGCAGAGGAAGCCCGGCTACACACGCGGGAGACGGAGACGCGCCGGGGAAAACTCAGGTCTCGGAGGACGACTCAGTGGGGAAGTCTGCAACCTGGCAGAGGGCCCTGGGAGCGGCGCGTGCCCTCCGGAGCCACCGCTTCGAAGGGACACACACCCTTTGGGCGTTTGAGTTCTCGGTCGTGTTAACAAAGAGCCGAGACTCCAAGTCGGTGGCCTTTGGAGGGACCGGTGCGTGAGGCTTGCAGGGAAGGCCCATTAGCTCTTACCGACCTGCTTCCCTCGGCTCCCAGGCGGTGGCCGTCTCCCCCGTGACTGATGATGAGTCGTGGCAGGGGGCTGATTTGGAAGAAGCGAGGCCAGAAGACCCCTCAGTTCTCACACCGGAGACACCCCATTAATCTTTAACAAACACAAAGTTCCATGAGGCCGGGCCCTCAACTAATGAGGCCTGCTTTCCCAGGACTCCCCGGGGGTAAGGGGGAATTAACCACCAGAGGTCCTATGAGCAGCGGTTTGATTCCCTGAAGGAAGGGGAGGCTGGTTCCCAGTCTCACGGTCCGCGTGGGGGCCCCTCGACTGTTCCCCTCAGACTCAAGCCATAAATACCACTATTCTCCGAGCATGTCTCTTTAGAGACGTTCCCTTAACAAAAACACAACAGCTTTAGCGAAGTGTAATTGACATAGTCAGTTGCATATTTAAAACGTACAGCTTGATAGGTTTTGATCTATCACACACCCGTAAAGCCATCGTCAGGATCGAGATAATAAACAGACCCATTGGGACACCTGGGCGGCTCAGTCGGTTAAGTGTCTGACTTCGACTCAGGTCACGATCTCGTGGTTCATGAGTTCGAGCCCCGTGTTGGGCTCCATGCTGACAGCTCAGAGCCTGGAGCCTGTTTCTGATTCTGTGTCTCTCTCTCTCTCTGCCCCCTTTTGTTTGTGCTCTCTCTCTCTCAAAAATAAATAAACATTAAAAAAACCACATACCCATCCCCTGCAAAGTTTCTTCCTCATAATTCTTCCCCTTGACTCCCTCCCCACCCTCCCATCCCCAGGTGTCCACAGACCTGGTTTCCCTCGCTCGAGGTGACTTCACACTTCTGAGGTTTAACATGAAGGATGGAATCATGCGGTGGCCACACCGTTTTGCTCTCGGTGCGATGGTGCGATGCGTTGGAGGTTCCTCAACGCGGTTGTGTGTTTCAATAGTTTGTCCCTTTTTAGCGAGGAACACTGTTCCCTTGTATGGATAGAACACAGCTAGTTTATTGATTCCTCTGTTGACGGACGTTTGTAAATCTGTTCTCTCTCTTTCTCTTTTTTTTTCAGAAAATAAACTTATAATTTTAGAATAGTTTTAAATTTGCAGGGAAATTACAAAGGTAGTCCAGAGGGTTCTCAAAGACCCCTCACTCCGTTTCTCCTGTTACTAACATCGTACATGAGCATGTCATGTCACAATTCATGAACCAATACCGATGTGTTATTATTACTTTTTAGAGTTTTGCTTATTCATTTAGAGAGAGTGCTTGAGCACAAGTGGGGGAGGGGCAGAGAGAGAGAGACAGAGAACTCTAAGCGGGCTCTGTGTTGTCACCGATGTGGGGCTCCAACTCATAAACCACGAGATCCTGACCTGAACCGAAATCAAGAGTCAGAGGCTTAACGGACTGAGCCCCCCGCTCCCAGATCTCCACCGATCCATTATTATGAAAGTAAGTCCATACTTTAGATTTCCTGAGATCACAGCATACATCCCTCTTGCCTCCTCCTGTTGCTTCCCTGACACTTCTCACTCCTGGCAGTGAGAATCCCAGCTCCCACTGTCTGCCATCCATTTAAATGGTTCAGCTCCAGTACGCGTGGATGGTGGGTTCAGAATTGTTAGCCGGAACTTTGGTGAAAAACAGCTTTATCCACTAGAGTGCTGGGCTCACATGCCCTGCTTGTTGCCCTATGTCTTTCAAGACTCCATTCATGTCCAAGGTGAATGAGGTCGGCCCCTCCTCCCACCCCGAGCTCCTGCAGTGAGGTTGCTGCCTACATTTCTAACACAGGGAGACTATTCTTGTCATATTCTACTTTCCATCTTGGGGTCCTCAGTTTCTTTAAAAAATTTTTTTTACATATATTTATTTTTGAGAGAGAGAGAGAGAGAGAGAGAGAGAGAGAGAGAGCATGAGTGAGGAGGGGCAGAGAGAGAGGGAGACACAGAATCAAAGCAGGCTCCAGGCTCCGAGCTGCCAGCACAGAGCCCGACAGGGAGCTCGAACCCACGAACTGCGAGATCCTGACCTGAGCTGAAATCAGCCGCTCAATCGACTGAGACACCCAGGCGCCCCCGGGGTCCTCAGTTTCTTAAATGAGGTTTTTTTTTAAATTGTGTACATTAAGGTTCATCCTTTGTGTTGTAAAGTTTTAAAGGTTTTGACAAATGCACAGTGTCATACACCCTCCAATAACAGTTTCATTGCCCTCAAAATGTTTCCATCTATTTCACCGCCTGAAGCTGCAAGCCCCTGGCAACCGCTGATGGGCTGTCTCGATGGTTTCCCCTCTTCCAGAGTGTCACATAAATGGAATCCGATGGCATACAGCCTCCTCAGATCGGCTTCTCTTTCCCGAAGCAATACGTGTTTAAGATTCCTCCCCACCTTCCTGTGGACGGATGGCTCATTTCTTCTGGTCGCTGAACGCTGTCCCATCGTTTGGATGTGCTGCTGTTATGTTGTCACCGGCTGACTGAGGACATCTTGGTTGCCTCCAAGGTTTAGTGATTAGGAACAGAGCTGCCCTAAACACTCCTGGGCAGGTTTCGTGCCGACATGAGCCTACATTCAGCTTTGTCCGGGCTGCTAAAGCGACGTCCAACGCGTCCCTTTTCGTGTCCCCACCAGCGGTGATGACAATGTCTCTTGCTGACGACTGGCATCATCAGCGGTTTGGATTTCAGCCGTTCTGAAAGGTGTGTCGCTGCGCCTCGCTGTTTGAACGAGGAGAAGCATCTTTCTGTGTGCTTGTTTGCCTCCCGTATTTCCGCTTCGAGGAGTGTCCGTTAAGGTCTTTGGCCCGTTTTGGTGTCCTGACTGGTGGGTTGGGGAGTTCTTGCCGTGACTGTTGGAGAAGCGGCTGATCCCACTGGCACAAGCTTAGCCAGGATGAGGGCCACATCCTTGTGACTCTGTTCTCTTAGGGTCCTAAACGCCTGCCATTCTAAGATTGAAAAATGCAATGATTCTCACACGTTAAGGATGTTGTCCTAAGAGTCTATTTTCATATTCTGAAATTCTGTGCTTCCCCGATCTTACACAATTCTAAAGCTGCAAGGATAGAAAGCACCACAGAGCTAGTATTTATGAAGTGAATAAGCTTCATATTCTAGAAATGTGTAGTTCTAAGGTTTTACTCATTAAATTCTCTAGAACCTTCTGATCCTAAGACTTTACAAGTGGCGGCTATAAGACCTTATGGGGCTCACTTTTGGAAGATTTTTCCGACTCCAAAATTCTACGGTCCTAAGTTCCTATAAAGCTAGAAGTTTAGATTCTTCTGTTCTAATAGTATAGAGCCCTGTATTCCCAAGGCGCTATTGTTGAGTGTCTTAAAATTCTAAACTAGCATGGCCCTAAGTCTCTCTCGAGCTAATGTACTAGGGTCCTCTCTCGCACTCTGAGGTTCTAAGACTCAAGCTCAGGCTTCTCTGAAGAAGATGAGTCACTCTCCTGGCACTTGGTTTCCAGGACGACCAGTTCCATCCCAGAGCCTCCTGGACTGACCAATCTAGTTCTGCATTCGGGCTGGGCTCAGGCCTCTGACCCTGAAATACAGCTTGAAGGTCTTCGGCTCTAGATGGCCAGTGTCTCCACCACCCTCATGCCGGTGTCAGAGGCTTGGTGCTCCTGGGCGTCCTCACGGGCGGGCAGGCAGTGACTAATTAAACAAAGCGGCCACTTCCGGTAGAGGACTGGTCCTTGAGAGAAGGGGACCCAGGATCCCGTGAGCTGTGCGCTCCAGGTGGCTGAGCCGGCAGACTCTCGCTCCTGGTGTCAATGGGGAGCTGCTTCCTCGCTGCCTTTTCCACCTTTCCTAGTCTGAGATTTTGCCTGGAACTCATCCTTGTTAAAGGCCAATTTTCTTCCCCGTCTACCGACAATTTATGGCCCTTCCAGACCGATCTCTCTGCTGGGAAATAGAGATGAAACAACAGAGTGGTTGATCATTGTAGAGCAAGGAGAGAAGGCAACGGCATCTCCCCCACGCCTGGCTTCTTCTTGCATCCCTTACAGCTCTGGGAGAGGTGTTTCAGTCACAAGACAGCCTGCCGAGGAGGACTGTGTTTGGCCGCATGTGACAGAAACGCAAGTGCAATAACCTAGGCAAGCGAGGGGTTTATTTTTCACAGGTGATGAAAAATCCGATGAGAAGTGCTGTGTTTGCCATCCAGATAGGAAAAAGGGGTGACGGGGGAAAAAGCCTTCTCCCAGGGTGCTGGCTGTTTCTCTGGGAATGACATGACCCCCAAGGACTGGCCTAAACTTGGGTCACTGGGCCACTTAGAGCTGCAAAAAATCTGGACAAGTATTTCCATTAGCTGCATGGCTACCTCAAAAAAAAAAAAAATCAGGACTCTGTTGATAAGGAAGGAAGACAGGAAAAATGGATACCAAATGGTAAGTGACCAGCAGAATCTGCTAATGCAATAGAAACTTACGTAACCAAAAAAAAAAAAAAAGAAGAAGAAAGAAAAAAATCTAGGTGTTACAGGCTTCAGGCATAGCTGGATCAAAGGGCTCAAAGAGTGCTGTCAGATAGTGTGGTGACTCTGTGTGGCTCCATTCCTTGTGGGGAAATGGCTTCCAGCAGCTGAGAAGTGACATTCTATCAAGTTAGTACTCCCAGGAAAAGTGAACTGGTCTTTCCTGATAATCCTAACAGAGGGTCATATTTCAATTTCTGACTACTCCAATATGGCCAAGGACAAGGCTTGTGGTGGAAAGTACACCTTGCCAGGCTGGAAGGGGCCCTGTCCCGGAGCTCAGGGTGGGGCCAGCCTCACTGAAACCACATGGATGGAGATGACCGTGGCCGTGGCAGGGCGCTGGGCTGAGCAAGCCACGTGCTTGCACTCCAGGACGGGCATGTGCTTTCTCCATCACTTCCATCCGGCATCAGCATAAGATCAGCCAAGTTATTAAATCCCGAGTCATGAGTCACAGATTTGGGGTTGATTCATTCATCCACTTATCAGATTTAAAAAAAAACAATTCCTATGTGATTTAAAACTAATCACATGCTTATTTATTTTTTTGTTTATTTATTTTCAGAGAGAGAGAAAGAGAGAGAGTTGGGAGGGGCACAGAGAGAGGGAGAGAGAGAATCCCAAGCAGGTTCCACACTGTCAGCCTAGAGCCTGACGGGAGGCTCAATCCCATGAACTGTGAGATCATGACCTGAGCGGAAATCAAGAGTCAGCCACTTAACCAACTGAGCCACCCGGGTGCCCCCACATTGCTTTTGAAAACTCCTTTCTGGAAACGGGACAGACTTCCAGAAAATTCCATAATCTTTAGGAGTGTGGGCTCTGAGGTTCGACCTCCCAGGCTCTGCTTCTTACCAGCTGTGTGATTTGGGGCAAGTCCCTTGCCCATTTGGACCCTCGGTTTCTCTAGTGGCTACAATCCGGCGTGTTCACAGGACAAACATACAGAGGACGAACCAGATCATGTGTGTAAAGTATATAGCTCGGTGCTTGGCTCACAGGTGCATTTCACACATGGCGGGAATCCTCCCCAGTCTCGTTATTAAAATGATGACCCGCCTTGGGACCCATCCCCATGAAGATGTCCCATAGAGCCACAAAGCATCATAAGGAGTAGAAACAACCCCCCAAACACCAAAGCTGTTTCCCCTGCCTCCTCCCCGCCGTCCTGTCCCCAGTAACCAACCCCCCTTTCCGGCTTTCGCTCGGGCTAAGAGAAGGGTCCCTCCCTACCGGTAGCTTGGGGGCGGTGGTGGTGGCACACTGACCCTTTCTTTAAATGCATCTCCCTCAGTGTTGCAGGGCCATCCCTGTTGGAGAAAAAATGACTCTCACAAAAGATCCCTCAACAGCAATTATCTAAATGGGAGGCTGGGAGGGGGAGAACCATTTAGAATCCACTTCATTGCGGGATTAGCTAATTAATTAACGGTTTCACTGACAACTCGTCGGAGACGTGTGTGTTAAACAGGAGCGCAGTGGGGCGTGATTTATAGACTCTGACACCCCCACCCCCGGCCTCTCCAGCCGAGTCCCCTCCCTCCCTGCCACCCCACGGCCCCCACCCTCCTGCTTGCCCCCAGAACAGGGAAACCCGACCGGGGGGGGGGGGGGCCTCTCCGGAGCTCCCTCTGGAGTTCCAGGTTGGGCTGCTGGCCGAGGGGGGCCACGGCGAGATGACAGAAGGGCGGCCGGGGAGGGGGTGGGCTGGGGCGACCGGGAGACAATGAAAAGATAACAAGGCAGCTGAGGCTCCAGGGGCGGCTACATCTGCCCCTTGCCCCCAGCCCAGAGCCACTCCATCTGTGCCCGTCCCGGCACGCAGCGCCCCGTAGGCACCTGCTGGGTTAGGCTGTTCCCGGCCTCCCAGCAGTTCCAAGCTTGTCAGAGCCCATCCGCCCCATGCGTGGAAAAGGGGGAACCCAGACACTTGGCTTTGACTTTCTCTCATGGAGGGGTCTTCAGAGGACTTGAGGTAGGTGAGAGAGAAAGGGCAGTGTGCAAAAGCAGGGGTGTGTGGGGGAGAAGGGAACAGAAGAAGCTGGAAGTGCGGATGGGGTTCAACGCCTGTAGGGACAGCCTGGACCCGTTTCTCCAAACCCAGCCCGCGTGCCGCCAAGTTAAAACACAAAGACTTGATCCACACCGAACCGGTACCAACCCAGAATCAAACCCGCATGTGGGGCCCGGTGTTCACACGTCTAACTCCCTGATTCTGAATATCGCAAAAGCTTACGACCCTGACTCACACGTCTGCTAAAGGAGAACCCCAATGTAGTCCCCTCCGCGAGCACAGGGCAAAGCTGAGCCCCACGTCCGACCCAGCTTTGGACCCTTTTTGCTACCATGGAGATTCTAAAGCAGGCTTCTGGGGTGCGGAGGGGGACACGGGGGCCCCCAAGGTTGCAAGTTAAATGCGCTGCATGCAGACAGATGGACATTTTTCTGGCGAGAGGGTCTGGGGAGTGCCCATGGGATCTCAGGGTGGACCGTGACCCCCCAAAGAGGTTAAGCATTTCCCAGTGAGCTTCTCTGAGCTTCCGCTTCCTCGACCGTGATTCTAGAAGCATCACCTCTGTTCCTCACACCAGGGGCAAGTGTGAGCAGATCCCCAGCAGGGGAATAAATGCTCTCCAATACAAGGTATGAGACCCCCAATGGGCTCCTTCCATCTCCTCCCCCTTTCCTCCCTCACCAGCACCTCCTTACTCGCCCAGGGACCCCACTTCTCCATCCAGGAGCTCGTTCCCCAGGAGGAGGGAGGCGTAGGCTGACTCAGGTCACCCAGGGAAGGTTCCTTCTCCAAGGGGATGGCATATATCACAGGGGCCTTGGTGGAAACCACCCCACCAGGGTCGCGGGGCATGGAAGGAGAAGGGGCGCATGCTTGTAACCCCAGCAGAGAGGCTTCCGGAAGACGAGGCAGGGAATTCATGGTTCGCTGTGCAGTAGGGACCATTGTCCCCATCGTGCAGGTGAGCAGACAGGCATCAGGACGAGTAACAGCGCTAGTGAATAATGAAGCTCTGCCAATGTTTTACATGCTGTTCTATGTGTGTATTACATGTGTGTATTACATGTGTGTGTGTGTGTGTGTGTGTGTGTGTGTGTGTGTGAAATACCACAAAATAGGACCCGTGGGGACAGTGGACCCACTAAGGGCCAGACACATGTCACCCTGGGTGGTCCTCACAGGGACTCTGTAAGGAAGTAAGGGGGCTGGTCTAACGTTCCCCACCGCCCGGGAGAAAAACCCTAGGCACAGAGAGCAGGGGTGACTGTGGCGGAGCTGGGCTTTCTCAGGACTGGAGGCTGGGTGGAGGTCAGGGCCTTCCTCCCTGATTCACAGGGAGCCCTGAGACACCCCCCTACCCCCCAGGCCGCTGCTAACCCCGGGCCAACTCAAGGCCTGCCCTCCTGCCTCGCCTGCCCCGTTCCAGACTCCTGGTCAGGTGGCGAGGGACACGCTCTGAGGTTTGAGGCCTGGAGGTTAGGCTCAGAGAGGGATAGGGGCGCATCCCCGGGATGCACAGCACGTCAGGGGCGGGGCGGGGGGTGGGCCCTGGGCCTTCTGCAGCTCCGAGTTCAAGGATGCGGAGAGGGCGACAGGGGGTTAAACCGGAGCGGCCCGCATCTGGGGCGCGGGGACCAGATTTCCCGTTCACATAGCGCACAATGGCCGCGCTCAAAGGCGCGCCTCGGGCATTGTTCGGCCCGGCGCCCGCGCGTCCCACCTCCGCGCGCGAATTAACCCCGTCACCCCGCCTTTGTCGCCGCGCACTTCGGGGGCGGCCACAAAGGAGCCAGAAAACCCTGCCGTGTTGTGGGGCGGGAAGGAGGAAGGGGGGGAGGCGCGCAAGAAGGATGGGGGTGTGGTTGTGGGGGGCACAGTCAGGATGGGGGTGTGGACACGGGGAGCACAGGCAGGATGGGGTGTGGACATGCAGGAGCACAGGCGGGACGGGGTGTGGATATGGGGGAGCACAGGCAGGACAGGGTGTGGATATGGGGGAGCACAGGCAGGATGGGGGTGTGGACACGGGGAGCACAGGCAGGATGGAGAGTCTGGAATTTGGGGCGAGGGTGCAGGCAGGATGAGGGATGTGGATTTGCTGGGAGGCTGGGGGTGTGGATATGGGGGATGCAAACAGGATGGGGTCTGGAGCAGTGAGGGGAGCGCAGGCAAGGGGGAAGTGCAGGGGGGCGAGGAAGGGGGCAGAGACTTAGAGGACAGGGTGCCTGGAGCAGGGAAGCCGCTGCACTGGGGGGTCCCAGTTCCCTGCCCAGCCGGGTCTTGCTCTCTGAGGCCTCTTTCTTTCCATTCTGTCTCCCTCTCTGAGTCTGTGACTGGGGGTTCCTCTGTGTTGTCTCTCTGTCTCTTCCATGTCTCTGTCTCTCTTTTTCTATGTCTGTCTCTGTGTCTCAGTTTCTCTTTGCCCCTCTGTTATCCCTCTTTCTCTCTCTTGGCCTCTGATTATTCGACTCTCCGTCTCTCTCTATCTCTGTGTCTATCTCTCTATTTCTTATTGCCTCTATCTCTCTGCCTCTCTGATTATCTGTCTCTGTCTCCCTCTGTCTCTCTGTCAGCTTATCTCCGCTGTCTCTTTCTCTCTGTTTCTCATCCTCTGACTTCCTCGGCCTCTCTTTGCCTCTTTAATTCTGGTTGTGTGTGTGTGTGTGTGTGTGGCTGTCTGTCCATTGCTCTCCAGGGCACAGAACAATACCCTTCGTGGGGTCTCAGCCCCGGCACTTGGACTTGGACTCACCTTCTCCCACAAACAGTTTTGCTGACACTTTGAGAAAGCAAAGGCCACGGGTGGGGTGGGGGGCGGATTCTTGGAGCCCACTGTACAGATGGGGAAACTGAGGTACAGAGGGGTGTGTAGTGATTAGAGGCCCCACTCCGGACTTTTCCTGGAGTCAATATTTATAAAAGTAGCCAGGTTGTCCAAGAGTGACCTCTAGCATCCCGGGGACATTCTTTGCCCTAGGTGGGCTGATGTCCACTCCCCCCCCCCCCTCGCTCAGGCCTCTAGTCTTAGAAATGGCTCTGCAGGGACCCCAGCTCCTCCCATCGCCTCTGCCCTCCTACTGGGTCGGGTTCTTCTCTGAGGCTTCCTGCTGCCCTTGGGGGGGGTGTGGGCAGGGGCGGGGCGGGATGGGGGGCACCATGGCTGTCGAGGGAGCTGCCCGGCCTCTTCCCCCCAGAGAGAGGCGGCCCCCAGCCAGGCCTGCTGCGGGTTAGATAAGGAGCAAGAGCCACACAGCTCATCCTGTTCTGTAATCTCCTCCTCTACCCCCGCCCCTCCCCAGCCCCAACTCCCCTACTTTTTTTTTTTATATCATCTTCATGGCTTTGGAATTATCTGGGCTGACACTGCATTCATTTAGCCAAGGGCAGGTGGGGTCGCGGGAGACAACTTACTCCTGTGGGTGTATATTCTCCACGGCCCCCCACCCCCACTCGCTGGCGGGAAGAGGGAAGACAGAAGCAGGACGGAGGAGAGGCTGGGGACGCAAGTGACAGCTGGTTTAGGGCAGAAAAGGGATTCTGAGAGCTGGACGCCCTGCGGGGGCAGAGACCACGTCTCAGGCAGCCGTGGGTGAGCCTGCCCCCTCCTCTCGGCCCTCGCATCCGGGAATCATCTAAGGTCTCAAGAGGCGTTGAATGGCGAAAGAATTGAGTTTTATCTCTAAATGGTCCTTTCTTCTTTTCCGTCCCTCTCTCCCTCCCTTCCTTCCTCAAAATAGACCTTGAATTTCAGAACGTGGGTGTAACTGCCCCCCGGTTTGAGTCCTGGCTTTTGCAGGCTGTGCCACACCAGGCCAGTGAGCCCACCACTCCGAGCCTCAGTTTCCCCCTCTATAAAATGGGACTATGATAAAGCCCACTTCCTTCCGTATTAGGAGGATGAAGTAAAAAATTAATGGAACCGGTTGGCACATTGCGGAGCATATGGTAAGGGCGGAATGGTTGCCATCCTTGGAAATAAAAGTTCTTGGGGTGCCCAGGTTAAGCATCCAACTTCGGCTCAGGTCACGATCTCACGGTTGGTGGGTTCGAGCCCCTCATCAGGCTCTGTGCTGACAGCTCAGAGCCTGGAGCCCATTTCAGATTCGGTGTCTCCCTCTCTCTCTGCCCCTCCCCTGCTCATGCTCTGTCTGTCTCTCTCTCAAAACTAAATATTTAAAAAATTAAAAGAAAGTTCTTGCATTGATGATTACTGTGTGCTTGCCGTGTGCCGGGGGGACGCAGAGACGCCTCACGCAGCGTCTGCCCCCAAAGGCGCTTGCCGGCATGGAGTGGACCTGGTCAGCAGCCTCACCGGCAAGTTCGGTTTTTAAGATAGTGTGTTTTATTTCTAGAGAGGAAGGCAGATGTGCTCACCGCTTCAGAGTGATGCGGAGCTCACAAAGCAGATAAATGAGGGGCGGTTCTGTTCATCAGAACGGGGTACACCGCAAAGACTCTGTAAATGGGGAGTCCCCTGATAGGGGGGCCAAAGCCATCGCTGGGCTCCCAGTGGCTTCGCCAGGGCACAGCTTCCAGTGGTGAGATGGAAGAGGCGCCCGGGCCAGGCATGCTGGGTTTGCCCCTCCCCGGTGGCTGGCCGGGCGGCCTGGGACAGGCGGCTTCCATCTCTGAGGGTAGTGTCCCCAGCTGCACGACCGGACCGGGTCCCACGCCGCAGTCCCCCACGCCCACCCTGGGCTAGGGCTCCCTCGGGGTGGCCCCGGACCACAGCCTCCACCCTGGTCTCTCCGCTGCCTGTCCTACACTCCGCCCACCTTCCCGTCTCCATCTCCCAGCCCCGGGGAACTGCCAAAAGCCTAAATTGGTCGCCCCTGCTTAAAACCCTCCAGTGGGTTCTCCTCGTCTCAGAACCAAGTCCTCACCTTGACCTTCGAGGGTCTTCATGACCCGGCCCAGCTCATCTCATCTTCTCCACTTCCTGCCTTGCTTACTCAGCTGCATCCGCTCCAGCTCATTTCTACCTCAGGGCCTTTGCACTTGCTGGTCCTTACCGGAACACGTTCCTGGATAGGCCACCCTGTGCCCGTCTCATGGCCACCTGATCCAACAGACCTCTGATACTTCCTGTCCCCTCTTTATCATCTCACATGTACTTAGCGCTGTCTGATATGATCTCATGTCTCTGCTGGTCTAGTGCGCGTCCCCCCACCAAACTGTCAGCTGGGAACAGGACGGGGTCTGCTCCGCCGGTGTCCCGGCGCTCCGCGCCAGGCCTGGTTCATAGTAGAGGCTCGGGGGGTATTTGTCAGGTTCATCGCTGGACCTTCACATCACGCGGCCCTTGTAGGTGCATTTGAAGTTCTTCGCAGGTGGGCCAGGGGGCTCCTCACTTTCGAACGATAAAATGAGGCGGGAACCCAGACTCAGGGGGCGGTCTCGTTGAGCGCCCGCTTGCAGTCTCGGTGGCGTCTTGGGCAGAGCCTTCCAACCAGCCCTGAGGTGACAGGTGACCCTCCGCCCAGCCCAGGAAACGGTCGCTAAGGTCCTGTCGCTGGAGCTCTTGAGGACACAGTCCTGTTTCCCTTTGCAGGATCTGAGCCTGCCCTCGGGGAGACGGACGCCGGCAGCTGGCCCGAACCGTTCCCACACGCCGTCATGGCCGCCGAGTTCTAGAAGGGACCTGAGTGAAGCAAGAACATGAAGAAGCAGAATGAAATAAACGCTCTCAGAGGGGCCCCTGGGCGGTGCTGAGGGACCACGGAGGGGGCGGAGGATATTCTGATGGGAAAGACCTGGAAGGATGAGGCGAGGGTGAGCTTGGGAAGCAGCATGCCGAGAGATCGGGGTGTTGGTGCTCTGTCTGCGGAGGCTCGATTGGGTCTCTGCTTTCTGATTCCTCTTGTTTTGAATGGGTTCCGAGACTCTCCGATATTCACTTCATCCCCTTGAAATGATTTTATTGAAGCAGGCGCCAGAGGATCAATATTTATTGAGGACCTACTATGCCCTGGACCCGCGTAGAATACTGTACCTGTGTCACGTGAATCAGGCTTCACAACAGCCAGTGACAGCCAAGGAACGGTATTCTCATTTCAGGAACTAGGAAACAGGCTCAGAGAGGTTAAGTGACTTTTCTAAGGACACACAGCTAGTAACTGCTGAAGCTGGGATTCAAACCCACCTGTCCGATTTCAGAGCCAGCGCCCACTTTCCTCTTTACGTGGAGGTGCGTCCCAGGCTCAGGGATGGAGATGATGGAGATGTGGGGAGGGGAGGGGGGTTCGGGAGGAGTGACACCGGGTCACTAGTGGGTAAGATTTAGGAGCAGAAGGTACTCCGGGGAGGGCTGGGTGGGGGAGGGGCTTCCCGCCCCTCCCAGAAGACATCCTGCATCCGTGTTCTCTGCCCCACGCCATCACTCCTCTCTGCCCCAGCCCCGAGCCTCTGGTGGGGGAGGTGGGGAGGGGAACTAAGCATCATGTAATTGCCCTGGCTCTTCTGTGAAATTTGTTTCGGGACACATTAGTTCCAGTGAATTTAGCTGAACAGCGGGGAGCCCTGAGAAATGATTTGCAATTAGCCGCAGCCCCACGGCCCCCCGTTGGGATGCCAGGCTTGGGCACCGAGTGGGGAATGGCCAGGGGGTGGGGCTGCCGCCCAGCACCCGTGGAACCACACGCGAGGGGGGGGTGGTTGAGCTTGCACTGCTGGGACCCGGCTTGTCTCGGAGCCCGGTGGGGCACCACAGGGGCCAAAGCAGGGGCCGGGACTTAGCCAGGCCAGAGGGGCGTTGGGGGTGATCAGATCCCACCTTCTCCTTGGCAGAGGGGTGCTGCACGGGACCCCCCAGCCCCGGTGTCTGGCCGCCACACACCCTGTCCAGTAGAGCATCTCTTTGCCACTGCTGTGCCCCTCTGGTCATAAACCCTAATGGAGGCAGGCCCAGCAGCATGGCAATTAGGGCTCCTGAGTCGGGCACGCCTGGTGAGGGCTAGTTCTGCCACTTTCTGGCTCTGTGACTCCTGCTGGGTCACCTCTGCTCTCTGAGGCTCAGTTTCTTCATCTAAAAAATGGGGCTATGACTACTCATGTCATGGGGGTGTTTCTAGGATTCAATCAGAATATAAACCTTTATTTCAGCAGGAAGGACTCAACCAATGAGAGAGATCATTACCATTATTATTACTGTTTTTGATGTTGTTATTATTGTTTATCCCATCAGTCTTCACTGGAGTGGAGAAAAGAAAGTGGGGAAGTGTCCTCTGGGTCCCAGGGTAAGGTGGGGTGCTGCCTGCCTGGAAACCTGTACCCTTTCTAGCACATTCAGCTGGTCCCCTCTGCCCCAACCAGCCCTCCAGTGGGTGTGGAGGTAACTAAGACAGTCCTGGCCTCCTGTGGATGCTTCTGGAAGGGGCCAAGGCAGGAGGAGCTTCACGGGACACAGAGGTTTCTGTGAGCTGGGGTGGTCAGGGCGGGCTCCTAGGAGGAGGTGGCCTTGATCCAGAATTGTGTCTCTGGTGGTTGGGGAACCCACAGTGCACAGCCCCGCAGGGTGCCCTTGGCCTGGTGCTCCGTCATACCACACGGAGGCTCTAAAGTAATAAAATCGGCAAACGCTTGACCCGTGCCAAGCACAGTCCTTAGTGCCTTACAAATATTCTCAGCATATTTGCTCCTCACAATAATCTGAACAAAGGCCCCATGACAGCCCTGCTTTTCCATGAGGAGGAAAATTAGGGGCTTTCTAAGTGCTCAAGTATTTCCTTAAGAAATGCTGGTGTCTCCCCTTCACCTTAAGGAAAGCTGAAGCACTTGCTCTGGTCACACAGCCAAAGGTACTTCTGGGGCCCCACCCTGGGTGGGCAGTGACTCACTAGTGTGGGGATCTGTCCTAGGGGCTGACCTCAAAGCCAGTCTGCTTCCTGTTCGGGGTGGGGGTGTGTGACAGCCATGTGGCCGAGGGGGCCCAGGACCCTGGAAGGGACAGCTGTTGGCTGTCAGCAGTCACTTCTCCCATGGCTCCTGGCACAGCGCCTGGCACATAGTAGGGCCTCAGTGACATGAACTTGGCCATGTGAGGGCCTCTCAGAGACTTGCCCAGCTCCAGCTGGTGGCGGGGATGGGACGCTCGTGATTTCAAAGCAGAGGGAAGGGGAGGACACTAGGATTTCTTAAGCTGTCTCTTCTGAGCCACCCCATTCTAGAATAAACAGGCAGTTGGAACTGGGGGCTTTCATGGCACACAGAGGTTTCTGCGAGCTGAGGTGGTCAGGGAGGGCTTCTGGGAGGAGGTGGCCTTGATCTAGAATTGTCTTTGTTCTTTTTGTTTGTTTTTGAAAGAGCAAGCAGGGGAGGGACAGAGAGAGAGAGATAGAGAGAGGGAATCACAAGGAGGCGCTGCACTGTCAAAGCAGAGCCTGACATGAGGCTTGAACTCATGAACCCGCAAGATCATGACCTGAACCGAAATCAATGGACCGAGTCACCCAGGCGCCCCTAGAGTCTTCCTTGCTGACCTGGGGCTCCGCACTGTACAACTCCAAGGGGCTTTCGCCGCCTTTCCCTCCATGCCAGAGACTTAGGTCACTTCTCCAGATAAAGAAACAGGACTGGCTGAGGTCCAAAGTCCCGCAGCTCTAATGAAGGGTGGCCAGCCACCCTGACTTGCAGGAGACTGAGTGATTTTAGCACTAAAATTCCTGCACCCCACGACACCCCTCAGGCCTGGCAAGCCAGGCTGGGGAAGGGGGTCACCCCCACTTTTAGCGACGGGGCTGGGATTTGAACCCAAGATGGGCCGGTGCCCCTTATCCCCCAACAATAACCTGCATTTTCCATCTGCTCCTCCTTCTGAATTCATCAGCTCGGTCCCGTGGTCCCCCGAGCCCTGCCCTGTCCCACGCCTTCTGCGGATTTCCCCAATGCCCAGGGCTGTGCTTTCTCTCTCCCTCTGGCTTCTTATCTCGCCTTGTCTTCTTGTGGAAGAAGAGATAAAAGTAATTCTCATGGCCGCTCCTCCAGCGGCAGCGGCCAGCCCAAGCTCCTCCGGCGCATTTCCCTGGCCCGGCCAGATAAAGGGTTAGGCCTAAGCACATGTCATTTTCTTTGTGCGAAATCAATATTCAGCAAAGTTTATCTGCCCGACATAGCAGGAAGTGCTAATTTCATCCGCGTCAATTATTTTGATGAATGTTCATAATGCCCAGGATGTGAGAAGAAGATAAAAGAATTATTGGAATAATGCACACGCACTCCTCTCTCTCTCTCTCTCTCACACACACACACACACACACGCGCCCTCACTCAGGGGTTCACACTGGGGCACACGCAGACCTGGCGAGGGGAAGGTGTGACCTGACAGCTGGCCGAGGATGAGGCAAAGCATCTTGGGAAGACGGAACGGGAGGGAGGCGGGGCCAGGGTGGTATGGGTCTCTGGATTTTTTAGCATAGAATGGTGTTTCTGAACTGGGGGGGATTTTGACCCCCAGGGGGATATTTGGCAAGGTCTGGAGATATTTTGGGTTGTGCAAGGGAGCGGCTGCTGGTGTGTGGTGGGGAGGAGCAGGATGCCATCTAACCTGCAATGCACAGGACGGCCCCCACCGCCGAGAATTCTCCAGCCCACATGTCACCGGTGCTGAGTCGGAGAACTCCTGGAATCGGCTGATTTTTTAAATTTTCTTTTTGAACGTGTTTCTCTGTAAATACATGTCTCTCATTTCTTGCAGTAATGGCGAGGAAATGTGTGCGGGCTCGTGCATGTCTTTTAAAGACAGGATTGAGAAACAAAAAGTCAGATGCCAAACACAAGAATAAAAATACATGTATAGTGGGGCACCTGGGTGGCTCAGTCGGGGACGCGTCTGACTTCGGCTCAGGTCAGGATCTTGCAGTTTAAGCATCCGACTTCAGCTCAGGGCATGATCTCGCAGTTTGTGAGTTCAAGCCCTGGATCAGGCTCTCTGCTGACAGCTTGGAGCCTGGAGCCTGTTGCAGATTCTGTGTCTCCGCCCCACCCCTCTCCCACTTGTGCTCTGTCGCGCTCTCTCTCTCAAAGAAAAATAAGCATTAAAAAAAGTTAAAAAATAAAAAGTACATATAGACTTAGGTAGTTCCGCTTCTTGATGATTCCCTCTGAAATTTTATTTTTTTAAGTTTGTTTCATCTATTTTTGAAAGAGAGAGACACAGAATCCGAAGCAGGCTCCAGGCTCTGAACTGTCAGCACAGAGGCCAACGTGGGGCTCGAACCCACGCACGAACCATGAGATCATGACTTGAGCTGAAGTCGGACGCTTAACCCACTGAGCCACCCGGGCAGCCCCGCCTTGAAATTGTAAAGAATAGTGCAAATAATGACAAATCGGTTCTTAAAATACTGGCCTGACTGAAATCCTCACGGCCTAGGAGCCCCCAGCCAAGCAACTGTCGACAGAGTGGAAACGCCAGGTTCTCCCCGGGGCCTGACTTGGGACGTTCGAGAATCTTCCCCAGAGGGCGGTGTGCCCCTGCCACTGGAGTGGAGTCGTGACCACTCTTGCATCTCTGCCACGGTGTGCCAGGCCACGCGGAAAGGCCAGGGGCGTCCTCCAGTGAAGCCGTCCTCAGCCAAGGTCTAGTTCAGCTCGGCCTGGGGGCGGGGGGGGGTTCCGGGGCGTGCCAGGCCTGCGCATGCGCATTTCCGACCGGCTGTCAGGTGATCCAGGCTTCCAAGGACCACACCTGCCACCGTCCGAGGACTCGCTGCGGCCGTCCAGGTGGCTTCACATCTTGAGTCACCTTTCGGCCTGTCTCAGGGCGCAGTAAAAGTACATGGCGGGCGGCAAATATCTCTAAGGCGTTCATGTCCAGGAGGGCCATGCAGGAAAACTGCGGGCTAGCAGGCCGTGGGGCCAGACCCGTGTGTCCCGAGTCACACAGCTTGGGCTCCAGGCACCGCACGCTTGGTTATTTTTTTTTAATTAAAAAAAACAAAACAACCTTTTATTGATTCATTTTGAGAGCTCGCGCTGGAGGGAGCACGCAACTGGGGGAGGGGCAGAGAGAGCGAGGATCCCGGGCAGGTTCTGCGCTGTCGGTGGGGAACCGGATGAGAGGCTTGAACTCACGACCTGTGAGATCATGACCTGAGCCGAAATCAAGAGTCAGGCTTAACCGACTGTGCCCCGCAGGCGCTCCAGGAACTGCATTCTTGCCTTACTTTGAGCATTGCTAAATTTTTTACGTTTGTTTTTTATTGTTTGCTTCTCCCTGTAAGAATGTAGTTTCCACACAGATAGGGATCTTTGTTTGTCTTGTTCAATTGCTGTATCCCAGCCCCTAAGAGAGTGTCTGCTATGTGTAGGTCCTTAATGCCTGTTTATTGACTGAATCCCTGTGCCTCAGTTTTCTCACCTGTAAAATGGGAATGATGACAACCCCATTAATATCATAGGGTAGTTTAGGCCCTCCACAGACCTTGAAGGTGATGATAATTATTACTATCCCCGTCTAACTCTCTACTCAGCCTCCAGTTACCCTTGCTGCCTCACTCAGTGGCCCCCGATGTAGAGACTTAAAACCACCCCAGATTCTGTGGGCTTGGAATTCAGACAGAGGGCAGCAAGGATGGCTTGTGTCTGCTCCATGCTGTCTGGGACCGTGGCTGGGGTCCCTCCCTAGGAGATAACATGGCAGCAGGGGGCTGGAGTCGTTGGAAAGCGTCTTTGCTCACATGTCTGGAACCTGGGGTTGGAGAGCCTTGAAGGAGACACCCGGGAACCTCCACGTGTGACTCGGGCTTCAGCACGGTGGCCTTGGGCGGTCAGTCACAGCTCTCATGGTGGCCATTGTCACTTTTTCCCTGCTCTGCTGGGCTTAACAGCCACAGGCCCACGTGTAAGAGGAAGGACAGAGACGCCCCCACTCAGTGGAGAGATGTCAAAGAATTTCGGGGCGCCCAGGTGGCTCAGCCGGTGAAGCATCCAGCTTCGGCTCAGGTCATGATCTCAAGGTTCGTGGTTTGAGCCCTGCATTGGGCTCTGTGCTGACAGCTCAGAGCCTGGAGCCTGCTTCCGGTTCTGTGTCTCCCTCTCTCTCTGCCCCTCCCCTGCTCCCCCTCTGTCTCTGTCTCTCTCTCAAAAATAAATAACATAAAAAAAAAAGAATTTTGGGACCACGTGTCAAAACATGCACGTGAGACAACTGATCCACTGACAACCAGCTTCATTTCCGCGGGATTGAACACAAAAAGGCAGATGCCTTTGCTCTTTCTCTGTCCAGCCTCAACTATTTGTCGTGGGCGAAGAGCCACAGGCCATGTGGTGTCAGGGGTCCTTCCGACTCGATCCGAGCCAGCCTCCAGGGCTGGTGGCAAACTTCACACGGTCTAACAAGTGAGTAGCACCTATTGTTTTTTTTTTTAAACAAATATATCTGAGGGCGCTCCTTCTAGGAGGAAATGCCGAGTGTCGATCACATAATATATGATGTTGTGAGCAGATGTCATGATATTATATGATAAAATATTATGAGCAGATGATATGCTATTTATTATGAGCAGGTGATGTATGACGCCGTATTAGGATTATGGATGATGATGTATTGTGTGTCCTGGCACGTGTGGGAGATTATGTATTCACACACGCCGGCATAAAGACTGTGATTTAAGAACTCCTTTCGACTCACCTACCTCTAGCTCTGCCAGTCAGCGTCTCTTCTGCTGAGCGGGACAAAGGATCAAAACTCTCTAATCCTCGGGACTGAGCCATGTGTGGGTTTGGGATTTCTGGGGCTTTGGGGCCATGGGCCATGATTTCTAAACGTCTTGTGACCTGCCCAGGGCTTTGAGTCTGGAAAAGTTTGTTCTGGGGTCTGTTTGCAGTAAGAGTAAGATTGAGAATGAAATCGCGGTGGGCCAGTGGCCCGGTCCAAGGTGTATAAAGGAGAGGCCGGCTGTACTCAGGATCTTGAAACTAAAAGGCAAGGAACAGAGATGGAATCGACAGGGAATGTGTGTGAGTGAGAACAGCAACCCTCCGCGTCCATTCCGTCAAAGCAGCCGTCAGGTACACGCCGATGCAAATGCTCTGCAGATCAGCCATCACTCCTGGCCAATTTGGAGCCACGGAGGAGCCAGGAGGAACTTGACGAGGCAGCAGGCCTGAAAACCAAACATCCTCCAATCGATACAAATCCATTTCCTGACATAAAATTCTAAATTAAGGTCCTGCATGTCTAAATGCAGAGATAACATTCTCTAGTAAAGAACACTTGCAGAGGTGGGAGGGTGCAGGTGCCTTGGGGTGCGGGCCTGGAGGCGGCTGGTGTAAGTCCAAATCCAGATTCTGACACTTTCTAGATGGGTGACCTCAAGCAGGTCCCAGAACGCCCTCTGGGTCTCGACTTGCATATCTGTAAAATGGGCATCTCACAATGTGGTTATGAGGATTTAAGAAGCGCCAAGGGCTGGGCACCTCGGCGGCTCAGTCAGTTAAGGTTACGTGTCTCACCCTTGGTTTCCCACGGTCCGTGGGTTCATTCCCGCATCAGGGTCCTCACTGACCATGCAGAGCCTGCCTCAGGTCCTCTGTCTCCCTCTCTCTCTCTCTCTCTCTCTGCCTCCTCCCCCCCTCAATAAATAAACATTAAAAAAAAAAGAAAAAGATGCAAAATGCTTAGGACCTCAGCAAATGCCTACTTTCTATATTCTCACCAAGGAACCTATTTCCTCACCAATAAAATGCTACTGTCCTTAAAGAGAATTCCTTTTTGAAACAGCTGAAACGCGCTCCCGACTGCACTGCTCTAGGTTCTAGAGTGGAGGTGCATCTTCCATTATCACAGATGGTAGAGTGAATGGGAGCCTGGATCACCTCAGTGTAAGTGCCATCAATCACACTCCCCATTTTTGAAACCTTCATTTTTTTCTTTTTTAAATAACCTAAGAGCTAGCCTCGAAAGCTCGGAAGAAAAGGCTCTGATTCTCACTAAAGTGGACATGACTGCCTTTGGTGACTCAGAGTAAGGGCACAAAGGACTGATCAATCCCTTTTCATCCTGAAGCTTTCTCTATCACCGCCACCCCCACCCCACCCAGCCAAGGGGCTCTTCGTTCTTCTAAAACAGGATTGTTCTGCCTTGGGCCACATAATTCTCTGTTGTGGTGCTGCCTCGTGCATTGCGGGATATTTAGTGGCATCCCTGGCCTCTACCCACTAGATGGCCAGAAGAGCCATCCCTTTCAGCTGTGACAACCAAAAATGTCTCTGGACATTGTCAAATGTCCCCCGAGGAGATAAAATCGCCCCCACATGAGAACCACTGATTTAAAGACTCCCAAGGTCCTCAGGGTCCCCGGCTGCCATGTTTATGGGGACCAGTGCGTACTCCGTGACAGCTTTCCAGAGTGCTATTCCAAATAGGGGTAGATCCACAGGCCAGGTTAGCACCCAAGGATGCTCTTAACAGAGTGCTCCCAGACTTTGATGGATCAATTAGGTAGCAAAGAAAACACAGAGGGTCTGATGAGACCGTTAATAAAGGTAAATGAAGGGAGGCAGAAGGTGTGATAAAGAGACGGTAGATTCTGGATGCAGAGAGACCGGACTTGAACCCTGGCTCTGTGAACCTCCGGGTGTGAGCTTCCCCACCAGCAAGCCGGCACACTCAGGACAGCGTGTCTCTGGTGGTGGACCAAGAGGCTGCACCTGAGCCCTTCCTGAGGTGCCCGGCCCTTTGTAGGCGCCCGGCACTGAGGAACGATATTCTCCATGCGCGTGTAAACCTCTGGATCCCACAGGCACCGGTGACCTACCATCGTCTTTGGCATCGGTATTTCACGCCTGCCTCCCCACCAGGAGCACGTTAGGTCTCCTGCAGGGTCTTCACTCTTCACACAAGCCTGGCCCCTCATTGTTGTTCCGTGTCTGCTGAATGATGGTAAACACCAGATGCCTCCTCGGTCCCCCGGGAGCTCAGCCCCTGGAGGCCGTTGGATCTCCGCTCCTGTGGAGGGCGATGTGGATGCGTCTCCTGCGGGGACGCCCTCAACCACCCTTTGTGGGCATTCGCCGAGCACTAGGCTTAGAGGCAGCTTTGCTCGGCTGTGGCCACGTCACAAATCAGCTCAGTGGCTTCAGCCCACACAGGGGTGTGAGCTCGGCTTAGCTGGGCAGCGTCTCCTATGAGACCAGTCAAGGGGCTGGCAGGTGTTGGGGTCTCCTCCGGGAACTTTACGGGGAGAAGATCTGCTCCCTGGCTCGTGGACATGGCTGGTGACTCCGGGCCTCTCTGCAGGGCAGCTCACCCAGCAAGGGAGCCACTGCTGGCAGCGGGGGAGTCACAGGCTTATGGTCCGTAATCATGGAAGTGACATCTGCCATCTTTGCCATGTTCTATTGGTTGGAAGCAAGTCACGGGTCCTGCTCACACTCAAGAAGAGGAGATGATACAGGGTGAAACCCAGAAGGCTATGATCATTAGGGGGAATCTTATTAAACCCTATACAGGCTTTAACCCTATAGTAATAGGTCCTATTCCTGTCCCCATTTTATAGATGAGGAAAAGCGCTAAGTTTCAGGTGTCACAATACCCTGTGGCTCAGTCAACAATGACCGAACAGGACAGTGTTGCAACTGTGAATTCTGTGTTCAGTTCATGTACTTGAATGAACGTTTTACTCTTCATTCTAAATTTTATAAACATTTTTTAATGTTTATTTATTTTTGAGAAAGAGAGAGAGAGACAGAGTGTGAGGTGGGGCAGAGAGAGAGGGAGACACAGAATCCGGAAACAGGCTCCAGGCTCAGAGCTGTCAGCACGGAGCCTGATCTGGGGCTTGAACTCACGAACAGTGAGATCATGACCTGAGCTGAAGTCGGACCCTCAACAGACTGAGCCCCCCAGGTGCCCCTCTTCATTCTAAATTTTAAACACATCTTTACCAAACTATTAATAATGACCAGCGCTAGGTAGAGAATGGTGAATGATTATTTTTTATTTATTAACTTTGTTGCCTATTTGTTTTTAAGGTAACACATGAAAATGTATTATTTATACAACAATAATCCGAGAGCAGGAAAGGAGAGAGTCATGACTGAGTCAGGCAGCCTGATCAAGGGTGCCCAGGGCAGGGGTCAAGGCTTACATTTCCGGAATTTTCCAGTCAGTCTCACCCAATAGCCAGATTCCCACCCCAGCCTCTCAAGTTTTTACTTTGGGGAGCCGAGAACCAGCACCCAACTTCCCCACAGACCCAGGATCATCCTGAGCAACCCAAAGATCGGCACATGTTCTTATTGGTTTTATTGTTATTGTTGCTCAATTTTCTCAAGTAAGGGAATGACAAATGTCGTACAAATTACGCGATTAGTATAGAATGTAGTTTCAGGCCCCCAAACAACACTTGAAGCCAACAGAAAAAAAAAGAAGAAGAAAAGAAAGTCAACAGTCTACTGAAGCACAATTTCGTTGAGCAGATAATTTAGAATCTCATCATTATTTTCTTAGTCTTCTCAAAACCCAAAAACGCGAACAGTGTTTCAAAACCAGGAGAGTGTTTGCATAATTATCGATGTGGCTTTTTGCAAGAGCAACATGGCCCTCTTATTTAGCAAGAGGGGAACGAATCCTCTGTGGTGTCTTATTTGTTGTTGTGAGTTTTTAAAGCGTCACCACTAATACACTGCTGGATTTGAGCCAGATCACGCAACATTCGGCAGGCATTTGGTGCCGGCAGCGAGGAGGAAGTTTGGTAAAAGGCTGGAATTCTCTTTAACTCTTGATATTACTGGCCGGTGAGGCATGACCTGAATTTCCCAAGTGGGTCTGGGTAAGGCACTGGATCACAGACTGGGTTTCGGTCGAGGTTCTGGGGACGCAGGGAGGCTGCCGGCTTCGGTGGGTCCTGAGCGGGCGATTTCCTTCAGCAGGTGTCAGTGGGAGAGCGACTACATTCTAGTTCTGTTATGCAGCCTTTGGGAAAGAGCTGGCTGGGGTGTATTAGTCAGGGTGGGCCAGGTCATGGTGTCATAACAAGCAGCCCAATGACCTCATCGTTTAAAATAATGGAAGTTTGAAACATAGAAAATTTTAAAAAAATTTAAAAAATTATATGAAGGGGCGCCTGGGTGGCTCAGTCGGTTAAGCATCTGGCTTCAGCTCACAGTTCGTGGGCTCGAGCCCCGCATCGGGCTCTGTGCTGACAGCTCAGAACCTGGAGCCTGTCTTCAGATTCTGTGTCTCCCTCTCTCTCTGCCCCTCCCCTGCTTGTACTGTCTCTATCTCTCAGAAATAAATAAAAAACATTAAGAAAATTTAAATAATTAAGTCTTAGGGGTGCCTGGGTGGCTCAGTCATTAAGCTCTGATTTCCGCTCAGGTCGTGATCTCACGGTGTGTGGGTTCAAGCCCCGCCTTGGGCTCCACGTGGACAGTGTGGAGCCTGCTTGGGCTTCTCTCTCTCTGTTCCTCTCCCACTTGCTCTCTCTCTCTCAAAATAAATAAATAAACTTTAAAAAATAATGGAGATTCGTTTTTGCTCAGCCCCTTTGTCCAGTGCAGGTTATCAGGTGCACGCCTCTGCTCATGGATGTCACTCAGGGACCCTGCCAGAGGAGCGGTCGCCCTGACATAAAACAGTCACATCCACGTACGTTTCCACAGTCCATGCAGCAGAGGGAGAGAAGAGGAGAGGGTCAGCACCGGGAATTACACGCTCTGGCTAGGGACAACGCAGTCACTTTTGCTCACATCTAATTGGCCCAAGCCAGTCACATGACCACACCTAATTTCAAGGGAAAGAGGATTTATAACCCCCTGAATATGGAAGAAAGGACCTAGATACTGATGGGCGTCACTGATGTCTACCACATGGGTGTCGGAGTTGGTGGGGGGGTTCAGAGATTTGGGGGTTCTGGGAAATTGGGTGCCCCAAAGTGGTTTGCCCCAGAATATTAAATTTATCACTTATTTTTGGCTGCAACATTCCCACCGCCGTCCTTACTGTCGTGGTACCTCTTTACAGTCTTTAAAGGGTGTCCACAAATACCTTGCTTAATCTTTTCTCTTTTTCTTATGTTTATTTTTGAGAAAGAGAGTGTGAGAGAGGGAGAGAGGGGCAGAGGGTCCCAAGTGGGCTCCACACTGACAGCAGTGAGCCTGATGCGGGCCTCGAACCCATGAACCGTGTGATCACAACCTGAGCTAAAGTCGGACCCTCAACCGACTGAGCCACCCAGGCGCCCCTTAATCTTTTCAATAAGAGGAATGGATGTATGTCTTTTACCATTAACCATGTTCCAGCCACTCTCCATAAACTGCCTCACCTTATCCTATAAGCACTCTACTATATGATTCCCCCCCATTTTGCAGGCAGCACAACTGAGGCTCAGAGAGGTCAAGTGACTTGCCCTGAGTTGCACAGGCACCGAGTGGCTGACCCGGGATTTGAACCAAGGTACCAAATGGCCATGCTTCCAAATCTGGCCCTGCCTTCCTCTGCAGGAGGGGGGAAAGGAAGGGCCAAAAGACACTGATCTGGCTGATTACATGAAAGCGGACCCTGAGAGAGCTGGCAAACCTCTGATGTGATGATCAAATGGACTCAGTGGCCACTCTGGGAAAAATCTTAATTTCTGAACCATTTACCTGTTTCCTTTCCCCACGGGTATATCTTGATTTGTCCCTAAGACAGGCGTTAATATACAGAGCAGGGTCAGGGGAGGTGAGGAGGGGGAAACGGCCTTGAAGAGAGGTGGGGCGGCCCCAGCCTCGGGGAGACTGCGGCAAGAGGGTCTTCTCTCCAAGGCTCCCGAGGCAGGAGGGGCTGCGCGGCGAGGCCGGAGGTCGTGCCCCGCTGCCTCTTTGCAACCTCAGCCCCATCTGTTTCCCTGCAGTCTCCGGAGGCTGCTGACCTGACCCCGTTCACCAGCGCTTAGAGAAAGCAGTTTTGACACATGCTCGTGTCACGGAGCCCCCCAGAACCCCTGAATCAGAGGGAAATGCGTTCCAACAGCGGAGTTCCGTAGAAATTCCCGCAGCCATGGGGATGCTCTGCACGGTTCCATACGATAGCCACCAGCCACGTGGCTAGGGAGACTTAAGAAAGAAATTCCGTATGTTTTTAAAAAAAATTTTTAATGTTTTTTATTTATTTTTTAGAGAGAGAGACAGAGTGAGCAGGGTAGAGTCAGAGAGAGAGGGAGACACAGAATCGGAAGCAGGCTCCAGGCTCTGAGCTGTCAGCACAGAGCCCGACGCGGGGCTCGAACCTAGAACTGTGAGATCATGACCTGAGCTGAAGCCGGACGCTCTACCGACTGAGCCACCCAGGTGCCCTTCCGCATGTTGTTAGGTTTAAATTAATGTAAAGGTAAACAGCCACGTGCGTCAATGGCTACCCGATTGAATAATGCAGCTTTGGGACAGTGCCTTCCAAAGGACAGGGCACGGCTTGAAGTCATTTCCAGACACGGTTTTAAGTAACCCTGAGTCCCTTGGTGAGAAATAATTCCCTTTTCCTCTTGTCTTCCTTTAAGCGTAGGATTCCACAAGGAGAAAAATCTCCACTGGTACTAAGAGATCTTTAACACGTTTCTAGTGACTGCACACCTCCCCTTGTAACAGAGCAGCCATGGGTGTGGGACCTTCAGCAGGTAAGAGCCTTTGGCTTAAATTGAGAGACTCCTTTGCTTTTGCTGTTGTTTGGATTCATTCGTAGGGTGGCCATCAGTTCACGGCAAGAGAAACTGGATTTTTGTTCGTGATTATGATGTACGGTTTCATGTCTGAAGAAAAATGTAACAAGAAAAGGAAAGCGAGTTGAACGGCAGAGTGACTGGAGTTAAGAATATTGTATTGCACGCTTAAACACTGCCAGGACGGTGGATGTCACATGTTCTCCCCATAACAGCCACCACAAAACGGCAAGGAGCTGGGGGGAAAGATGGGCTCAGGAACCTTCTTCCTGTGGTGAATGCTTCACAATCCATACCTGTCTGAGTCGTCACACCTGCCTGATGAGACCTGTCTGTTGCCCGGAGCAGAAAAGAAACATACCGTCAAACAGAAAAAAGCGAACTGTGTTCATACATTTACATTCCACATACGACATCGAAAATTAATGTCCTCAGCACCCACCACCCCGAAGGGATCTCGACAATTTAATCCTAAACCAAAGGAAATGGCAAGGTACGTAAAATGCAGTCAGAAGGCTTTCCTTCGCGGAAGGTTTGAAAATAAGCACAATTGCATCTGTTTGACGTGCATCGTGGGTGGTGTGTGTTGTCACGATCTAAGAAGTAAGGGAAAGTTTTCGAAGTTGGTGGTTTTTCTATGGGAGAGGAAGCAGGCACTACGGATGTAAGAAGGATAAAGAAGTTCTTCAGAACAGTTCATGCTCAATATTCAGTTATTGATGGGAGGTGGCAGGGAAGTACATTAGATGAAGACTTTAAAAAACTGCCTAGTCTACGGCCACACCACTCGTCTGATCTTGGAAGCTAAGCAGGGTCGGGCCTGGTTAGTATTTGGATGGGAAAAAACTGCCTATATGGTCCGCCTGGGTGGCTCAGTCAGTTAAGCGTTTGACTTTAGCTCAGGTTATGATCTCACAGTCCATGAGTTCAAGCCCCACGTCGGGCTCTGTGCTCACAGCTCAGAGCCCGGAGCCTGCTTCGGATTCTGTGTCTCCCTCTCTCTCTGCCCCTCCTCCACTCGCACTCTGTTTCTCTCCCTCTCAAAAATAAATAAACGTTCCCAAAAATTAAAAAAAGGCGCATATATATATGTATATATATGCAATATATTCTCATTTGTGGCATTTGTATTTGACATATGTAAACAAAGATTTCAAATAAAAAATGAGTTCACTGTGATAAAAATATTAAGTTTGTAGATAAGTAGACATGTTGTGTATAGATATGAAGAAGATTATGAAGAACTTTAATGGGCAGATTTCTTCCTAAGCCAGTGCTTTTTAAAAAAAAATAGCTGCTTGGGGCGCCTGGGTGGGTGGCTCAGTCAGTTGAGTGTCCAGCTTCGGCTCAGGTCATGATCTCACAGCTTGTTAGTTTGAGCCCCGTGTCAGGCTCTGTGCTGACAGCTCAGAGCCTGGAGCTTGTCTTCAGATTCTATGTCTCCCTCTCTCTCTCTCTGACCCTCCCCTGCTCACGTTGTCTCTCGCACTCTCAAAAATAAATAAAACATTAAAAAAAAATAAAAATAGCTGCTTGGGGCGCCTGGGTGGCTCAGTTGGTTGAGCATCCGACTTGAGCTCAGGTCATGATCTCACAGTTTGTGGGTTCGAGCCCCGCATTGGGCTCTGTGCTGACAGCTCAGAGCTTGGAGCCTGCTCCAGATTCTGTGTCTCCTTCTTTCTCTGCTCCTCCCCTGCTCGTGCCCTGCGTCTCTCTGTCTCTCAAAAAATAAATAAATGTAAAAAAATATATAGCCACGTAATTTTGTAATGACTTCAGATCTACAGACAAACTGACTCTTCCAAAGACTCCCCCCCAGCTCCCCCTAATATCACTATGTTATGGAACCTTGGCAATCTTTATTGAATGGAAAGAAATTAACATTGGTAAATACTATTAACTCAACTCTAGACTCTTTTTGGATTTCACCAGCTTTTCCACGAATGTACCTTTTTTGTTCCAGGGTCCAATCCGGGGTCTGACACTGCACTTAACTTAGCCAGTCTCTGTGATTTCTGAGCACATCCGGGGAGGAGATGCCGGGCCCACTCCCCGGATGCTTCTCCGTATTTTCCTGCCACCCCCACCCCCGACCATTGTCACTGAGGATTTCATGGTTCACACGGGTTCACCTCCCTGGAGCCTGAAAACAGGAACGTTGTGATTTTGTTTCTTCCCCATTGGCGGTGACCTGCCATCTTACCCGCCCGATTTGGACCAGGGGCCATTGGTTTGGTTTGATTTTCTTTCTTTCTGTTTTGGGAGCACCATGTGTTTTGTGAGCTCTAAGAACAAGACTTGGCATTTATCCCTATCTTTCTGTTTAGTGGAGTCAGTGTAGACACTCTAAGGAGAACCCCAGGAGTTTTTTGATTTCAGTGCAGGAGAGCTCAGTGTGGGAAAGATGAGCCGGGAAGCTGCTTGGGGCTGTCAGCTGTGCCTGGAAGGGGGGTCGGTAGGTTCTGGGCTTTTCCTGGGGGTGCAGGAGGGTCCTGGGATGGAAATCTCCATTTCATGCAGTATTTCATCGCCACCAGCTGGGCCTCATGAATTTCTGCTTGGATGCCACCAGTAACGGGGAGACCACTCCCTTTCAAGACAACTGTCATCTTTGGACAGCACTGAATTGGAGTCACAGGGCTCTCTCTGTCTCTCTCTGTCATTTGCTCATTGGCTTTCATCCAAACGATAGCCTTTTAATCTTTCAAGGCCACAGTATGTTCTGCAAAGGTCTTTCTTTCCCTTTAAGTATCTTGGTCGCATGGCCACCCTTGGAAGAAGAGTTCTTTCCCTTGTCTACTCCTCCCGAAGGCTGCAGTCCAGAAGGAAAGGGAGTATTTTGGGTGTGGGGCTAACCGGTTCAGAGCAGGGCAGTGGTTCTAAGCCTGGGGTAATTTTGCCCCCGGGGGACATTTGGCCATGTCTGGGGACATTTCTGTTGGTCACAGAGGGTGTGTGTGTGCACGCATGAGTGCACAATGCCAGGCGCTGGCGGGCGGAGGCCAAGCATGATGCCAAGCAGCCCACAGCAACCAGGGCGCATCCGTGCCACAAAGGATCATCCAGCACCAGATGCCAACGGTGCACTTACCCTAACACAAGCACCGTGATCCCTGACTTGAAACACCAGCAAAATGCTAATCAGGAATGAGCACCTAGCACTGAAAACATGTGCAGGGTATCGACCTAGTTGTTTACGTAAGCGGACGCTTTTAAGTCTCAAAACAAACTCTGCTGGGCACGTATTACCATCATCATGTCCATTTTATAGATGAGGAAACTGAGGCCCCGAGTTGTCGGGTACTTCGCCCCGGGTCACGTGACTGGGAAGCGGCCAGATCTTCACACCCAGGTCCTCTGGCTCCAGAGTCTGAGCTCTCTCACTTCACATCAACCTCTTGGGTTCTCCCGGCCTCTGGTGTGGCCTCCCTGTGACCCGCCCTTCACCCAGCGATCTTGTCAAAATGCAAATGTGTCCTTTTCTGTCACTTCCTTGCAGAAAAGCCCCCAGTGGCTACTTCTGCACTTGAAATTTAATAAAGCTCTTACGACAGTCCGCACCCCGCTCTCCAGCCTGGCCTCCTGAACTCGCCCTTTGCACCTCTGCCCCTTCCCATCCAGTTCCTCAGCTCTTCAAACATGCCAGCTGCTTTCCTCCTGGGGGAGGGGCAGGGTCTCTGCAGCTGCCGGGGCACCTGCCTGGAGAGCCCTCCCCATGCCCCGCTCTCCCCCAGCTTGGCTCCTTCTCAGCCTTTGGGTTACACTTTAGGGACACTTCCTCAGGGAAGCCTGCCCTGACTGTCCCATCACTGCAAACTCCGTCCCCACTCTTCACCTCTTGTCAGCCTCTGTCGCTTTGTCCTCTTGATGTCCCTTATCTTGATTCTACCATCTGCCACCGTTTTGTTTATTAGTTGATGTTCCATGTCCCCTCGAGCCTGAGAGTTCAGAGAGGGGAGAGGGTCCATCCCTAGCACCGGGCACAGAGCTTGGCCGGTAAGCAGGTTAATTAAACAACAACATCAACAACAACAAAAAGAATGAAGGCCTCGTTGTTTCTGATTCCCATTTTACAGATTAGAAGGTTGAGGCTCAGCACAGTTTAGGAGTCTCCGTAATCCCGCATACATAGTGTGTATGTTGCAGGCCGTGGGCTGTGGACCCTTGAGGGGTCTGAAGTGAGTGTCCCAACTGCAACTCTAATACAGGACCGCTTCACCTAGAACATTCCGCCTTTCCCTTATGTCCCTAACGCATCAGAAAAGCTATGGCTGGCAAGAGATGGGGGCAAAGCAGAAAGATAGAAAGGCACAGGAGAGAATCAGCGAGCACGAAGAGACAGAGAGGCCCAGTTCGAGCATGGAGAGTGGATCGAGGGAGGGGAGATGGCCGGCGGGGGTGGGGGGGATTTTTCCCATCAATTAACACAGGCTTCATAGAAACGGAAAGTATTCCTGGCAGTCTTGCCCTCTTAATACATCATATCTCTAATCCGCCGCGCCCTCTGACCTTACCCATAATCCCTCCTCTTTTGTACCGCTGCCTAAAACCTTCCTACCCCGGACCCAGTGTTACATCCCTGGTGAGGTCTGAGCAGAAGAAAGCCCTGGTGGCAGGCAGGCAGCGGGTGGGGGCGGGGGACGTGCAAGAATACATTCTCCCGAGTGTTTGACCAACAAAATCTCGCTAAATTCCCCAGCCCGCGCAGTAAACTGTTCTTCTGAAAGGCCCAGGCGCCTCACCCCGTCTCTCTGGAGCCTCCCCAGCCCCCTCCCCTTGCCTCCCTGCTCCCCTGCCTTCGCAGAGACACAAAGCTGGGCCCTGGATTATCTTAATTTCCATATGGAGAGCTGTGTAAGCCAGTTCAATGCATGGCCAGTCATTTTGTTCACAACTTTGCAGCAAGCCGGAGCAAAAGCCGCTGGGAAATTAGCCATTCATCCTATCTCACCTTGTGTGTGCATGCATAGATCAGTAAATACAGAGCGGGGAAATCGAGGTTCCTTTGTTAATTACCGCATCGGGCGGGCGCGGAGGGGCCGCTTCCCCTGACGTGCAGCGCGACTCTCGATTTTAAAGGGGGGAAAAACGCATGTATATAAACACACACACACACACAGACACACACACACAGACACACAGCATTTGCTTTGAAGCAGCATCAGGGCAATAAGGTTTATGCATTTGTGTTTTCTGGAACTGAGCAACCAGGAGGAGTCCCGTCTCCCATTTGCCTCCCTTACCCACGCACAGACACAGCCCCCACCTGCACCCCCACCCACCTACACTCCACCCCCAACACTCTCAGGGATCCCCTACGCCCCCCATCTCCATGCTATCTGTGCGCACGCGCACACACACACACACACACACACACACACACACACTCACCCTCAAGCGCCCCCCAGTCAACGCAAACTCTGGTTTAGGTAAAGCCCTTTGACGGAGAGGTGCCCCACCTTCCCTGTGGCCCCTGGCCTCTCCCGGCCCTGGAATCCTCCCAGGGCTCCAGTCCCCAAAGGCGTGGGCTGTCAGCTGGGCCCCCACTGCCTCGGGCCTGGGCTCGCAGCCCCCCCTGCCGTCCCCAAGGCTCCCTGCACCTGTGCGCCCCTCCACGTCCTCCCCGGGCCCCCCTCCCTGACCCGGTGAAGCTCCCCCCAGGAACTGAGCCCAGGACAGCAGGGGTGGCACTTCCCACCCCGCCCTCCACCTTCCCCAGGGTCGCTGCACACCTCATCCTGGGGCCCCACCACCAAACGCAGGACCAGGAGGGTTCAAGCGCCAGAGAAATGGAGAGTAGAGAGAGCAGCTGGGGTCTCTGGGAAGAGTGGGAGAGAAAAGGGAAGAAGGCTCAAGAGAGAAACAGCCCCAAAATATGCCTGGAAAGAGCTTCCAGGAGTTCCAGAGAGGCTCAGACGGAGAGGGAAGTGGAAACGAAGACAGGATGCAGGCTCTCCAGAGGCGTTTGGGGGTTGGCCCCTCCCCGTGGATGAAACTTCAGGTCACCCAGTGCAGCTTCCTGCGGAGCTCAGGCTTGATCCAGGGGCTGGAGTCCAGCTGACAGGACTGCTGGCTCCAGAGGTTTCTGCATCCGGCTGAGCACCACTTACCTCATCTGAGAAATGGGCCAAGGCCATTGAGAGAGCAACTAACCAGGGTGAATGGCTCGTGCCATAGGCACACTCCATGAACCGAGGACGTAGAGGCGGCAGAGACTGGAATACAGCACATGCTCAGTAAACTGTGGCAATTGAAATCATTGTTGGTACAATGCCTGGCATCCAGCAGGTGCTTAAAAATTGAGGCTGATTACTATCGTGCCTGTCAGTGGCATAGCTACTTCTCTAATACTTACTCTACGATGACTACTTCTGGTATATTACAATGCCTGGAATAGACTAGGAATATAGTAGGTGCTTAATAAATGGTAGCTCATATCAGACTAGTAATCCACAAACCTAGGACAGTGTGCTCCCTACTGTGAGAAATGACTCAAGGGGGTTTGCTTTGACCCTGGGGAGTAAGACCCCACACCGGCTACCGAGGGACGCCCCCTAGGCAAGAAGGGCCTCTGCTGTTCACAGCTGCTGGGAATCTGGGCTCTAATGTCAGATAGCTGCAGGTGATTTGACCTCTCTGAGCCTCAGTTTCCCCATCTGTAAAATGGGGGCGATAATGAGATCTCTCGTACGAGGTCCATGGAAAGAAACAGATGGACATTGTACCTGTGCAGCATGGAGCACAGGGTCTGAAACCAGTAAGCAGGTCAGGAATGGCGGGTGTCATAACTTTGATACTGACCAACGACCCCCCAAGATCATTGCAGTAGAGATGGCTGCGTTGACTTCACCTGGAAGAGCTGGACCCTCCCTCTCCTGGGTGGGGGTCCGTTGTTGAGCTGACCTGAAGCCCCACTCACTGCAGAGACCCCGTCTCCTTGCACTGGCTGCCCAGTGAGCTCTCTCCTCTCCCCCCTCGCAGCCCAGGGACACGCTGGTGCCTCCTCCCGGAACACCGTCCCCCCCTCCGCTCTCCCCGGCGAGCTCCATGCCATCCTCTGGGCCCCTTCAGAAGTCTTCGGGGCTCTGCCAGCTAAGAGGGGCCGAGCCCCTTCCGGGAGCCCTGTGGTTCCCTGTGCTTCTCTGCCAAGCACTGGCACTCTGTGGCCACTACCCCTGCTTCCCGGTGAGCAACATACGAGCAGGGAGCCTGGAGCAGGGGCCTAGCACACAGTAGGTGCTCAAGAAGAAAACATCCAGCTGCACAGCTGAGCCCTGGGGGACATTTCTGGGCCTCCTCCTGCCAAGCCCTCAGGACAAGTTCATATTAACGGCCAGAATGTCTGGGTCCTCCCTTCCCCTGAGTCCTGCCCAGCTAAGTAACGGAGCGCCCTAGCCGACTTAGGCATCACCCCCAGGGACCCCTGTTCAGTGCTCCTCCACCTCCAGGAAGCCTTCCCTGGTTACTCTCAGTGCCGTGTGCTAGAGGCGGTTAGGATGGCCTTTGCATTTGGGCCGGGGTGCGAATTCCGCACACCCTAAACCAGGGGCCTCCACTGCTGACCTCCCCCTGCCGTGGGTTCAGGCAAGAGTGATTTTGAGCCTTCCAGTGATTTCTAGAGGCAGACTGCCAGGGCACAGTCCTGGATGCCCTATTTATGGACTCTGGAAATTTCCACCAGTCACTTAATGTCTCGGTGCCTCAGTGTTCTCATCTGGGGCATATCTGAGGATAACGGCCCCCACCTGTGAGGACCGCCAGGGATTACGTGGGTTCACGCTTTTAACTGCTTAGCAGAGAGACACCACCTCACAAGGCCAGTTGCTGCATAGATTCACCCCTTAGAGCACTTAGGACAAAACCGAGCATACAGTAGGCGCTCAATTAATGCACTATTCTGACAGCTGGATGATCTCGGGCAAGGTCCTGGCCTCAGTGTCTGCATCTGTAAAATGGGAATATGACTGGACCTACCTTGGATGGGCTTGCTGTTGGGGTAAACGGTATAATGTAAGTGAAACATCCATCCTCAGGCAGGACCAGAATGGACAGAAATATCTAATGCGTGCACGCTACTTCTTAAATGCCAGGCCCTTCGATGACGCACTGAATCCTGTAGCTATCACTACGGCAGATGAGGAAACCGAGGCACAGAGAGGGGGAGCTCCCTGACCAAAGTCACACAGCTCGAGTGGCCGAGCTGGGAGGTGAACCAAGCGTCCACTACACCCTCTCGCCCGACGGTGATGAGTCTTCCTTTCTGCTGTCCCCCTTGTCGTGTCGGCCCATCAACTCCAGAGGGGAGTGAGGAGTTGGCTGGCGGGCACGTCTCCTATGACTCCGCAGGCCTCGTGTCTAGAACACGGCCCTGCGTATGGGACCGGCCGTCCTGCGTCCCGAAGGTGCCGAGGCCCATCGCTGTCCTGCCAGAGCGGGTTCTAGGAAACGGGCACCCCCGGGTAAGAACACGGGCTTTGGAGCAGGCGGACCTGCAGCCGCGTCCCAGAGAGGCCTCTACGGCATCATGCGACCTTGGGCCACCGCCTTCCCCTCTCTGAGCCATATCACACTCCCAACGTGGAGGACTCCGCCGCCCTCCCAGATCAAGCTGCAGATGACAGAGCTGCGGCCACGCAGCCCTCCTGCCCTCCCGCGGGGGTCGAGAGAGAGGCCGGGTCACCTCTTCCCCGGCCTCCGGTCCCCGGGCGCGTGGAGGGACGGGGCGGAGATCCCGGGAGCGGCCCGGCGGGCTTTCTGGCCGCGCGCGCGCGGTGTCGGCGGCGGGTGATGGATAGGCTCGGACACACTCCACAATAGCCCGCAGACACTCTATTACCCGGTGATTGTCTGCCCGGCGGCCCCGCTCGGGCCGCGCTGCCACAGATAATGGCCCAGAACAAAGATGGCAGCTGCTTTTGTAGGGGAACAGATTTGTGGCAAGTTGAGATAAAATAAAGAGGAAGGAGAAAGGGATGAGGAGCCGGCGGCTGGGGGGCAGAGACATGAAAGGAATACGGAGGGAGCAAGGGGGGGAAGAACAGAGGGACAGAAGCCAAGATGTCTCGGGGAGGGAAGGGCGGTGGGGCTCAGGCTGGCGAAGGCAACCTGGAGGGCGGCCTTTGTCCAACAATAATGACGATAATGACGGCGGTAATAGTAATGATGATAATACATACGCTTCTGGTGTCCGTGGAGAGCACCCCGGTGGCCCCGGCCGAGATCCTTCTGGTCCCTGTCCTTGCTCACAGGGGGCCAGGGCTCCGTGATTCTCCTGGGGCCTCTGGAGGTGGGTGGGGTGCCCACGAGGGTCCACCCCACCAAGAGGCCCGTTTCCGGCCTGCCATCCTGAGTCTAGGCCCAGAGCAGGTGGAAGGATGGAGGGGGTCACGGGGTACATGTTCGGCCGGACAGTTCCTGTTGAGGAGCTTTCTAAGAACCGCCCCCAACTCAGCGACTTGGGATGACATCTCAGTGACCACAAACAAAGCCCAGAAGAGCCATCTTTCAGCCGGGCCAGGGCCACCCCAAATAAAACCCGGGCTCTTGGGGGCACCTGGGTGGCTCAGTCGGTAAAGTGTCCGACTTCGGCTCAGGCCATGATCGCACGGTTTGTGAGTTCAAGCCCCGCGTCAGTCTCTGTGTTGACCACTCGGAGCCTGGAGCCTGCTTCGGATTCTGTGTCTGCCTCTCTCTCTGCCCCTCTCCCACTCACGCTCTGTCTCTGTCTCTCAAAAACGAATAAACGTTTAAAAAAAAGTTTTTTTAAACCCAGGCTCTTTAGCAGGGAGGGTGGGGGGAAATGGGTGCTGGGTAGGCAACCAGGTTTTTTAGTCACACATGATTCATGATAAGCATTTACTGAGCATCTACTATATACCTTGACCCACAGCCCAGGCAGTGCCTCGCCGGGAAAAGGGGCTGCCTGACCATCCGTTTGGGATGGGACCACTGGGGGTTGGAGAGCGGGAGTGACTGCTGGAGGGCCACGCACAGAAGCGGCGCTCAAACCCAGGGCCGCCCCACGGCCAAGTCCATCCCCACGAACGCCGCCTGGTCCAGATTTCTGCTGGACTTCTCTTCCCTCAGTCAGAGGGGCCCCAAAGGAGGCCACCACCTTAATATTCAGGGCTGGGGTAGAGCAGGGCAAGAAAATGGATTTGATGATCTAAGGAGGGAGGAGGGGAAGGGCGTGGACTGAGCGCAGAGGTGCGGTGCTGTGCTCATGAGGATGAGGTCAGCGACCCAGCGCCTGGCACAGCCCAGAGCTGTCACCTAGTAAGTGCTCAGTAATGCCACCTCTGCGGCAGCATGGGGACAAAACCCCTCAGGGCAGCCGTGTGGCTGAAGGAAGGAGGCCTCCCAAATAATGCGCTCAGAGCACAGCCTGGAAACGGAACGTTCTCCGGGCGGTCTTACCCTCTTAATACGTCATATGTCTAATCCGCCGCGCCCTCTGACCTTACTCATAATCCCTCCTCTTTCGTACCGCTGCTGCCTAAGACCTTCCTACTCTGGACCCAGTGTCACATCCCTGGTGAGGCCCGAGCAGCAGAGAGATGCTGACATGGGGCAGGGGCCGCAGAGGTGAGAGAATACATCCTTCCGAGTGTTTGCCCAGCAAAATCACTAAATCCGCGGCCAGAGCGGTAAACCATCCTTCTGGGAGGCTCAGCGGCCTCACCCACTCTCTGCAGAGCTCTGAAGCCTGTTCCAGGGGCGCCTGGGTGCCTCAGTCGGTTGAATGTCCGGCTTCGGCTCAGGTCATGATCTCACGGTTCGTGGGTTCGAGCCCCGCGTCGGGCTCTGTGCTGACAGCTCAGAGCCTGGAGCCTGCTTCGGATTCTTCGTCTCCCTCTCTCTCTGCCCCTCCCCTGCTCGCTCTTTCTCTCCCTCCCTCTCTGTCAAATATCAATAACCATAAAAAGATTTTCAAAAAAATGCTTGACTGACTATACCCAAAATACCGTGATTAGTATAGAGATATTTTGAGCGGACTATTTTATACTCCTTCCCACCCTCCTTCTCTCCGCGAAGTCTTCAACATCCAGCCTGCGTTTTCATTTACAACATTTACAGGGTCGCCGCGTGTTACGGGCTGGAGCCACATCGGGCACGGGGAGCTACCCCATCAGGCAGCACAGTTCTAGAACATATGCTTTTCCCACCTGAAAAGTCGTTTGGTTTTTTTTTTTAATTTAATTTTTTTAAGAAACCAAGCACCAGGCTTCATTCTGTAGCAATCTCTTTCCCTGCTCTCTGTAGATACGCATATATTGCTTTCTTTAAAAAATCTGTACATAGATATCTTTCTTACCTGCATATGTGGAGAGTACATATATATATAGAGAGAGACAGAGAGAAATTATATATAGAAATTACATAGAGAAAAATTATGTGTGCGTGTGTGCATATATATTATAGAGCTGTGAAACCAGAACCTCCTTTGAACTGACCCTGAGTTAGCTGGCTGATTCCCTGGTCCAGAGGGTCAGGCCCCTGAGCCACAGTCAGGAGAAACTGGGGTTCGCTTGTCCCCCCCCAGCCGGAGCACAGAGCCTGTCTCCTCTCCGGAGAAAAAGATATATAACACCAAACGCTGTGAAATTTGCCGCTGTGAGAACAGCTAATTTTTCACACCCAGACGAACTGGCTGGGTTTGTTAAAGCCCAAGATAATCAAATAATCATTATAACTCATCTTCGCCCCTCCTGTCTTTCGCTCTTTGTACCATTAATGTCCCAGTGGGGAGCGGCTCTGGTGAGTTCAGGCCTAGCCTATTTAGATAACCTTCTGGTGGGTCTTCTGAGAGCAAAATATCCCTCCTGGAGTATCTTACAACAAATGAACCGATCCCCCCTAATCTTCTTATCGTTGTAGCCCCTGCTCCAGGCCTGGTTATCTCGCGGGCTTGCAAAAGAGAGGCAGGGAGAGAGATTCATACATATATATTTATGTTTTGTAGGAATGTATATAAATATAAATATAAATATATATATATATATCTATATATGCATGAAATAATAAAAGGGAGACAGACGCCAGGTAAGGGCGCCCTGCCGCAGCCGGCTGGGAAGACCCGCCAGGAGAGAAGGTTCTAGAAGCTCTGCAGTGGGAGGGAGGGGGGGGCCAGATGGCACCCCATCCGCGTCTCCCCCGGGATCTGGCCCCAGGGGCCTTGAGGACTCCCCCGTTTCTGTGCCCTCCCCCACTTTCCCTCCTTCACTGGGCTGCCTTCTGTCCACCTTCCTTGCTTCCCTACTCCCTTCACTCCCCCCCATGTCTCTCTCATTCTCTCCCTCTCCGTGTCTCTCTGTGACTCCCCTCTCTGCCTCTATCCTAGCCTCCCTCTCTCCCATTTCCTCTTTTGCTCCCCAGCACCCCAGCCCCCCCCGCCTGACCCCCAGCCCCCCACCTCTACCCTCTGCGCCCCTCACCCCAGTCCCGCTCTGCCTTAATTTCTGATTAATATGTTCTTAGCCAAGGAATGAGGAGAGAGGGAGAGCGCGTGAGAGTGAGAGGGGCATCTTCTAAATAAATCATTTCGTCATGTGAAGAGCTAATCTGCAAATAACGTCGCTATTTATCGGGTTTTTAGCAGTGCATGTTAAATAGTGATATGGAGGCCACATTTACAAAACCCCACTGGAGCGCTGGGAAGGGATTTTTAACTTCATTGCCCAGAAAGAAAAATGGTGAGGACCAAGATAAGACCGTTGTGAAGCTTTGGCCCTGAACCGTTAGCGGGAGCAATTAAGCAGGCAGGGGGGAAGGGCGAGGGGCTGCCGCAGCTCCCCTGCTCCCCATCCCCCCCTCCCAGGCCAGACGGGGTCCCGCCCCACCCCCCCCCCCACCCGACACACCCGCTTCCCACCAGCCACTTCTTTTTTTTTAATTAAAAATTTTTTTTCTACTGTTTATTTTATTTTTGAGAGACAGAGAGTGAGGGAGGGGCGAAGAGAGAGGGAGACACAGAATCCGAAGGAGGCTCCAGGCTCAGAGCTGTCAGCACAGAGCCCGACGCGGGACTCGAACCTGCTTACCGTGAGATCGTGACCTGAGCTGTAGCCCAAAGCTTAACCGCCGGAGCCGCCCAAGCGCCCCGCCCACCAGCCACTTCTGTCTCAGAACCTGGAGTTGGACCGGCGGGTTTGAACACAGCCGCCACCCCTAAATGTGGCCCCTGCTGCCTCAGTTTCTCCAATTCCTCAAACAAGAGTCCTTGACACCTGAAAGGCAAAAAAAAAGAAAGCAAAGAAAAATTATTAGCTCTGATGGATGAAGAGGAACTTGCAGCATCAAAATTGGTAGTAATATCCAAAGCAAGATTGCAAATTTCTTTCGAAATTATTTTTCACAGAAAATTGTCCTTAATGTGGGATGTGGGTGCCTCTTAATGTGTGGGCCATGCTGTGGGGTGAGCTTCCAATTGGGAGCGCGCTTAGGGGCCCAGGCGTCCTTCCACAGTCCCTGCGTCTCCTGCTGAGGGTAATAATACCAATAATAAAATAATAATTTCTGCATCCTTTTTTGGGGTGTGTGTGCCGGGCGCTGGCGAGTCTGTTCCGTATTCCCACGTGCCCTTTTTTGTGATTTCAGCCTATTTCCTTCCTTGCCTCGCCATCCATCCTCCAAAAGATCCGTCTGAGTCTTTTTGTGCCTCGCAGGACAGACAAGGGCTAAGATGTGCGATTTTTCAAAGGTCGAGACCGTGGCTCCAAAGGATCCCCTCCGTGGCTGGCCGGTAGTCGGCCCCGAGAATTCGGGGTGGGACCCAGGTGTGAGGCTCACCCACGTGGACCAGCAGGATTGGCAAGGTGCGGAGCCCCCCATTGACTGGAGGCAATCAAGCTCAGGTGTCCTAAAAGGAAGGCCTACATGGGGCATGAAGGTGGATTTGATTCTGGATTCGAATCTTGGCTCTGCCGTTTGCCTGGGGGAGGAAACTTAAGCCTGTTCACGTTAGTCTCCTTGTTTGTGAGATGGACATGCTAACACCTACCTCATGAGGGCTGGGGAATATGAGGGCTAGAGGTCGTCTATGCAAAAGGCCCTGGCAAACAGTAGTTGCTCAATAAATAGGAGCGGCTGTTATTTTCCTATCTTTCTTCTGCTTGCCGGCCTCCAAAGGGCTAACGGAGGGCTAGTAACTGAGGCCGACTCACAGGAAGGCAGATGACTAGTCTCTAACCGGAGCCCTGACACCTGCTTACCCTGTGATTGTGCACCCTCTGGGCCTCAGTTTCCTCACCTGTAAAACGGGACAATTAGGGTAGATGTAGAGACTGTATTTGCGTGATGGGAGGGTCACTGGCAGGCATAAGGTGAACAGCTACCACTAATGGCGCACGGGCCAGGAATGTGTAGATGCGAGTTAAGGGTGTGGCCCTGGGTTCAAGTCCCAGCACCGCCACTTACTATCTGTGTGACCTTGGGTACATCACTTCACCTCTCTGTGCCTCTGCACCTCACGCATGAAATGTACCTGCCTCACTGGGTGGTTGGGGGTATTCAAGTGTGAGTTTCTTAGCTAGTTCCTGTTCCAGGAGAGCAGGGCCGAGGTCTTGGACTTCTTTGCATCCCTCAGGGCTCAGGGCTGACCTCGTGATCAGGATTAGTAAATAGAGTGTTTGTCGAATAACTTATAATTATGCAAATAGCCATTACAGCAAGAAGCCGCAGCGGAAACTGTCAGTTGCACGCATCTCACTTGGCCTACTCTAGGCAGTTCAGGGACAGTTCTCAGATGTGACATTGGGATCCTACCTCCAACACCTTCCTTTCTCTGTCTGATGCTCCCGGTGGCCCCAGGTGTGAACTCAGCCCCCACACAGGGTATGGCAGAAGTGCCAGGAAGTTGGTGACCCCAGGAGCAGTCCTCCATCAGTGAGTGACAGGAGTGAGTGGACCGATGTTCCTGCTTCCCTGCCGCTCAGAGGCACATTCTGCACAACCTTCCAGGCGTCCCCAGGGGGTCTGAGCCCCCGTCGCCCCCAGCCGGTCCCCTGCTCATTAATTCACCCTGTGTTGTATGCTTTTCCTCTCTATCCGGCCATCTCCCTCCCTCCCATATGCCTCTTGAAATCACCTCCCATAGAAACTCCCAGCTCCCAGTCCTTGTCTTGGGGTCTGCTTTGCGGGGGACCCGGCCTGGGCAGGAGGGGGCACGTGAGTCCGTCTGTTAACACAAAATATCTTCTCCCATTTTTACATTCACCACTCTGATGGGCGCTGTGAAGAAATGCAAGGGGTGCAGAGGTGTTCTAGAAAGTCGAGCTGCCTAGTCTCAGGGTGGGGGTGGTTCCCCTATGGAAACGTTGGATAGAAATCTAGAGCAAAGGCAGGGCTTTGCAGGAGGTGGGGGTAAGGGCATTCCCGACAGGAGGAACAAGCCCGTGCAAAGGCCCGGAGGCAGGAGCATGGTACATTTTTGTCAGAGAGTGAAGGGGACTCGTGCCCCTAGTTTGCTGTGTGACTCCAGAAAGTCACATCACATTCCCGAGCCTCAGTTTCCCCACCTGTCAAATGGTCCTGCTCCCTCACATTACTTCCGCGGAATGGGGTCTGGGAACTTAGAGGTTCAAGGTGGTAAAGGCGACCTAAGAATGTCACCCAGTAATCACAGTACATGGATGCTTTCAAGGGCCACTGTCGCGTTCTCACCCTCGAGCCTCCCTGCTTTTTCTCCAAACCCCAGTCCTCACACAGTGACATTCCAGTGGAGGAAAGTGTTGAAGAAACAAATCCACATGTCTTTGCAAAATAATGCAAATGCAGTGATGCATTTCTATGAAGGAAAATAAAGCAGAAGATGCGGTGTGGGAGAGAAGACACATTTTAGTTAAGGCCTAGAGAGCAGAGACTTGAAGTGGGGGCGGAGAGAGCCCACCATGCACCTTATTGGGAAAGAGCAATCAGGGCAGGAAAAAACCCAGCAGGTGCAAAGGTCCTGAGGCGCAGTGACCTATTCGAGGTAGACAAGGAGGCCAGCTAGGACAAGGAGGGGTGGGAGGTGATGGGAGTAGAAATCAGAGAGGTCATGGGGTTAAACCCCACAGAGCACTGAGGGCCTATCTGAGGAGTTTGGCTTTTAACCTGAAGTGAACGGGCATCTAGGAGTCAAAGCCGGGGTGGGCGGCCTCGTGTGATATTTCCTGAGGGATCACTCTGGCTGCTGTATAGACAATGGTCCGTGGGAGGCGGGGCCAGGGAGGCGGTTGATGAGCCCCCTTTCTTAGCCTACCCCCCTGCTCCATTGCACCGGACCCCAGATTCCCACACCTGCATCCCTCCGGTGCCCAGACCCCACCTGCCCGCCGGCCGGGGGGTGACGGGCTGCAAATGAGTGGGCAGGCGAGCGCCTGTCATTTCCACAAGTGCCGCGGGTAAAGGCTGTGGCGGTGTGCAATTAAGCCCTGAGCTTTAAAAACACGGTAATAAGCGGATACGGGCCTAGGAGGCAGTCTGGTAATTTAAATGATATCCAGCTCGAATATGGAATGTCTAAATGTTCTCTTCCCGAGATTTATATCGGCATAGACCTGCCTCATTCATTTATTTAGTTAACTAGCGACTTATTGGCATGTCCTCCCAGCCACTCTCCGATGGAAGAACCACAGGCCCGGGTGGGAGCGCCTGCGCACTGCGCTGGCGGGGGCGGGGCGGGGCAGTGAAAGCGGGGACCCCTTTCCCGGGCTGGAGGCGTCCTCTGTGCCTTGCGTTCGGAGGATCTCTCCTGCGAACTAGGAGTCAGTCTGTACGAGGTGCACACGGGGAAACAGGCGCGGAGCGGCGAAGTGACTTGTTCAGGGTCACGCAGCCGGTGGATGGGACAGATCCCGGGCTTTGCCCAGGACCCAGTGTGGATCATCAGCCCTGGACTTTTGGTCCTGGTTGTTTCCCAGCGAACGGTCACGGAGAGTCCTTAGAATTTATCTGAGGGTCCCGCGCACAAAGTCGTCACCTCATTCGGGCTCTCCAGCCCGGCGGGGAGGGTGGGGGGAGACTTTATCACTCACAGAAGCCAGGGGGCTCAGACTCAGTCGGGGGTCGGCTGATGAGAGAGGACTGTGCAAATCAGCTGCCTCCTGGCCTGGCTTTCTTTTCACTTGGGTCCGAGTCATGGGTATGAGACGGAGGGAACTTTCCTCCAGGGGTGGAAAGGCAGGGGTGGGGGCGGGAACTCTGTCCTTCCGCCAGGCAGCAGCGGGCGTGGTGGGGACTGTGGCACCCCGCAGCTGCAACTTGGTCCCGGCCACGCCTCTGACGTGTGAACCCGCTGCTGCCACAACTCCACGTTGCTCAAGGATGCCGGTTTCGAACGAAATTCCTCTTCTTAATGGTGAGGCCACCGTGTTAGAAGACTGAGCAAAGGAAATACATCTGCCTTCTGGCTTCTTCTGTCCAACCCTGTTTGCAGCATCCAAGTCCAGCCCCGTGTCTGCATTTTACTGGTGGGGTGAATGAGGGCTGGGAGTGAGCGGGACCCCAGGGCCACCCGGGGATTTGAGAGGTGGACCCTGGCTCAGAACCCAGTGACCTCGGCCGGCCAGCATTGAGACCATCCGTTGGCCTTGAACCAGGTCCTTCTGCACCCCTTGCCGCCCTCCTCCTCCCAGCTACGGCCTCTGCCTCTCCCCTGCTAGGAGGCCTGCCTGACTCCCACCGTGCTCCCGACCACCTCCGAATGCTCCCGAACCTCATTCATTTAGTATCTTCTTCATGATTTTGCTCTGAAAACCTGCTTTAAACTAATTCCTTAAAAAAACAACAACCCAAAGACATTAGTTTAAAAGGAAACTAGTTTAAAAGGGACAGTCCTGTATGTGGAATATAACTTTGCCATAAAGAAAAGGTAACAGATGAAATATGGTGAAAACAAAGCCATATTATCACCTTCTTTTTAAAAATTTCTTTTTGAGAGAGAGAGAGTGAGCAGGGGTGGGGCAGAGAGAGGGGGAGACAGAGGGTCTGGAGCAGGCTCTATACTGAGAGCAGAGAGCCGAATGCGGTGGGGCTCGAACTCACGAACCGCGAGATCATGACCCGAGCTGAAGTCAGATGCTTAACCGACTGAGCCCCCCAGGTGCCCCTTATTTCCTTCTATTTTCCTTTGGCATCCAAACACGAGACCTGTTCTCTCTTTGTTGGAAAACGATGCTAAGCAAGCCAACCCGATGGCCAGCAACTGCACACTTAACATACATCCCAGCTGAAGTAGGGTCATTGAAGGGAACGTTCAAGAATGTTCATCAGAGGGGCGCCTGGGTTGGCTCAGCCGGTTGAGCATCCGACTTCGGCTCAGGTCATGATCTCACAGATTGTGGGTTCGAGCCTCATGTCAGGCTCTGTGCTGGCAGCTCAGAGCCTGGAGCCTGCTTTGGATTCTGTGTCTCCCTCTCTCTATCCCCTTTCCCCACGTGCCCTCTGTCTCTGTCTCTCAAAAACAAATGAACATTAAAAAAAAAAGAATATTCATAGGAGCTTGTTCATCACAGTGCCCAACTGGGAACTACCCAGATGTCCACCAGCAGGACACGGGGTAATAAATACCGTGTGGTCATGCAATGGAACATGACGCAGCAATGAAAAGAGTGAGCTGTGAACACACCACGGAGTGGGTAAATTTCATGGACAGGACACTGAGTGAAGGCCACAGACTCAAGGGGGTTCGTGATTGTTTTTCCACTGACGAACGGGTAAATAACATGTGGCCATTCATACAATGGAATACGATGCAGCCATAAAAAGAAACGGAGGCCAACACCTGCGATGACACAGGTAAACTTTGGACAGAGGGCGGCAAGGGGACAAAGCCTGACTCAAAAGGTCATGTGCTGCAAGACTCCATTTACACAAAGTGTCCAGACAGACAGATCCATCGAGACAGAAGGCAGATTAGGGGTGACGGCTGAAGGATACAGGGCTTCTTTCTAAGGTGATAAAATAGTCTAAATTCGATTGCAGCGACCGTTTTACCACATTGTGACTATCATAAAAACCATTGAATTGTACACCTTAAACAGGTGAACTGTATGGTATGGACTTATATCTCAATAAATTCTTTTTAATTTTTTTAAATGTTTTTATTTATTTTTGATACAGAGAGAGACAGAGCATAGAGGGGGAGGGGCAGAGAGAGAAGGAGACACAGAACCGGAAGCAGGCTCCAGGCTCTGAGCTAGCTGTCAGCACAGAGCCTGACGCGGGGCTCGAACCCACGAATGTGAGATCTGACCTGAGCTGAAGTCGGAGGCTTAGCCGACGAGCCACCCAGGCGCCCCAATAAATTCTTTTTAAAGGCACGTACTCTAGGAATCCGTTTGGCTAAAGTTCAATAAGAGGCCAAACGAAAAAAAAAAAAAAAGAGGCCAAACGAATCTGCACATGGCCACGAGCCCTTTGGTTGGAAGATATCACTTCCCCTTTCCGAGCCTCAGCTTACCTATCTGGAAAATGGGAATTATGGGGCCAGCTTTCTCTGCTGATCTACGTGAGGCGAGGCACATTCACTGAGGAGTCGCGTTCAGGTTCAAGTTCCGACACTATCTTAGTGGTGCCGGCAAAAAGCCAGCATGCTGTGAGGACCCTGAGTCTTGAACCTACCTGGCTTTATGCACAGTATAATATCTGGTGGGTAGTTGGTGCTCAGAGAGGATTTGCTAGAGAAAGACACGAGTCCAGGCTCTGCCCCATGCTAGCTGTGTGACCTCGGGCCAGTCACTCACCTCCCTGAGCCTTAGTCCTTCTACGGGTGGAGATAATACCGATTCCCTCCCATGCACCCACGGGAGGCACAAACGGGATAATGCCCTCGGGCCGCACTTCTCAAACTCCAGTCTCTGCATGAATCACCTGGGATTTTTTTTTAATGCAGCTTCTGATCCCACAGATGATGCATTTCTAAACAGCTCGCAGGTGACGATGCTGAGGCCGCGGGTGTGGAGCCCGCTGAATAGTGAGCATGGAAGCGCTTCGCACGTCGAAAGTGCTTGGTAAACACAAGTGGTTTTCGGCCACGACCAGGCACCCCTCACACCCCTACGTTTTTGTCTCGGCAGCCTGTTCTGCTCACCCAGCCCCCCTCCCCTGCTCCCTGCTTCCCGGCTTCCCGAAGGGCAGTGGACCCCCTTCCCTCCTACATGTCGCTCACCCTCATCCTGCCCCGCATGCTCACGGGGCCCGCCTCACCCCTCTGGCCACCGGGGCCGGTTCCCGCTGCCCGGAGACGCCTTGGGTAGGATTTTAGGAACAGCTGCCAGCAGCTGAGATGCAATGACTGCCTGGGGAGTCGTTAGGAGATAATGAATATTTGCAGCACCGAGCTGTGACTGCCGAGCTCCTCCCGCCCGCAGAGCTGGGGCCTCCAGCCCTTCTCGGGCCACGGACCCCGGACCTCCGGGCATCTTTGGGGCAGGAGGAGGACCCTGGACGCAGGGCCCCGGGAGGGGTCACTGGGGCAGATGTGGGGGCTCTCCCTGCACCCAGCCATTAGGGTTGGTGACTTCCAGGGCCTGCCAGGCCGGACACCTCACCAAGCGGTCAAAGGGCACCAGGGCCGGGGCTCAAAGTGGCCACAGCGCCTCCCTGCACCTGAGGCCAGCTGGCCTTTGGCGGTTGCCATGGTGATGGCCGTCCCCAGCAGTTGGGCAAGGACGCTACAGCAGCAACAGCGGCGGCAGCTGCGTGTGAGTGAGAGACAGTCTGGACCGTCCCCCTCCGGCTCTCCATCTGTGAGGGGCACACCTCCCAGCCACCCGAGCCACCACCGCTGATGCCCAGAGCCTCAGTTTTCAGGTCTATGAAATGGGGTTGATTATGCTCAGAGGGTTGTGGTTAGGGTTGAGATAATATAAGCAAAACACTCATCTCTCCCTGAGAACAGGACTTTATTGCTCCTGGGAGGGGAGTCCAGAGGTTTAAAAGGGAAGGAGATTCACCTTCAAAGGCGTGGACTCACATCATTTATTAAGGGCCTACTGTATACCCGCACTGCACTCCACTGGTGACACGTATTCGTTCACCGATTCCTTTCTGAACATCAGGCGGCCCTGAGTCATTTAATTCCTGCACTGTTGATGCTGAGTTAGCTTTATGTCCCCACTGTACATGTGAGGAAACAGAGGCCCAGAAGGTCCGGCCACTTGCACCCCCAAGGTCCTACAATGGGGACAACGAAGAATTGGAGTTGCGACTTCCAAACCCCCACTTGGCGGTCTCCACGCCGCTGTGCAGGCGGACCTGCATTCACACCCCGACTCTGCGCGTCCCTGCTGTAGGACCTTGGCCACACTGCCTTTCTGGGGCTCGGTCCTTTCTCTGTAGAATGGGGATAATGTAGAAGAAAGTGCTTCATTGAGTTGCCACGTGGGGTAATGTCGATGTGTGTTAGGTGTGCGGTATGCAGCAGGCGTCCCATAGTGGCACCTATTGTTTTCATCGCTGTGATCATTGTATTTTTCCTCCACCTGTGGGGACTGGACCGCATCATCTCTGGGTTCCCGGCTCGGGCCCCCCATCAGCCATGTGGGGATGGCATGAACATTTTGGGTCCTGGGTGGGCTCGTGTGGTCCAGAGAGGAGCCCCTTTGCGAGGAGGCAGGGGCAGAAGAGGCTGCGTTCTCCGCAGCCTGCTTTCTAATCATCTGGCTGCTCCCAGCCCGCGGCGTCGGGCCGGGTGTGTGAGCACGCAGCGGGAGGAGGGGGGTGCCTGTCCCTGGGAGGCTGCCTTCTGTCACTAGACAAACAAACACACAGCACCCACATTTGCTTGGAAATGGAGCAAGGCTTTAAATACACGCAAACAGCAGAGACGGAGGCGGAAGACGGGCTTCCACGGGCTTCCGTGGACCCGGCCGGCCACGGCCGCCAGCGATAGCCATCAAGAAGCCACTCACGTTCCCTGCCACCTGGGCTGACCTAGCACTGCTCCAGACAGCAAGCGGAGGGGAGTGAGGGGTGCGGCACTCGCCTGGCAGCCGCCACTGCCCCACTGGAGGGTGGTGAGGGGCCTGCTGAGGCCATCGTGGGGGTCCCCCACTTCCGGGCAGCATCTCTAGGCTGAAGAGTGTCCTCTGTGTGCCTCAGGCTGCGTAGTCCTTGAGCATGGGTGTCGCTTTGCCACTCCTTGGAGTAATCACAGGTCCAGCCTTGGGAGACAGACAGGCCTGGGACCACCCCCAACTCTGCCCCCGAGATGCTGTGTGAGCCTGGATAAGTCACCTCACCTCTCTGAGCCTCCCAAACCTCCGTGTTTGTAAAGTGGCCAGTTGGGCAGTTATGAGAGATAGCAACCAAGGATACAGAGTTCCTGATGTATAGATGGGCTGGCCCAGTGATGTATGTTAACAAGGTCATGATTGTTTCCTAGGTGATTCTGAGCTAAAACCTGACCTCGCTTTCCAAATGTGCCCGATGAGAATAACTGCAGGCCTACCCCAGAGGAGGTGATGAAGCCGTGTTGCTAAACACATTCTCTTTGTGGGGCGCCCTGGCGGCTCAGTCCGTGAAGCGTCCGGCTTCAGCTCAGGTCGTGATCTCGTCGTTCATGAGTTCAAGCCCCGCGTCGGGCTCTGTGCTGACAGCTCAGAGCCTGGAGGCTGTTTCGGATTCTGTGTCTCCCTCTCTCTCTGCCCCTCCCCCACTCACGCTCTGTCTCTTTCTGTCTCTCAAAGATAGAAATGACCATTACAACAAATTTTTAAAATACATTTTCATTTTATCCCTCACCCCCATTCTTGCAGAAGTGACAGGATAATAATAATAACAATAGCTAAGATTTGGGAGCCCTTATATTGATTTAAGCCTGTGCCGGCCAAGAGATAGCCACTGGCTAATTAAATGAAAAGGAAACAAAATGAAAAATTCAGCTCCCTGTGGCCCAACCACATTTCAAATGCTCAATAATCACCTGCGGGTCATGGCCACCACGTCGGACAGAGCTGACATGGAACATTTCCATGACCAAAAAGTTCTTCCGGACCCTGTGGCTTTCAGCCAATATGTCTCAGATCTAGTGCGCAGGGATGGCCTGGAAGGAAGAGGGTGAAAGTGCAGACTCGGGCTCAGGCGGTCTGCAGCGGGCGAGAAGCTGCCTTTCCATCTCCCAAAGTCTGTGGACCATGCTTTGTGGGGTGAGGGTCTCGAGCTGGCCTGCCCAGTGCAGTGGCTGTCAACCACATACGGCTGTGGGACCCTCAATGTGCAGCACATTCAAGTTGAGATGCGCGGCAGGTGCGAACTGGGCGCTGGATCTCAAAACCTTAGTGCCCTACAGAATCTCATTAATACTTTTTTTATTGATAATAGGTTGCAATAATATTCCAGACAGATGGGGTTGCATAAAATATATTTAAAAATTTATTTCACCTGTTTCTTCTTACTTCCCCTCTTGAAGAAGGCCAGTGGAAAATTTAGACTCTCGGACGTGGCTCACATCTTTCTACTGGACAGCATTGATCTTGGTCTGTCTCAGTTCTATTTATGAACTACCTCATTTCGGATGTATGGTTTTAACCAATGCATCATCACCTTTTCCTATCCTGTTATTTTCTGGCCCCTGAACTGGCTACTGTGCACTTCCCACTCCAACCAAAGGGCAAAATCCTTGATAGGAGGGGCTGTGTCCGTCTGTCCCTTTCTACCCATCACAGCATGGAACGACACCCTCACTTGTTTTCATCTGCCCGGCAATGCTGACTCCTACGGAAGTAACAACAGCTTGCCCTTCATTTTTGGAGCACTCCCTTCCCCCACACTCAGGTCATGTGATTTCAATGGAGCTTACGCTTCTGGGCACCATGATGGGTCATGTCTAGATCACTGATCGGTTTGAGGGCAACCATGTGACCTGAGCCAGGCCAATGGGATGCAGCCCCTGCACTCCTGAAACTGCCTAGAGATTTCTAGTGGATGTGAAGGATGTTGGGGGTTATGAACCAGGAAGTGCGTGGGCATCTGTTGAGGGAGCCCATTTGAGGATGGAGTCTATTCTTTGGCAATATCTGAGCCCTGGAGTCTGCCCTCTGGATCAGCTGGCTTCATCTGGCTGTTTCAGTTACACAAGTCACTAAACGCTCCCACTCATTTCATTTTTGTCTTTTAATTTAAAATATTTTTTTGTTTATTTATTTTCAGAGAGACAGAGACAGCACAGGTGGGGAAGGGGCAGAGAGAGGGAGAGAGAGAAGCCCAAGCAGGTTCTGTACTGCAGGCACAGAGCCTGACGCAGGGCTTGAACTCATGAAACCATGAGATCATGACCTGAGCCAAAACGAAGAGTCATAAGCTGAACCGAATGAGCCACCCAGGCGTCCCTATTTCATTATTTATGAGCTTTTGAGCAGTGTGTTTGCCATTTGTCATCAAAAGAGTCTAGACACCTAATAGATGTCCACAAGGAACTTAGGTGTTGATGTCTTGCAAGAAGATATGGAAGACAGATGAGGTCTACCATCTTAGTTGAAGAGGCTAAGAGGGTGACTTCCTGACAATCTTTTATTGCAGTGTAGAACCATCTGGCAATGGCTGGAAGTATCTCACCTGGAAAGGGGTGGAGTCTTCAGACAACCAGGATCTTTTCCCCCACCCTGCAAAGAGAAAATGTCCACTCTTCTTTCTCCCTGAACACAGAAATGGGTCAAAGAGGAGAACGGAATGGAACTGAACCCAGACTGTTATTTTGAGTCAGAGAATTCTGTTCTCTCCCTTAAATAGGCAAGGAGGGTCTGAGGCTGCTGTCTAAGTGTCCAAGGGAGAAACGGGGAGGGAGCTTTGGGGGGTTGGAAATCCAAGGGGGAAGTGAGTGAAAAGGGCCCCCTACTACCAACCAATACCATCCCCCAGACTGCAAAACACTCTGCCTTAACCTCCTGCTAGAACCTTCTTTAATGGGTACTGCAGTACACGGTAGTTTCCAGAAACGGCCATGGCCATACTTCTGATCCTACATGTTCTTCCAGAACTCACTACTGGCCTAGTCAAGAGGCAGAGTCTGTTTTCCTTCCCTTTAGGATGTTGTGTGACTTTGCAATAGCCTTGACGAACAGGAGGAGGAGAAATGGCACTCCATGACGTCCAAGGTCCACTTGACTCTCTCTTCCTCTCGGGACACTCACCCTGGGAGCCCAGAAGCCATGTCGCAAGGAGGCCTGGGGCCACACGGAGAGGCGCGTAGAGGTGTTCTGGCTGACAGTCCCTGCTGAAGGCCCAGCCAACGGCCAGCCTCAACCGCCAGACAGGTAGGTGAGTGAGCCACTTGCCACAGTTGGGGTCTCCACCTCCTCTCCAAGTTCATGCACTGAAACCCAACTCCCAAGGCGATGGGATTAGGAGGCGGGGCCTTTGGGAGGCGATGAGGTCAGGAGGGTGGAGCCCCCACGATTGGGATTGGTGCCCTTAGAAAAGAAACCCCTCAGAACTCTCTTCCTCCTTCTTCCCCGTGGAGACACGGCGAGAAGGCGGCCATCTTTCCACCAGGAGGCGGGTGCTCCCCAGATTTTGGACTTCCTCGCCTTGAGAACTGGGAGAGATACATTTCTCTGGTTTGTGAGTTGCCTGATCTGGGCTGTTCCGTGAGAGTGGCCGGGGTGGACTCCGGAGGATTCCAGCCCCCGCCCTCGAGCCTTCTATCGGATGCCGAGGGCAGCAGAGGTGAGCAGCCCGCACCCAGCCCCGCTCCACTGCAGGCTCGTGAGCAAACTCAGTGTGGTCATTGCTTCACGCCTGCACGTTCAACCAAAAGACATTTGGTGTGTGACGACAGATGACCAGAATGGGCACGCTCCATGCTGACTGCAATGAGACCATTGCTATTCTACTGTGTCCTCTCTGAGGAAAGAAGGGCGGACACGCTCCGGTATGGCTTTGTGTTCCCCGCCTGGCGTGCAGGGTACTTTCTGTGTTCTAGCTTTATTCCATCAGGTTCCTCTGCGCTGGAACCATCGGAGGACCCTGTGAGGAGGTGAAGACTGGGGTCGATTGTCTCCAACGGGCCGCCAACAGGACCAGAGAAGATAGTGGACGGCAACAAATTCTTCTGGTCATTTTTCACGGAGGCGAGATTCACGTAACACAGAGGTGAACTGAGCATTCGTGGAAGTTGCTCACGTTAAAGTGAGCAGTTCAGTGTCATTTGGTTCACGGGGCTGGGGGTCCACCACTCTATCCTGCTCCAGAAAGTCTTCATCCTCCCGAGGAGACCTGTACCTGTCCGCTCCCCAGGACTCCTGGCCACCACTGGTCTGCTTTCTGTCTCCACAGATCGACCTCTTCCGGACAGTCCATGTACACGGACTCTTACGACATGTGACCTTTCGTGTCCGGCTTCTTTCACTTAACGTCGTGGTTTTGAGGTTCACCCAGGTCACAGCGTACATTGGTCCTTGATTCCTTTTTAAAGCTGCAAATGATCCGTTGTATGGATATGCCACACTTTGTGCCTTTCAGCTGTTATGAATAGTGAACATGAGTGGGCGTACGTGTGTGTGTGTGTGTGAGTACCTGTTTCAATTCCTTTGGGTCTACATCGGAGTGGGCTCACTGTGTCATATGGTATTTCTTTTCTTTTTTTAAATGTTTATGTATTTTTGAGAGGGACGGAGCATGAGCAGGGGAGGGACAGAGAGAGAGGGAGACATAGAATCCGAAGCAGGCTCCAGGCTCCGAGCTGTCAGCACAGAGTTCGATGCCGGGCTCGACAGGGTCGGAATCATGGGTGCTGTGAGGGCACCTCAGCAGAATTCCGCGGGAGCATCTGTGTCCGGGGTTCTCAGGGAGGGGTTTTAGAAGCAATAATCTTAACATTAAGACCTGAAGGGTGGGACAGAACAAGACACGAAGACCTGAAGAAAGACCCTTCTCTACGGAGAGGATGAGCGAGAACCACGGCCGTCGGGCTGAGATTCCTTAACTTGCCCTGGGAGGTTCAAGTTCTATCTCCATCACTAACTCGCTCTGGGAAAGCCTCCGTTTCTTCATCTAGAAAATGGGCATCATATCCACAACCTACCCTGCCTTTCTGAGCCATTGGAAGGATGGTGACAACTGGGGTTACCGCCAGGCTTTGAGGGGCAACTGGGCTGTGAGACTGGGGGGGCGGGGGAGGGCTTTGGAGTTGCTATGGAAACAGCCTCTGGGATGCTCTGTGGTGTGAAGGCAGCCGTGAGGACAGGACGAGGGGGCATTCCTTTTTTGCTCTCCAGGCTGAGGACACAGAGGCTGGGAGGCTTGGTCAGGTGGAACCGAGTTCTCCTGAATTTAGATTATGATGCAAGCTACGAATTACTCAGTGTTTGCTGCTGTTCTGAGCACTTTCCAAATACGATAGCAGGTTAAAGCTAAGCGTGTGAGAGAGGATCCGCTATTCTCCCCATTTTCCAGAAGAGAAGACTAGGGTTCATGCCCTCCCAGCCCCAATCTCCCTGAACACATTGAGCTTGCCCATTTAGTTGCCAGGTGAGAGCAGGGACCTTCCCCGTTTCCCCTCCCGCCGCCTGACTGCACCTCATTCTTCCTGGTGGCCGAGCCCTAATGCAGGCAGCAGCCGTTTCTCATCATATGCACCTGTTGGTGTACTTGCGTGGCATTTGCCCATCTCCCCAAGGGCTCCATGTGAGTAGGGAGACAGCGGGCCCCATATGCCCAGCGCCCAGCATCGTGCTGGGCACATAGCTCCTGCCTCATCAGTAGCTACCAAATGAGGCAGTCTCTGTCCTTGGTTGAATGCTGACTGATTACTGGCCTGTCCCTTTAAGAACCAGGTCCTTCTTTCGCTGCTCTTGTCCCAAAAGTTAGTGAAGTGCCTCTCCAGGGTTCATCCTGTTATTGGCTGCCGGACTCCCATGGGCTGTGTTTTTGGACCCGTTTAGGGTCAGTCTTCCTCCACCTCCAGTCCAACTCGGGGTCCTGTCTGCCTGATGCGTGGTTCTAGCCCACAGAGCCTGGCACATAGTAGGTGTTCAATCCATTCATGCATTAGTGCGGGCGTTGACACCTCCCTTATTACAGACGCATGTGGGGAAGGAGAAGAACCCATCTGGTGTCTCCAGCCTTGGAGACGGTGTGATGAAAGAAAGTGATCTCCCAGCCCACAGGGTGAGCCGGGATTGGATGCTTTGTCTAGACGGTGGGGGTGGGCCAGTGTGAAAATACCTGTTCCCTAATGCAGGGGACACAGACCTTTGGAGAGGCCAGTGGCGCAGGTAGAATGGCCTGGGGCAGTTTTTTTCTTCAACCCGGAGCATCTGTGCTTGGGAGATGAGGACATGCAGAAGGGCCTTTCTATCCGGATGTGACCTTTGGAGCCAGCGGCCCCTGATGGCGTCTGGGGTGTCCTTTGGTGTCTGCAGACGTCCTTGGCTGAGCCCGGCACCTCAGTGGCGGCCGCCCCGAGTCGGGAGGACGGGTCTCGATGTCCCCTGTTGTTGCTGGAACTCCCAGTGCCCCTGAGACGGAGGGGCAGCTGCCAGCTCGGCGCTAAGACCCCTCCTGGGCCGTCAGGGGCGTGGGGGGGTACTGCGGGGGACGAGAGAGGCTTCCCTGGCTCACTCCTCTCTCCGCTGCCCCCACCAGCCATCTCTTATTTCCTGCTCACCCCCCCCCCCCACCCAGCCCTCCCGCCCCTGTTGCCTGGTCATCTCTTCCCAAAGGACAGGTCTCACGTTCTTGCCAGAGGGCTGTGTGGCCCGGGCTTCTTCCAGCTCGGACCACCCCCGCGTCCGTCAAAGGACCCGTCACAGTATGAGTGGGAAGGGGGGACGTGGGAGAGGACGGGGGGGGGGCTGAAGCTGTGGTCTGATCCTACAGGGCTCTTCCGGAGCAGAAACGGTGCCATAAAGTTGTATGTCCCTGTGTCAGATGGCCATCAGCTGCCCCCGAGGAGGGCTGGTGGGGCAGGGCACGGGTGCTCAGGACTCCGTCCTGGTCAGCTGAGGGCGGGTCTCTGAGATGGGGGCCTTGCTGGTGGCAGCAGGGGACCGAGAGCGCCAACAGCATGCTCCCCCAATCAAGAAGGTGTGGGACAACTCTGCAGCACTGAGAAGCGGCCGGGCCTCCCAAGGCCACTGTGAGGGGCGTCATCACTCATGGTACTGGTCGCTCTCGCCAAGAGGATTTTGCTTTCTGCCCAGAAAGACGCCAGACGCCCAGGCGATCCAGCCACATCCCTCACCCACTCCCTGTTCCCCTGGGGCCCCCAAGATGAGGCCCTGATCTGCGGGGTCGAGGCCCTGTCTCCTCCGGGGCACACACTGGGGTGTTCCGGCATTCTAGCCGATAGGATGGGGTAGGGCCAGCCCCACGTCCCTGCACCCACTACCGCCCTCTCTGTAATCACATCTTTGTCTTGGCCCACAGCTCCTCACAGCCGTGTGCAAGGAGCCCCACTCCCACGACTACCCAGGACCTCTTAGTTCCCTGCTGACACTGGTTTCTGAGACGGGCTACAGTCATCTGGTAATAAGTCGAGAGGCAGATCTGTGGGAAGTTTCCAGTGATCAGGAGGTAAGGACTCAGCTGAGGTACAGGATTAAGGTAGATGTGCTCGTGTAGGGGAAATGCAGTTCTTGGATCTGCTCGTCTCTTTTCCTGGTCTGCCTCACCCCTTCGGGTGGTGCTGCCGGTGTATGGGCACATGGGGTCCTTTTCTCCTCCAGGCAGGTCCTTGCAGGCCTCAGTTTCCTCATCCCCCCCTCACCCCCCATTCTGCTGTTGGCTTGTAGCAGAAGGCGGTGTCTAATGTGTGTTGGGTTTTCAGAGCACCCAGTGTACCCAGAGACAAGACATGTTCAAAATCAAAGAGAACCTGGGGAGTATCTGGTCTGCCCCTTTGATTTCTAGAGGGGAAATCAGAGGCCAGAAAAGACAGACATACTTTGCTCAGGGCCATCTAGGGAGGGCGGGGGCGCACCTGCTCTAAGGAAGGTAGGAAACCTGAGTTTGTGTCCTAGCTCTGACACAGGCTGTGGGCCAGCCCCTTCTCGGGGCTTCTGTTTACTCATCTGGAAAATGGCTCGAAACACCAGAGGTAGAATGAGCTCGATGCTTTTACAGCCTTGAACATCTGATTCTTTCATAGCTGCGTTTACACCTCTTCTGAGTCCTAGAGAAACAGGCAGGAGAGCCATCAACCCCGTTTTATGGATGAGAAAACTGAGGTCCAGAGAGGTTGTCAAGTTTTCCCTCAAAGTTTTATGCTTATTATTAAACATTGGGCTAGGATCCAAGGAATCATGGGTTCGAATCCACACTGTGCCCCTGGCAAATCATTATTGGGCATTGGATAGGAGTTGGGCACTGGCCAAATAGTGAATCACCTCTCTGAGATGGATATTATCTCCATTTTTCATGGAGAGATTAAGGCTCAGAGAGGCAGAGTGACGTCCCCAGCATCGCACAGCAAGAAAGCAGAGGAGGCCGCATTAGAAACTAGGTTAATCTCAAGGCTGCACTTTCAGCCGCCTCCCTGCCGCCCAAGGGACAGCCATTAATGATAACATGGCTGCCTGGGATCGGATCAAGAGGAGATGCTGGGAGCAGAGAGGGTGCCTGCGCATTCCCACGGGATTTCTTTGGTGGCTCTGTGCGCCCACTCTTCAGCTTCGAAAGGTGCCGCTACTAAGTGTGGGCGCTTGTAACTTTCCCTGCGGGGCCGCCCTTGGGTAATCGGGGCTGCCCTCCTGGAGGTGGCCTGGAGCTACCTCGGCCTCCCCGAGCAGCCCAGGGTGGTGTCAACACGTACAAAATCCCATCCCTCGCCTGGGGTAGGACAGACCCACTGCGCAGTTTGGTCTACACTCCAGAGCTGCTGTGGGGTGGGGGTGGGGGGCAGGGAAGCCCCGACTTGCCTACACTTCCTTGAAATGGGGGCTTGAGACAAACTCTTGAGAACTGGTGGGTTGTATCACTGTAAACTGAATCCCCGCACCCGGGTTTTTGGCCAAGCCTTAGAGCTTTCTTCTCCAGGCGCTTGACAACATCTGGATGGTTCAGGAGCAGCAGTCGGATGGCACTGACGATTGTATTCTGTCTCCGGCAAGGCCCGGAACACAGTGGGGGGTGTTCTGTAGAAGCCCGTCGAGTGGAAGACCTGAGTGATATGCATTTCTAGTGCCGGGGAGGTGGGGGGTTCTGGAAGGTTGGAGAGCGTGCAAACCGCCTTTCCCGAGGCAGACCTCCAGGAAGCGTGCAAACCCAGGGACAGGCTGGGCACATTGAAATGCAGGATCAGGTGCTCAGATATTCATGACCCTGGCGGAGGCTTAGCCTAAGAGGCCGCAAGCCCCCAGAGGAGACCCGGCCGGGAAGGGAGTCGTGATCACAGCAAAGATTACAAGAGCTTGTTTCACAAAAATCCCTCCTGGCAGATGGTCGGCTGGCCCCCAGGGCCCGGCCTTGGGAAGGAAAGCCCTTTCCTACTGGGAATCCAAGAAGCCTTGAAGCCAGTGAGGCAAACTGAGCCTTCGTGAGTTCCTAAGAACAATAACATAATGACGAGGCGTTTATTTCACAGCCTCCGTCTCTGGAGATTCTGCACGCAGGATGCCGTGTAAGCCTCCTAATCTGCCCTGCAAAGGGCAGGCTATCATTCCCACTTCACAGATGAGAAAAGAAAGGCTCAGCGAGTGGAAACGGTGTGCCCAAGGTCTCGGTGGCAGTAGATGATAGAGCAGGAATTAGAACCCAAGGGACGTGACATCACAGCCTCTGCACTATGCGTGGACGCTGAGTTTACAAGGATAGTAGGCAATGTGTTGGGGGCCAGTGAGGTGCAGAAATTATTAAAATGCTGGAAAATCATAGCACATGTCTGGATGGATGTAGAGGAGCCCAACGGTAGTGGTTGATAAGAGTCGGAAGTTAAAGGGAGTTTGTACTCCACACCCATTGCCTGTTGAACCATGGGGATCACTACATTGGCCCCCACCACTCCTCCATTTCCCCATCCACATCTTGTGAGTCTGTGGTCCTTGCCCCTCGGATTCTGGGTCTGGAGGATAGAAAATAGGACATAAGCGGAAACCACTTACCACACTAAAGGTTTTGTGATTGTTATGCAGCATACTGGTGGCTGTTGGTAACTGATACATTGGGGAGGTCTTGCCTCTTCCAAGATGAAAACAAACAAACAAACAAACAAACAGACACGCCCCACAACTTCAAGTTAGAACATGTACGACCGTTTCTGCTCCACAGACGCCCTGAATGATGTGTTCTGCTCCCCTTTTTTCCATTCTGACTTTCAGTGCTGCTGTCGAAGCCATTGCCTCAAAATCCAGTTCTCTCAGTTGCTCCTCCGAGGAAGCCCCCCCTTACCCCCTCGGCCCCGAACGTGACTGTCAGGATGACTTTTCTAAAGTGAGACAGTGTTGCAGAGAGTCAGGGCTGACTGTGGTCAGGGACCGCCCTAAGCAGGTGACAAGCTGCATCTCATGGAATCATGGCCAGACACTGTAAGGTGGGTGCTCCCACCATCATCCCCAAATTACAGACCGCAGCCCGAAGTCAGCAAGCGGATTCCTATCGGCTTTCTCCCTCCCAAGCGGGAGGAAACTGTGCCTTTGTTCCGTCTGCTTCGACGGACGAACTCAGCGCTCTCACTGGACCAGCCTGGGTGTGACCAGTGCCTGTTCCCATCTGATCCTCAGAGCAGCTCCCAGAGGCAGGGAAATGGGGGAAACTGAGGACCACTTTTAGCAAATAAACTGACCTGTCTCAGGTCACGTGGCTAGTCAGGTGCAGAGTGAGGGCTAGAGTGGGGGGCTGGGGTGTGTCTGCTCTCCGGGCCCAGGGCTCTGCAATCACAGCCCTACGGCGTGAGTTCCTTCTGTTCACCCACATTTCAAGCCCCTGCACCTTCACTCAGCACCTCCCCCTCTTCTAGTTTACTCCTTCCTCCAGAGGGGACAGGTGGAAATTTGAGTGCCACATTCTGGAGGACCCTGGGGTTGGGGCTCTTCTTCCCTCCGTCCTCCCCCCCCGCCTCCCTCCCTCTCTCCCCCACTTCCTTCCTTCCAAAACTGATTCAGCAAACACACACCACGCACCCACTCCATGCCAGGCACCCTGCTTGACCCTGGAGACGTAATGAGAGCAAAACAGATGAACAGATGTTGACCACGGCCTTGATCTCGTGACACAGCAGGGAACGCAGGGACTTACTAGTCGTTCACATACTTAACTCATTACGGTTGGGGGACAGGCAAGGGAAGAGCAGGAGGTCTGTTGGACCAGAGTCGGAATCTGAACTTCGCCCACGCATGAGCTGGGCACCCCGGTTGGTTAGTTGAGGCCTCTGCGTCTCTGTTTCCTCCTGTGGACACGGTGTGAGTTAAAACGAGATATTAACAGAAGGCATTTAGCACAGAACCCGGCAGCGGGTAGGTGCTCAGGACAGCAGGTGTCTCCACCGCTGCTACTGTTGTCCTTGCTGTGGTCGCGGGACCCCGGCCGCCCCTTGGCCAGCAAGTTCCCACCTGCGTGGCCATCTTATCTGGGAAGAGGGCTGGCTTTGCTCACCCTTCTCTAACCCCCTGAATTATAATCCATCTTTAATGCGGCTGGAGGAAGGAGCTTTGAAGAGGAACCGGCTCCGGCCTCTCCCGCTGTCCACCGGCCAATCCCTGCCTTTCAAAGGCGTGACGAGGCTGCCAAATCCGCCCCGGGGACCCTAATGCGATTGTCTCGCTTCTGCGACTCTGCCAGGAAGCCTGAGCTGAGGCCCCCAGAGCCAGGGGGAGGCACAAGGGGGCACTTGGGGGAGACCGGCAGGCCAAGAATCTAAGCCCGGAAGGAGCAGAGCCAGGCTGGGGTGGGGTGTGTGGCATGAACTGAGCACCTACTATGTGCTTGGCAAGACCGTCCACAGAGAGACCTTCCCCGGTGCTAATGGGCCGTGTCGACGATGCCACCTGTGATGACCTTGGGCCGGCCACCCCACCTGTCTCTGCCTCAGGCTCTGAGACCACAAAGTATTGGCGATACTAATGCCTCACTCTGTTGCCTACCACCTGGATGACCGCAGCGGGCTGCCTCGCGCCTCTGAGCCTCCACGTCCTCATTGGTGAGTGAGGACCAGTGAGAACGCCGACTCCGTAGGGTCCACACGGACTGCCTCACGCCACACCAGGCACCGGATAATCACGCCAGCGTTGGCGAACACCCACTCTCGTCTTTTCCTTCTCCCCTTCCTGGTTTCCTCCTTTCCCGCCTCCTCCCATCTGACCTCCACAGTCCTTTATTAGGCACCTTCCATGAGCCAGGTACTTTTCTAGGCACTGCCCACCTCCAGAACGATTTTAAGAAGCACAGGTACCAGACGGGGGAATCGGTTTGGCAGTCTCGGGTCCAATCTGCCCTGGAGAGGAGAGGTGATAAACCCTCATGGCGGCTTGGGGTGACTCCTTTCTCAGCTTCGTCTCATCTAGGGACATCAATTTAGAGCCTTGACTGGGATTTCTATCATCTGTGGCTCTAGTGGCATTAATCTGCTATCCACTAACCTCAGTGACTTGCCTACGACCATCCCAATGATTATTATTGGCCATAGTCACGTACCACGCACGACTGTGCTTTGCTTGAGATTGTGTTTGGTATCACTCATTTTTTAAGACTTACATGTAACCTTAAGCTAAGCACTACTATCCATGAAACCAAAAGTTGGAGAGGCACACAGTAAGCACTTAGCTATTAAGTGAAATAAAAAAATGCTGCTGCTCCCCGTCCGCCCCCCCCCCAATCCCGCCCAAATCACCCTCTTTGGTCCCATATCCCGACAGTGAGCTGTCCGATCAGGCATCGCCCTGTCGCCATCCAGCTAACTAGGAACGCTTCGATTCATTGGTTCATATTTATCAACGTATTTATCAACTCTTATCTTCCTTTCCCAACCCTGGGGCTTCCTGTCACGTGTGGCTGTAATAGTGTTAATTTTGATAGCGCTAACCTCACTTACCTGTGTATCACGTCGTCATCATCATTGTTTTTCTTCCCAAAGCTACATGCCAAATAGAAGGATGACTCAACGTTATATTTGGGGTTTTGCTTTCTTTCTCTCTCTCTCTTTTATAAACTTGAATTTAGCTTCAACATTAGCAATGCTGTCTTTGAAATCATAAGCTCAGTGGGCTGGTTATGTATTTCCTTCTAGCATACATCCCAGTGAACATTCAACTATCAAATAAAACATAGTGTTTGGTCACCAGCTAACCCCAAAGCATTGTCACGTGTGTCATATCGTAACAGCGGGCTGCTGTCTCCAAGCACTACCCTATAACCGTTCTGCTAGTTAGGAAACCCTTCTGACTTATGGTTCCGTATGTATTGAGTGTTACTCTGGTTTTTTCCAAGCGTTGAGGTCCCTGAAGGCAAAGGGGGATCAAAGCTCTTGTCTGGAGAGACATAGCAAACCCTACAACCCAGAAGTCCTGGCCCTCGGAGTCCTCCCTGAGGCCGTGGGATGCCCAGCTGTATTCTGATCTGTCTTTTTGCTCATAAGAAGCAGTTATTCAGTCCCTTTGCTCCTCCCTCGCACTCAGAGACACAAAAAGGGTTAATATCCATCTCCCACTCTTCTTGACACACCCCACCCTGGGTTCCCGTGGATAATCACCAGCTTCCCTTGAGCAATGACCTTGCCCCCCACCACGGGGGCTATCAAGAGACAGATATAAACACCTCAAAGTTCCCAGCGAGTCCCCTTAATTGGCACCTTTCTGTTCTGTTTTAAATTAATCAAAGCCAGTCCGATATTAATACTGTAGGGGGAATTAAAATCATGCAACGCATTAAAGATGTAATTTAAAATTAATAACTCATAATTATTTATCATGGCGTATCAGTGGAGCTATGAATTTTCCCTTCTAACCCAGCACACATTCTCCTGCCTTTGCTTTTAATAGCATCTGGACCATTACTGCGCCCAGCCTTAGTTCTTGCAGACACCCAACCTAAGAGACGTAATTCATTTAATTTAATTTTGGGGGGCTTAATTGTGGTAAATCACTACTTAAGAAAAGACATCTATTTGCAAGGACAAATTGGGATAATTTAATAAAAGCCGGGGTGAAGAAGCCCAAGGACTTAATGATGCGCTGTGGGTTTTGATCAGAGAAGCCCCCTACTCTTCCACTCATTTATCAAGAGGTACATGGTTCAGTTTCAAAGGCTTTGAAACAATAGCCCCATTCCAAGGGTTTAGCCAGCAGTGGAGACAATCCCCGTGTCCGTCAATCCGGGATGGAGCAGATAAATGCTGGTCTTTCCGTGCGATGGAATAGTATGCAGTTATACACAAGAATAAGGATGGATTTTATGAATCCACATGAAGGAATCACCAAGATCGTTTGAAAAATTTTTAATGTTTTTTATTTATTTTTGAGAGACAGAGAGAGACAGTATGAGCAGGGGAGGGTCAAAGAAAGAGGGAGACACAGAATCTGAAGCAGCCTCCAGGCTCTGAGCTAGCTGTCAACACAGAGCCCGATGCGGGGCTGGAACCCATGCACTGTGAGATCATGACCTGAGCTGAAGCTGGACACTTAACCGACTGAGCCACCCAGCCACCCCAAGATCGTTTTTTAAAATGTTAGGACACGCTGTCACAACAAAAAAGAAAAGTATATACATAATATGTACATAGTGTAGACTATCCCTGAAAAGGATTCTAAGAAACGGGGACCACTGGCCACCTCTGGGAACAAGGTTGTGGCTGGAGGGTGGGAGAGAAGGAGGGTTTTCATGTTTTATCCACTATGGTATGCCTGTCTTGCAAGTTCAAACAGATGCAAGTTCAAAGTTAAAATAGTAATAGGGGCGCCTGGGTGGCTCAGTCGGTTAAGCGTGTGACTTCAGCTCAGGTCATGATCTAACAGTTCACATTGGGCTTTGGGCTGATAACTCCAAGCCTGGAGCCTGTCTCAGATTCTGTGTCTCCTTGTCTCTCTGTCCTTCCCCTGCTCATGCTCTGTCTCTCTCTCTGTATCTCACAAAAATAAACAAAATGTTAAAAAAGTAGTAATAGTGGGAAAGATTTGCCAAGTTGGGTCTTGAATACGTCATATACCCTCACTAACCTTTCCAGACATCTCCCCGTGCTCTGGGCGCCATCTTTGGTTATTGCCATAATTGTTACCATGCTTGGGGTGTCCTCTCCGGACTGGTCGCCATGCAAAGTTCATCTCCCTTGGTCCTTACATCAACCCCTGTGCCTCATAACTCCGGCGCCTCCAATAGTTCATTACAAAAAGTTTCAACATAAAGCTGCAATAATTTTTCAGTGAACATCCATCTATTCACCACCGAACTTCTACCTTTAATGTCCTACTATGCTTGCTTCATCACGGTCTGCCTCATTTATCCGTCTCCCCAAACATCAGGGCATCTCATTCTTTTTATGCAATTCGAGTAACGTTGCAGACATCTATGTATTTCCCCTTAATTAGTTGGAATGCAATATTTAGTTAGATATCTTTAAAAAAAAATTGGGGGCACCGGGGTGGCTTAGTTGGTTAAGCGTCTGACTTCAGCTCAGATCCTGATCTCACAGACTGTGAGTTCGAGTTCCACATCGGGCTCTGGGCTGACAGCTCGGAGCCTGGAGCCTGCTTCAGATTGTGTGTTTCCCTCTCTCCCTCCCCCATCCCCCTGCTCACACTGTCTCTCTCTCTCTCAAAATAAAATAAAGACATAAAAAAACAAATAAATTAAATAAATAAAAATTGACAGTGAAGAACACTGATCTTAAGTATGCCGTTTTCTGAGTTTTGACACATACTTACCCTTGAGTATTACAAGCCCCTATAACATTATAGAACATTTTCGTCTACCCGGAAACTGCCCTCATTTCCTTTCCCAGTTAATTCTCAGCTTCCAGAGGCAACAATTGTTCCAGTTTTTTCCTACCATAGATCAGTTTGGTTATAGTAAAACTTCACGTAATGGACTCTGGCTTAAGGCTTCTTTCATTAAGTATATATTTCAAAGATCAATCCATGTTGTTACATATGTTAGCTGTCTCTTCCTTTTTATTGCTGTATAGTATTCCATTGCATGGATGTAGCACAATATATGTATCTGTTCACCTGTTGGTGGATATTTGAGCTGTTTCCATTTTGGGGTTATTATAAAAAAAAGCTGCTATAAATATTTTGTACAAATATGTTTGTGGACATGTGGCTTTATTTATCTTTGATAAATATCAAAGAGAGTGGAATTGTCAGATCATATAATAATTGTAGGTATAGTTTTATAAGCAACTGCCACATATACTTCTAGACACCACAGTGCCTTCCCACCGGCCTCGATGGGTCACTGAAGAATTACACGGTGCTGTGTGGTCTGATCACTGAATGGCGAATTGTTCAGATGCTCCACGTTCTTGCCGACATTTGATGTCGGTCTAGTGCACATGAAATGGGAGCTCGTTGTTATTTTAGTTTGCATTTCCCCGGATGCCTAGTGAGGTTTTCCAACTCCATTGTAAAGATTAAAAATAAAATTGAGGCTCAGAAAGGTGAAGCCATTTGCTCAAGCCTGCACAGATTGAAGGATCGGGGTTCAAACCCACTTCTCTCGACTTTAGAACTACAGCTGCCCACTGCAAAACTGTGCTGGACGCGTCTTCCAGTGACTTCCCCACTGACTCTCTAACCACAGGGCACCTCTGCCGTGTTCTATCCTGTTTGTGCTCATAGATTTAATGCACATTCCCACTCTTCCTGAAAAGAGTTTAAGGGCGTTCAGAACACGATAGTTAGAATTCTAAAAGATTAAACAGAATCCAAATCAAGTTTAAAAAAAAAAAAAAAAGACCACACAGGCTTTCAGACTCACAGAATAACTTGAATGTAAATGGTAGGCTCTGACCTCTCTGGCAGCCAGGATAGGAACCACCGGAAGACGTTGGGGTGGGGGCGGGGCGGAAAGAATTCTGCAAGCCACAGAAGGAAGGCCTGCATATCATGGAACCAATTATTCTCTATGGCGTGTTTACAGCAGATAGAGAAGTGGGTTTTGTTGTCGAAACCCCAGTCCTGTGAGGACAATCACACCTGATGTTTCCGAGTCACATCTGTCCACGATTGATTCATATGATTTGAGGATTGTCTCCAGCCCCACTTGGAGGCAGGGAGATGGGTCCAAGGACCTCTCGAGCCCCTCTTGGCAGGGCAGGGGCGGTATTCTGCCAGACACTGTTGGCGTTGCAGGATTCAGATCCTCCTTCCTTGCTAAGCATCTCCTTGCTATTGTTTTTGTGTCATTGCCATGAGTTCAGAGTTGGCAGGAGCCCAGGTGGCCTTGGGGCTGAAGGCTGAGCACAAACATTGGAAGGCTTTATGCGTACGGTCCAGACTTCGTTTGCAAACAACTATAACTGTGCTCCCAAGTGTTTTTGCCCTTGACCTTGTTTTGTGAGCGCTCGGGTTCTGACTTGGGAAAAGTAGCGATTGCAGAAACTAAGTGGGGTATTTGGGGCTGTTCCCGAGGCCTCACCATCGGTCAGAGGTGGCCTGGAACCCACCACTCCCACTTCTCTGATGGCCCCAGGTCCACCAGGGAGCTCCCGCCTCTCAGGTCCCGGGACAAGCACGGGAACAGTCCCAGCCAGTCAGAGCGCGTCATACCCCTGCCTGTCATGATTGGCTAAAAGACGCGTGCGGAACCCAAGTGGGCCAATGAGCTTCCATTCCGGTCCTTCTGCAGGCGGAGTCTTTCTCTTGGGTTGCTGAGCCAGAAGGACCACAGCCTGTGGTTTTTAGTGGCTGTTCTTAACGCCAGGGGAAGAGAGCCTGGCAGAGAATAAGGCTAACCCCGAGGAAAGCACAGCCCAGAGGTAGAGCGAGGCAGATTTCAAAGGAGAGTAGTCCGGCTCCTGGATCTAGTTGTGCCTGAAGCAGGATTTTTTCACTTTTGTCATCCAATCAATTCTCTTGTGTGCTTAAACCAGTCTGGTGTGGGTTCCTGTCACTTGCAACTAAAAAAGGGTTCTGACTTAATCTGCCGAGGTAGTGGCAGAGGGGTGCGGGGTGGGGACGAAAGATTTTTAAAAAGCCGGAAAATCTGAGCTCTAGCTTCGCAGTTTCAGGGTGGGGAGGGAGCTTAGAGGGGACTGTAGGGTTGTCTGGTTACATAACTTGCTCCTTCCAGAACATTGCCTGCTGCACCCCTGAGGGCGTCAGGCTTTGCCTGACGGTGTTTTCAGTGATTGGAACTCAGTCTCTCTGCAGGCAGCCCATTTCATGGCAGGACAATTCTGATGGCTAGAAAGTAAGGCAGAATAATCAACCAATAAGGGAGTGGGATAAACAAAACATAGCCTTGCCTCCTCCCTCTCCTTCCTCGCGTCTGTTCTCCCTACAGCAGCCAGGATCCACTGGCTACAGTTCAGGTCTGATGCCGTTGCTTCCGCTCAGAATCTTCCAGTGGCTTCAACCTCATGGCAGAGAAAAAGCATGGACGGCCCTCTCGGGTTTTCCCTGGAACTCAGAACCCCGAGACTCTGCACCTGCCATGGGCTGTCTTCTCTCCGATTGGCAGTGGCCGCCTCCTCCAGGCAGCCCGCCCGGTCCCTCCCCTCCTCCAAGTCTGTGTTCAAGGATGATCTGGGCTTCAAATGTGACCCCAATGCCCCACTTGAAATTGTAGCCCTTCACCACCTCCCTCAGCCTACATTATTTTTTTCCCCTTAGCATTTGGCATCATCTGACCTATATGGTTTTTCTGGTTTTTATTCTGTCTCCCGTGCTGCTGGGAGAGGGGGTTTTCATCCCTGTTGCTCAGAGCTGTAACCCAGTACCTAGAACGGTGCCTGGCACATAGCAGGTGCTTGTCAATTATTAGCTGAATGACTCACTCAGTGACTCCACCTTAGGGATGGGGCTGGGCCCACACTAGTCACCCAGACACCGCTTAGGGGACCAGTGACTAGCCCCGAGTGGGTGCCAGGCTGTGTCTCTCCAGAGTCCCCGGGGGCGCCCGCACCAGGCAGCCAGTGTCCCCGCAGCCCGACACGGCAGCCAGAGGCTGTGCTGGCCCCTGAGGACTTAAGGATCTTCAGCAAAACCGACATGGTCAGCCTGTCCCAACGCCCATTGAGCGTGGCTGGAGGTGGAGGTGGAGAAATCAATATAAAGATTGGCTTTGGAGGAAAGGAAAAGAAGAAAGGGCCTCTCCACCTCATCGGGGAGGCAGCCACAGGGAGCCCAGGCGGCGGGGCTGGTGGCAGTGTCGCATGAAACACACGCCGACCTCTGCGTCCTGGCTTCCCTGAGCCGTCGGTGTGGATGCCCCTTCCCAGGCCTCATTCACGGACTCGCTTGCCCCAAAGTGCCTCCCAGACCACATCTTCTCTGCTCAGAGTTTAGGCACTTACTATGGGCAGGAAGGTCCCACAATGCCTCGCGGGCCCCTCCCCAGGTCTGATGCCAGCGTGTGGGGTGCTGGGGACATGGTGACAAATAAGACAGACAGAAATCCCTGCCTTCGTGGAACTGATGCTCTAGAGGCGAAGCTGGATCACGAACAAGATAAATAAGTAAAATGTGTAGTGAGTTTGGTGGCTGTCGATGCCGGCGAGGAAACCACATCAGGAACAGGGTAAGAGGTGCCGGGCCAGGGATTGCAATGTTGTATGTTGACCTGCGGCAAAGGAGCAAGCCACGTGGTTACCTGGAGGAGGAGCGTGCCGGGAAGAGGGAGCCAGTGCAAAGGCCCTGAGGTAGGCACATACCTGGAGAGCTTGAGCACAGCAAGGGGGCTGCATTGTTGGAGTCGGTGAGCCAGGGGAGATGGGCAGGATCTGGGGTCAGAGAGGTCACGGGGGAGGGGCTCCTGCGTGTAGGCACCGTTATAGTTTTTGATGTTTTCAGATTGAGCTAGGAATTACACAGCGGCTTCCGTGCTGCTGGGTGACAACAACAGCAGGGGCAGGGACAGGGAGGTCACTTAGGAGGTGGCCGTGTGGGTGGTTTGGACCAGGGTCTTAGCGGTCGGCAGTGTTAAATTCATTCATTAATTCACCCCAGACTCTTCCGGTTAGAAATCATCCAGTTTGCTGAAAATATCTTAGGAAGAAAATCAGCTTGGAGCTGACAAGTCCCAAGCAGGACCTCCTATCCCACTTTCTTTTGCAACCATGACCTCTCATTCCTTAGAACTAGCGACTGTTGGCACAGGCTCCCCGTCCCGGCCACCAGGTCTCTCCAGCCACCTGATGGCTTCTGGTGCTTGGTCCCTGCTTCTCGGATCTGTGCCCCACCCTGGGTGATCCCCTCGAGCACCTGGAACCCCCAGCCCTGCCACGGGGGACCAGGAGATTTGGAAGCCGGATGCATTGGGAGCCTTACTTTTCCACTTAAAGGCCGCATGAGGTGGTGACCAAGCGCTCTTGGTTCAAGTCCCCACCCTGGCTCTTCCAAGCTGTGTGTCCTCTGGCAACAAAGGGAGCTTCTCTGGGCCCCAAAGCCCTCGTCTGTAGAATGAGCATAAGACCAGCTCCATCCAAGGCAGATCTAGCTTTGGAGGGCCTGACACTCATATAACTCATTAAGAAGAAAATCTGTCTAGTTATGAATAAAACATTAGAGACAGAAGTGCGTATTTATGTAAAAGGGGCCCGTGCAAGTGACGGACCCTGACGCCTATGCTTCAGAAGCTGGACGGTGAGCCCCTGTCCCCTCTGCCCCCCTACCGCGTGTCCTGAGGACCCAACCAGACGACACTCATAAGTTCTTTTTATTTTTTTCAAATTTATTTTTGAGAGACACAGAGCATGAGAGGGGGAGGAGCAGAGAGAGAGGGAGACACAGAATCCAAAGCAGGCTCCAGGCTCTTCGCTGTCAGCACAGAGCCCGACGTGGGGCTCAAACCCATGAACTGTGAGATCATGACCTGAGCGGAAGTCAGACACTTAACCAACTGAGCGACCCAGGCACCCCTAAATTCTTTAGCGCTGTGCTGGGTGCACAGTTCTCTATATGCAGAGGGGATGCACAGAGGGCGAGAACATTCTAACACCAGCAGCAGTCATGAGCCGTCAGCATGGACTTTGCGGCACATCTGAGTGGCGGACCTTTGGACTTCCCCTCTCTGACTTCTTCTCTGGTCCTGTCTGCATGGGGACAGAGCCAAGACAGGAGGGACTCTGGCCCTCTCCCCTCCAGCCTTCCAGCCCCATTCCAGCACCTGGAGGAGGGGAGAGGCGGGAGGAGAGGGGAGGGGAGGGGAGGAAAGCCTGAGATTCTGACCCCCAGCTGCTGGTTGTGTCTCCTCCAATTTACAGGGAGCAAGTGGATTAAGGCCTTTGCTGGGAACCGTTTTGCCAGGGTAGTGAGTGCGGCTCAGAGGGCCAGGGTCCTTGTGCAACCATGAGCAGGAATGGAGTCTGGTCGGGGGGAGAGGGGAGAGGGGAAGAAGGAGGGGTCGGAGGGGAGAGGGCACCTTTCCCCTAGGCAGCGAATGCTGGGTTTCCAAGGTGGCCCTGCGTCCAGGAGGGACGGGCGCTGTGCACTGTGCACACTCTGACAGAGCCGTATTCTGTCCAACAGCAAACTTCTCAAAGACCCCACACCCCCCGTGGCACAGCGACACCAAGTTAGAAACCAAGAATGTGGTCCCCTGCCTCATTTTACAGATGGGCAGACTGAAGACAGAGTCTGGGGAAAAGTGAAGTCCATAGTCTCCGGATGTAATTCTGGCTACGGTTAATTGAGCACCTACTATAAGGCCAGGCCTTGACGCTTTATTTCCAAAAGGTAACACCTCTTAATTGACAGTCTTCTATTTAGTTACCTATGATCCTATTCATCCACACCGATTTCTTTTTCCTAGCTTTTTAAAATTTATTTTGAGAGAGTGGGGCGAGGGGTAGAGAGGAAGAGAGAGAGAAGGGAGAAGGAGAGAGAGACTCCCAAGCAGGCTCTGTGCTGACAGAACTCATGAACCCTGACATCATACCCTGAACCGATATCAGGAGTTGGGCGCCCAAGCGACGGAGCCACCAGGCGCCCCATCTACATCGATTTCTTTATAGGCCCTTGTGTTCCTCGCATGTCCGGGGCACGTGGATTGTCCTTTATCTGCTGGGGAAGCTCCGGTTGGCGCGTGTGCCCCCCCCCAAGGGTAACCCGCATTATCTCATTAATCCCAACAGCGAGCCCGTAGCACCGGTAAGTCCACCACCTAAGCCCTCTGGCCGCCCGCCCGGCGCTGCGCTCGGTGCGTCCCCACCACTGCGTCGTCAGACTCTTCCAGCAGCTCCACGGTGTGCCGGGGACCTCTGACCCGCCTCGCTCTGTGGATTAGAAAACCGAAGTTCCGGGATGGACCGACCTGCTGGAACCCAGGTGTGTCCGACTCCCGCGCTCGAGAGAAGATCTCGAACGTCAGGCGTCATGTCCGGATCTGGGAGGACCATGTGGGGTCCCGCTGAGACCCGGAGGTGGGCAGCACGAGAGCATGCAGCAGTGAGGCCAGCTCTAGGAAGGACTTCCCGGCACTCTCACAGGCCCTGAGTTTCAGCGGTGTCCCTGAAAGAGTCTGCTGCCCTCTCTGCTCCTGCTTGGAGGCAGGGGGATGGCCCCCATGGCCTCTTGAGCTTCCTCTCCAGCCTGGACTGAACTTGACAGGCTCGTGTTTCCGCCTTTGCCTCTCAGAGCTGGTATGAGTTTGCAGGGCTCTGTGCCCGAGGGCCACGTGTAGAGGGCGGGGGTGCGGGGCGCTGAAGACCACAGGGATGTAGAGTCTCACAGTGTGGAGGCTGCAAGCCCAAGGTCAAGGTTTCAGCAGGGCTGGTCCCTTCTTCCATTTGGTCCTTTCCAAGTGGAAACCGTGTTCCTTGTTTCTCCTTAGCTCCTGGGGGTTGGTGGCAGTCTTGGCACCTGTGGCTCCTCGGCACACCGCCTGGCTCCCTGTGTTCACCTCGCGTGTGCTCGGCCATGCCTCAGTTTCCCCTTTTATAAGGATACCAGCCATCCTGGGCGAGGGCCCACCCTCATGGGCCCACCTTGACTAGGTACGTCTACAACAGCCTGATCTCCAGGTAAGATCACGTTCTCAGGTTCCCGCTGTTAGGGCTCCAACACAGGAATTTTGTGGGGGGCGCAGTTCAGCTTGAAACAGCTGCGTTCATGGTCCTGCTTTCCTCCCAGCCCCCGCCCCAGGCCGGCCTCTACCCTCCCTGCTAGCCTTCCCCAAGCCGCGCGTCTCTCTGCCCCCATCCGAGCCAGGACAGGTCCTGTCCTTCCGGGTCCTCCTCTCTCCTCCCTCCCCCTGCACACTGCCCGCCCCACCCTTCGGAACCTTCCTGATGCCCAAGCGAAGGCCTGGTTCAGAGAAGGTGCTCAATTAAGAACATCTTTAAGGAAATGAATGAAATCAGCTTTGGGTGGTCCCTTCAATATTCACTTGTCCAACCAGCCAGCATTCACCGAGCACCTCCTGGGTACCAGACAGTGTGCTGGGTGCTGGGATTTGGCAGTGAACTCACGAGACGAAACCCTGCCCCACGGAAGCTCACATTCTCGTGGCGGAGGAGGGGCGCGGGGGAGGGGGAAGGTAGAAAGCAAACTCATAAACAGTGAGTACATCATGTGGTATGTTAGAAAATAAGAGCTTTGTAGGGGATAAAGCAGGATAAGCGGCGGCGGCGGGGGGGGTCCCAGGAGAATAAGGGATGGGGGGTCCCAGGTGAAGGCTGGGGTGCATGCACTTTTAGGTAAGGTGGTCAGAGTGGCCTCAGAGTGGGAAGAGGATCTCAGACTTGAAAAAATGAGAGGGTTTGCTATGGGGAGGTCCAGGGAAAGAATATTCCAGGGAGAGGGAAGTGGCCCGTGCAAAGGCCCTGAGGCAGGATTCAGGAGCAGGGGCAGCCAGTGGCTGGAGTGAAGTGAGGGAGGGAAGTTAGTGGTTGGCAGGAGGCCGGCAGGCAGAGGGGCCAATGGCACGTCACACATCCCCTTGTGGGCCATCTCCGGCTGCTTCTCTGAGTGAGTTGAGGGACACGGGAGGGTTTTGAGTGGAGGAGAGACATGGTCTGACTTATTGAGTTCAGCAGGAGTACCTGGTGGCCGTGGGGAGAGTAGACTGGAGGGAAGCAGGGGGGAAACAGGGAGACCAGAGAAGAGGCTACTGCACAAGTCCAAGCATGAGATGGGAGAGGCTCAGACTAAGGGGGCTGAAGTGGAGCGCGGCGGGCAGGATTGGATCTGCTCTGGCCGTTTCACCCGCACCCTCGTTCATTCCTTCCCTCCCTCCCTCCCTCTTTCATGCCGTTACCGTCCTACCAGTAAATATATATTGAGAGCCTTCTCTGTGCCAGATGCAGGGGGTACAAACACTGAGCAAAACCGGCGAGGTGCCCGCCCAGACGTAGGGGAAGCTCAGTGGACAGACGGATGTTAACCCAACAAGCATAACATAAACACGTCATCACACCTGCAGTCACCGGAAGGAGCCAGCGGGACCCTGGGAGCGAGGCTGTCGCGGCCCTGTGCCCCAGCCTGGGCGCCTTCTCCTCCTAGCTCCTCGTGGTGCGCACAGAGAAACTGAGGCACACGGAGGGTCCGTGACTGGTTCAAGGTCACACAGCATGTCCCCAGCAGAGCTGGAGAAAGGAGCCAGCCTGTGCCAGTGCCCCCCCCATGCCTGGGGCTCCCCACCGCCGCTGGCCGAGCCCGGGCCGCCCCGGGCCGCAGCCGCCCGTGGTTTATGACCCCCGGAACTCCCTCCGAAGTGTCTCGTCAGCAAGGCCCGGGCCGCGGGAGGTGGGCTCGGCCCCGCTCGGCCGGCAGCCGCAGATCGATTGTGCGTGTGCCGCCCTGATACTTCATCTCATTAGGTCTTCGTTTTCATCTCCTGGCTTCCTGGCAGCCTTCAAATTATCCCATAAAATTTATTTACTATTTCATGAATACATAAGCAGCAGGCAGGCACAAGCTTTTTATATATTTACACTGTATATATTTCACGGGAGACTTATAGCTGTCTCTAAGGCAGAGAGGGGGAGGGGGAGAGAGCGCGAGCAGACGGAGCCGGCAGCTGGCGGCAGAGGGAGGGAGGCAGGGGGAGGCGCGACGAGGGCGGGCACAGAAGAGGCTCCTACGGAGCCCACGGCCACTGCCATGATGGGCTGAGCTGGGCAGGGGAGGGGGAGGGCGCTGCCAGGCAAGGCGGGGGCGGGGGAGGGGGCTCTGCTTTGGGACACTGCCCTGGGGAAGTGCAGGCAGGGCAGGGGGCCTGCGGTCTGAGGAGTGGGGCTCAGATGGATGCTCACATCGGTGGTTCTGGTGTGAGTCTCCAGGCCTGGAACAGGCTGGCAAGTGGCTACTGATGGGCTGCAGGGGAGTTCTGACCCTGGTCAGGGCTGGCCCCTCATCCTGGCCCCAGAGGAAGCCCTTGCTCCAGACCAAGTCTTGACTCTAGTTGTAAACTGAGCCTTGATCCCAGAGTTGGACTGAGTCCTGACTCTAGCTGTAAACTGAGCCTCGATCCCAGAGTTGGACTGAGTCCTGACTTTAGTTGTCAACTGAGCCTTGATCCCAGTTTTGGGCTGAGTCCTGACTCTAGTTGTAAGTAACTGAGCCTAGATCCCAGTTTTGGGCTGAGTCCTGACTCTAGCTGTAAGCTGAGCCTTAATCCCAATTTTGGGCTGAGTCCTGACTCTAGTTGTAAGTAACTGAGCCTTGATCCCAGTTTTGGGCTGAGTCCTGATCCTAGCCTCAGACTGAACCTTGATCCTAGCCTCAGACTGAGCCCCGACTCAGTCACAACCTGAATCCTGAACTTGGTCACAGAGAACCCTGACTCCAGTCACAGACTGAGCCCTGACCTTGATCCCAGACTGATCCCCAGCTCTGAACCCTGACACTGGGTTCATCCTGAACCGCGATCCCAGGTAGGGGTTGAGCCCCAGCCCCGGCCTTGGATGGCCCCTCCCTCTGGCCTGCCACCTCCAGGACCGTCTCTCATGCACACCGGCACCAGCGGACCGCTCACAGCTGCAGCCCCCTCTCCCTGTGGGTCTGTGCAGCGATCCCTTGCAGGGTTCACTTCCTCTGGCCACATGGCAGGCCTGCCCTCCCTGCCCCCGTCACGTCAGGCTGGGGCACGTGCCATGCTCTGGCCAGAAGCTTCTCTCTTTCCCCTGCACGGGGTCCCTCTGCATTCTGTCCGTTCCTAAATCACCACGACTCAGCCCTACAGAAGGGCCAGGGTCCAGAAGCCAGAGGGAGGCCAACAGAACATCGATCGGCAGGAATGCCCACAGGGCCAGGCACACAGCAGCAACTCCATACATGCTTGTAGAGCCCAAAACAGGAATTCTCCCCAGTATTTCTGCCTCAGTCCTCCTGATACAGTCAGATGCCAGCTCAGGGCCCCAGAGGACACAGCTTGTGCCCAGGGAGTTGTTCTTGCATTGAGTCCTGCCTCCGTATCAGCAGTGTGCCTCACGCTACCCATCTGTGGAATGGGCAGAGGGGAAGTCCGAACTCCCCGTGTGTGGGTCTCAATCCTGGCTTCTCGAGAGACCTGGCTGGTCAGATCCTCCACGTGTAAGCCCCCCACCCCCACCCCGGCCCCATCCACGGGCATCCGTGTGTTCCACCAACCACCCCGTCTTCATCGTCATGGTCATTGCTGATGTTTGCTGAGCACTTACCGTGTACCCAGCCTGTTGCCTTTTCTCATTTTAGTCTCCAAGTCCGGGGCCAGGTCTCAACCTGTCATCCATCCACGAGTGAGTTTCCCGATGCCCCATTTAATGACCCCCTCCTGGCCCTCTCCCTCCTTTCTTTCCTTCCCTCTCCTCTTCCTCCTTCCCCCCTCTCCCTTCCTTCCTCCTCCCTCCCTTCCTCCATACCTTCTTCCCTTCCTTCCTTCTTGCCTCATTCATTCAAGAGGCAGTGCAGCGCAGTGGTTGGGGACACGGGTTCTGGACCCAGACTGGCTGGGTTCAAATTCCAGCTCCATCCCTTACCCACTGAGTGACATCGGGCAAGTCAATTAACCTCTCTGGCCTGGCTTCCGCTTCTGTTGTACAGAAACAGTAATAGTCCTTTCCTCCAAGAATCAGTGCAGAGATGAACTAGCTTATAATAGATGCAGATTGATGCCTAGAATGTTACCCGGTGAGAGTGAGCGCTGAGTAAGCGCCAGCTGTGATTATTCATAGACCCACGGGCTCCACTGCACGTGCAGCGCCCTTCTCTGTGCCGGACACCGGGCTTTCAGGGGTGACCGAGACACGGGCAACCGCAAGAAAGAACATCTGCACGGTCACCATGTGCAAGGCCCCTTACATGCGTTTAAATCTTCTCAGAAGCCCCGTGAGATGAGTGCTACTGTTTTCGCCATCTCACAAATGAGTAAACAGAGAGGTCGAATGACTTGTCCGAGGACACACAGCGCGCTGGCGGTGAAGCTAGGCCATACCGAGCTGTGGACCTACCCATTGAACCGCACCGCCACTTTGCCGTCACAGGCGTTCAAGGCCAGCCGTGCCCTCTGAGAGGGCATGCAAAGGGCCGCGGACGGGGTCGTGAGCAGTGGATTCTGCCCCGGGGCAAGGTGGGAGTGAGGTCCACTGAGCTGGACCATCTCACAGAATCTTCTAGATCCAACTCATAAACACCCAAGCCCCAGGGATCTCTCCTGACCTCCATGCAACCCCAGGAATACCTGCTTTCTTCTCAGACCCTGGCTGCCCCTCACCCACCTAGGGAGCCACGTACAAGCATGTGGGGGGAGAGACCACCAGAAGAGCCCCAGCCTGGTCCCTCGGTGCAGAGAGGGGCCGTGCGGTTGCACAGAGGTGAAGCAAGGCGACACAGGGCCAGCTCCCCCCGCACACCCAGGCCTGGGCTCCGAGGCGGGTGCCCCCTTCATCACGGCGTTCTTGTCTGAACGGTGTAGCATTTATTATTAATGGTAATAATAATCGTAATTGCTTATTGATCTCCCCGGTGCACTCGGCACTCTACCTGGCTCCGAATTTGGGTCGTCGCTGAGCAGGCTCACAAATCTGGGCCCCGTGCAGTGCACTGCATGGTGCTCGTGCCCCACAGACAACCAATAGTGAGACCGAGTCCACGGGCACGGCCCCTGCCCGCCGCATCTCGCCGCACGCGCTTCTCGGTTCCCGGCCAACCAGACAGCTTCTCCATCAGCCACACGGCATCAGTCTCCGACCGTTAGGAACTGTTGCTTGCTTCACACTGTTTGCATTTGCAACAGCCTAAGGAAATGCTCTCCTGGAACATAAGAAAAACAAAAGGAAGGCACCCTCCTGTCCCCAAGGATTAGTTAGGACCTCGCTTGCGACCTTTAAGAGGCACTCGAGTGCCCTGGGGATCTGCTTAAAATGCAGCTTCTGATTCTGCAGATCTGGGGCCCCTGAGACTCTGCATTTTTAAAAATCGTATTTATTTTGAGAAAGACAGAGAGGAGGGTGGACGGCAGAGAGAGTTGGAGAGAGAGAAGCCCAAGCAGGCTCTGTGCTGACAGTGCAGAGCCCGACGCAGGACTCCATGTCACGAATCTGAGATCATGACCTGAGCTGAAACCAAGAGAAAGGTGCTTAACCGACGGAGCCTCCCAGGGGTCCCCCTGCCCCCCCCCGCCCCCCGCATTTCTAACAAGCTTGAGGTGCCGGTCTGCAGGGCATGTCCTGAGGATCACGGATCTAGGTGACGACCGGTGATACTTACCTGCAGAGCGAGCTGAAGGTCAAGAGAGCAGTGAGACAGGCAGGGCAGAACTCGTGTTCTGGAGCCCAGAGGTTGGCCACTTATTCGCCGTGTGACAGTGGATAAGTCACCTTTTCTGGGCCTCGGTTTCCTTGTCTTAAAAAGAAATCATGGACGGTGTTACCTACCTCGCGTACTCCTTGTGATGGTTCTAACGAGACAGTGGACAGGAAAGCATTGGGGGCGGGAGGTACTAAATAACATCGATCCCTCCCTGCCCTCCTTCCTCTGTCCCTTTCTCCCTGCCGTTTTGTTCAGCACACGCCATCTAGAGCCATCAGAAGGATTCAGATCATTGCCTCTCTTTGAAGGGAAGAAGGGGAAGGAGAAGAGGCTGTGGGCTGGGGTGCCCTCGGCTCTCACCTGTGCAGGGTGTCAGGTGCCACCACCAGCCCAGCACCCATGACCCCCACCCTGCCGCTGTCTCCAAGGCACAGGGGGCAGCTGGGGGGGGTTGCTGGGATCAACTAGGCCCAGGGGTGGCTGTCCGGCAGTGAAAACGGCGGCTGGAGGAAGACCTCAGCTTTGGTGTCCCGTCCCCCCCCATGGACCTGTCTTGAGGCAGGTGCTACCTGGCTCCTCCGAGGACCCCCGGGACCCTCAACTGCTTACAACAAGAACCTGCTCTCGATCACAGATGGCACGGTTTTTCTCCCCTTCTGTCCTGTTCCGTTTCCTTCTACTTCCCAATAAACCACATGTACCCAAGTCTCGGTCTCTGGTCTGCTTTGGGGAAACTCCAGACCCAGACAGTCGGCTTTCAGAGCAGGGAGCAGGGAGCACCCTGGGGGTCTCGGATCCTCTGCTTGGTCTGTCCCTCACGCACATGCACAAACGCACACGCATTCCTCTGTTCCTTCTGATGTCATTTTGTGTTTAGACTTCCTATCCCTTGCCTCCCTTCATCCTCAGGATGCTGTTTGCTGAATTGCCTCGAAGGATAATGGGCGAAGCAGGAAAGATCATCCTTCCCATTTCACAGATGAGGACACTGAGGCTATAAAGATTTTACTCCCTTCAACAAGCATATGCTGGGTCCCTGCTCTGTTCCAGACACTGGGTCAGGATTGCCATGGGGCTCAGGGGCTCACCCAGGGTCCCTTCCTTCCTTCCCTCCTTCCTTTCTTCTTTTTAAATTAACTTATTTAAATTCCAGTTAGTTAACCTGCAGTGTAGTATTGATTTCAGGAGTAGAACCCAGTGATGCGTCACTCACAGAAGACACCCAGTGTTCCTCCCAGCAAGTGCCCTCCTCAATGCCCGTCCCCCATTGAGCCCC
>NC_043713.1:79127097-79132210 GCF_006229205.1 Suricata suricatta | reverse complement strand
CCCCCCCCCCCCCCCCCCCCCCCCCCGGTATTTCTTATTCACCACAGAGCACCAGGATCCTTCAGAAAGTTTGTTAAAATGCAGGTGCCAGGGGGCATCCCGGAGGTGGTGATTCAGTGGACGTGGCTCAGAGAGGGCCGGGAGCCAGCGTGTGGAAAACCCCGCAGGCCGTTCAGGGACAAGGGTCCTCCCTGCAAAGATTTTGAGATACACCAATTCAGAAGCCGAGGCAGACTCGGGCCAGGACAGGGGTGGACAGGACCCCGGGGACGAGACCGGGCGGCACCGCAGTGTGAAGGCTGGAGTTCGGCAGCCCTTGGCTCCTGGGCCTTGGGGCCATTCCCTGCGCTCCGGGGCCTCCCGGCTCCCCCCGCCCATGGTCTCTGAGCCCCAGCCTCAGCGTCACCCACGCCACCAAGGGAGGCCCTTCAGGTGCCAGGCCAGGCAGAGGCTGCAACTAGTCGCTTTAAACATGACAGTGGACCTTCCAATTTGTAAAGCGCTCTACAGTTTATCAAGTACTTGCCCATGTTTCGAAGAACGTTCCAGTTTGTGGAGGACTTCACGGAGCGCCCATCACCTGTCATCCCCACCGCTGCCACCCAAGGGCTTCTCATGTGCACTTGGCAGTGGATGCGGGGCCTAAAGTACCCGGCCCAACGGCCCCAGTGCCTTTGCTGAGACCAGAACACACGTGCCCTGCATCCAAATCCTGAATTCCTGGCTTTTTTTCAGCGGACCAGGGGAGGTGACACATTGCCCAAAGACCCTCCAACCTCCAACGTCCAGACCGACCCCGCTGCCCGCAGACAGGGAAAACGCCCCAGCGCCTCCCCCTCCTGGAATTCTCAGGTTCCTGGTTCTTGTGGCCACGCGTGTCCCGGTAACCGGATGAGGCCAGCCGCCTGTCCTCGCCCCCATCCAACCTCTCCTTCCGCTTTTCAGAGCACTCCCATCAGGAAAGCAGCTGCGTCCTTCCGTCTCAGCCTCACAGCCCTGCAACACTGTACCCATTTCACAGAAGAGGAGACTGACGCTCCAGGAGGTCTCATTGCCTGCCTGAACTTGCAGGCCTGTGGCAGATAGGAATGTAGTTCTTTCTGGTTGCTGCGTTGGTGCTCCTCACCACTGGGTCGCGGTCTCTGCCCTGTTCCAGAAGGCCTGGGTCCCGGTCCCTGTCTTTAGAAGGACATTCAGGTGAGCAGGGATGCCGGCCAGCCCCTCCGGCCTCACCTGTCTCCAGAGCAGAGGGAAGAAGGGGGTTTTGGCTTATCATTCAGACCGCCACCTGGTGGAGCCCACATCACGGGGAGTTTGGGGGGTTGGTGCAAAGGACTACAGCAATTAATTGCAGAGAGAGGGGTTTGGAGCGGGGGGTGGGGGGGCGGAGAGAACTGGTTGAGGGAATCCTCTGCCGGGCTCCTCTGCTGGCAGCGGGGGAGACTAAGCTGCCCCCCCCCAGCCTGCTGGGCTTCAGGCAGTGGCCAGGGCAGAACCTACGGAGCTCAGGTTGGGACTCATGACATGTGATAAAGCCACAGGCAGCTCAGAGCCTCAGGGACTGAAACAAACAAGTCATGGGGTGTCCGAAGAGGCCACCACACAGAGCTGGGCACATTGGTTCTTCTGCAAAGGTCCCTGACAATGAGATGCCTGGGGGGAGGGGATCCCACGGCCCAAGGCCATCCCACCCGGAAGAAGGTGAGCCTTCCCCTGTTCCCACAAAGGCACCATCCGGTCCAGCGAGTTCAGAAGGAGGGAACCTAATGGCCATTAGTCAAGTGCTATCTCCAAGCCATCAAGAGCCTAGAAGGCTCGATTTCAGCCCCACTGAATAGTAGGGGAGAGAAAGAAAAGCACAAGGAAAGGAGGAGGGTTGATAGTCATTTTGTTTTGGCTTTCTACGTATCCGCGTCTGCTCGAAGATGAGAGCTCTTGCTGCCAGGTAAATGCTTCCTCTCTCTCTCTCTCTCTCTCTCTCTCTCTCTTAATTTTCTTCTTTCATAATGAATTGTATCTTTCAGTTCTGATGGGAATGATATTTTAAAGTGGTTTTCATTGGAGACCTGCCTTTGATGGCTCAAAGCGGAGAACAGAAAAGCAAGCCCTTGGGGCGCCTGGGGGGCTCAATCAGTTGAGCATCCGACTTCAGCTCAGGTCATGGTCTCCTACTCCGTGGGTTCAAGCCCCACGTCTGGCTCTGTGCTGACAGCTCAGATCTTGGAACCTCCTTCTGATTCTGTGTGTTTATATCTCTCTCTGTCCCTCCTGACTTGTTCTCTTTCTCTCTTTCTCTCTCAAAAATAAATAAATAAACTTAAAAAAGAAAAGCAAGCCCTTCCCAGACCCTCCCACCGTCTAACATCTGCTGATGTGCCGTCCATCTGTCCATCCTGCAGCCGCCCACCGGTCCTTGTAAGCAATGCGTGCATTCATTCCTTCATTCACTGACTTAAAGACCACCTATAAGCCCCTCCGTGTGCCAGGCGGTCTCTAGAGGGGTCCAGTGTTGAACTCCGCAGACAGGACCCCTTATGGGGCTGACATGCCAGCCAGAACAAGGTCATAAACAAGCCGACAGATAAGCAAGATCATCTTAACCAATGACAAGTGACTTAGAATGAAGACATGTTAATATGTGGGCAAGGGTCCGGGAAGGAGGGGGTGACGCGGATATGAGACCTGGATGGCAAGTGAAAGCCAGTCACCCTGTACTTGGTCATTACAATACGGTACATCGATATCCACCACATTAAACCCTCCGGAACTTTTTTTTTAGCCTGGAAATATTTGCAGCCAGGCCTATCACGGTCAAGGTCAGTCTCTCAAAGTGGCAGGAGAAACACACTTGATCTTTGGTAACAATCTTGAGCTGACATCAAAAACCAGGTATTGATCACCACTGGTGACAATGACATCCCTCATTTGAGGGGCGGAGTGGCGTCGCAGGGAGGGTGGCGGCACTGAGGTCGCCATCTCTCCTTCTGTTGCCGCCGCTTCTAATCACCTCGTTTCAAGCTCCTGCCAGCATGGCCCGCAGAGATCTGAGCTGTAATTCTGGCGTGGTCGTGGTCAAGCTGTGTGACCTTGGACAAGTGACTTTGCCTCTCTGAGCCTCTGTTGCGTTATCTGACGTGGAAACCTCCCTATGTCCTTGATCTTGAATATCTGCACCGCGGTTTGAATGATTCCGAGATCAAGTTAGGTTTTGTCATGTGCACACAGTGCCCGGAGACCCTTTTAACCTGCAGACTCTGACCCGGTAGGTCTGGGGTGAGGCTGGCATTTCTACCAAGTTCTCCGGTGACAGCGGCTGCCACTAGCCTCCAACCACCGCCTGAGTAGCCAGGGAGCAATTGACTGATACGTTCAATCAGTGATTACATCAAGAGGGACAAAGAGGGATTTTCGATTTCAGGAAATGCATGAACCCTGTGTTTCATTTTATCCCCCAGTTGCCCCATTAAAATGTTTGTGAGGCACCCAGCGCACAGCGTGGCCCGTCGAAAACACGGATAGATGTTAGCTCGCTCCCTCGCACATCTCGAGGGCCAGTGTAGGATGCGAAGGCGGCCGCTGGACGTGGAGGTCCGTCTGTGATTGCGTGCCGTCCCCACGAGGCCCCTGTGCAGAAGGCGGTGGACGCTGGCTCTGTAGAGAGAACAACGTTAATTCCCGTCTCCAGCCCTGCGTCCCCGGCTCGGGGACATGTGTTTGATCAGGCCCGCATCAAACGCCGAATTTGCCACAAGACAAAACCCGAGCGCGGGGGACTTGAGTCTGTTTGAACTGGTCCCCTCGCCCCCAGCCGTCCCCACCCTGACCTCCTTCAGACACGTGCAGATGCTTGTCCAGAGCCACAAGAACTGCCAGGCGCCTGGGCAGTACTGCCTGCTGTTAGAAACTCGGAGGGGGGTGGCAGGGAGAAGCTGAGTTTTATTCGGGGACCGGGAACTCAGGAGCAGAGAAACAGGGAGGAAGAGGGTGAGCTGGGGCGTGGGGAAATGGGGTGCTAGTTTGTAATCCCCTCACTGCTCATTTAAGAGCGAGTTCGCTCCACAAACAGCATATTCGTTTGCACCATCCAGTCCGTTCTTGGCGTGGTGTGGGCACAGCGCTAGAAAGGGGCAGTGAAGGGCTTTATTACCTTTTATTTTTCAGCTGAGGAAACTGCGCCTTAGAGGCTTGGATGAAGTTACCCACCAGGAGGTGGTGAACTCGATTCGGCAGCTGCAGGAGGGCTGAGGGGGGCGCCTGAGACTCCGCATTTCTCACAGGCTCCCAGGTGGTGTCAGTGGGGCTGGCCCGTGGACCACCGTTGGAGTAGCAAAGACGTATTGGCTCATTCATTTCAGAGACACAAATCCCGGAACTGTCTCGTATATTTATTCTGTGCACAAGTATCGGGTATTTCTCATCTCCCGGGCGTTGCATTGATTGGAAGATTGTCGGAGTTCAGACCAAAGGCAAATAAATTAAGCATTCACTAATTGCAAAAAAGCACAATGGTGCTCAGAAGCACGTTACATTTAGCAGAAGGATGTAGTGTGCCGAGCAGCGGAGACCCTCGCCGGTGTATCAGAGCCCGGACATTTGCAGATACCGGACCCTCACTCCTCCTGGGTGCCTCTGAGCACGTTGTACCTTGATTTACCCATAAAAGGGGTGAGAAGATCAACCCAGACCGGAGTGTGGTCATTCAAACCCCAGCCCCTATTGAACTGAAAGTCAGAGCTCCAGATTTTTCCAGTTGGAAAGGGCATCACCCACCCCAGCGCTTCCCTATCTCACCGGGTAGCAGAATCCTCTGGGTAGACAGTGACGGGGGTCAGCAAAATAAAAATGCAAGATAACCAGTTAAATTCGAATTTCAGACGGGCAACAGCAACAAACACGTGTTTGGTGGACGGATGCTGAGTTTACACGTCCTCAGTTAGTGACAGATCCTTTGATGTGGCGGTGAGAGCACGGACGGGGTCCGGAAGGTGTCCTGATTTCCAGTTGCTGCTATCTGGGCCCTCAGCTTTGTTCTCGGGATCCTCCTTCCTTTCTTTTCTTTCTTTCTTTCTTTCTTTCTTTCTTTCTTTCTTTCTTTCTTTCTTTCTTTCTTTCT
>NC_043713.1:79097269-79126997 GCF_006229205.1 Suricata suricatta | reverse complement strand
AAGGCTGGCCCCTCTGAAGGCTGTGGGGGAGTCTATTCCTTGTCTCTTCTAGCTTCTAGAAGCTGCCTTGGTGTTTGCTGACAGATAGCTCTCTTTACATCTCTACGTTGCCTTCTCTCCTACTTCTGACCCTCCTGCTTCCGTCTCATAATGACCCCTGTGATTGCATGCGGCTGACCCAGATAATCCAAAATAATCTTCTCAACTCAAGGCCATGACCTTCTGTACACCTGCAAGTCCCTTTTGCTACTTAAGGTTAATACGGGTCTCATGAGGATATATTTTGGGACCAGTATGCAACGCGGAAAAATAATAAATAATAAAAATAAAACACAGCAGATTAGGAACCGATCCCTGAGGTTAGGTCTGGGTGGGGATAAGGGAGTGGGAAGCAAGAAAAAGGTAGGAAGGAAGGGAGGAGAGATGGAGGAAGGGAGAAAGGGAGGAAAAAAACCATTATAAGAAAAACAATTGCTCAAGTTAAAACCTGCAGGCATGATGTGAGCCCGAACATTTAAAATAAGATTTATATAAAATGAGATATATGTGTGTGAGTGTACACACAAAATGATGCATAAAGAGATAGTCACCAAACCTGCTTAACATTCCGAATAATGGGATTTCAGATCATTTTTATTATCTTCCTTCTATTTTTATGTACTACTTAACTTCTTTTGTTTAGTCAGCATGTATGATTCACATAATTAAAAAATAGCAATGCTCTTTTACGTAACAAATTATCTTTTAAAAAGTTAAAAATGAAGAAAAAATTAGATTCTGTAGTCTAAACTCCCGGGACAGGATCTGATTGGTGCATTTTTGGTCAGGTGGTCCCCTCTGGTCCAATCAGCACAGAAGGCAGAGTCATATGACACCAACATGGCTGGCAAGGGCTTTCCTCTCACAGGATAAGGGAATGAATGAGTGGTTCTCAGAAAAGAAGGGACATCTCAAAAATATAGACTTCCCACATTAGGTATTGTATCACAGAAGAAATTATGTGTGGGTGATGATCAAAGTACTATAAGCTTGCATTTGCCATTTTTCTTTCTGACCAACTCTGAGTCAAGGGCCCGCCATCTTGATGGAAAACTCAGCTGTAGTTCTTGGCCCTTTGCTGGGCACTGGCATGATCTCAGACCTTCTTCATTGGTGAACCACCATGGATGAGATGGCTGGTGGTTTCTGGTGCTTTTCTTGCCCGGATGCCCTTCTGGGAGGTCAGAGGGAAAACAGCAATGGTGTGCTTCTCCATGTGTCCATTTCTCTTATCAAAACATTTCATCAGTCCTTGTTTCATAGTGTTACCTACCTCAGAAATGAACTTTTAATTTCTGAGCTTTCTAGAATGCCTACACGCCATTTTGGTTTCCAAGAATGACACCTTTTTGTTTTTTTATGAATGTTGGTTTAGGGTGAAAGTGTCTTTGCTGATAGACATGATTGCCCATAGTCGGGTGAGGGGAGGGTCCCTGAAAGGACCAACCCATGGGGACTGCAGACAGGCCAGGGATGAGGGAGGGGCAGAAGACTGGTGATGAAGAGGAAAACAGAGAGGAGAAGGAAGAGGAGAGAGATTCAGGGGTAAGAGAGAAAACACGCAGAGAGATTTTCAGAACCATGGATAGAGCAGGGGAGAGATGTAGAGAAATGACACAGAGACTGACGTGGCCGCGGAGCTGGCCTCTGAGGCCAGGCCCCCGGGGAGGGCTGTTTCGTGACCAGAGTCAGCCCTGAGTCTCCAGGCTCCGTCCCATAGAAGCTCAGAGAAGCCACATTCAGAAAGACCTTGTTTCCAGCCTTGTGCCCTGTCTTACCAACAGTGTGACCTTGACCAAGCTGTGTAGCCTCTCTGAGCCTCAGTTTCGTCATCTGCAAAGTGGGGCTGATAACATGTACTTCCCAGGGGTGCTCTGAGGGTTTCTGGAGGTAACATCTGTAAAGCACCTGGCACAATGATGTTTATCACCATCACTGTCATTACTGCCAGCGGCCCTAGACACGCTTGAATTCCAGGAAACCCACACATGGGCATCTTGAATTGGAAGCAAGTGAGTCCCTTTAGGGTCCACAGGCAAGATCTGTGTGAGGATGGGGCTACGTGATGGGTGCAGAGACAGAGAAAGAGCTCAGAGCAGTGTCGTAAATACACCCTATGTCCAGCAGACACTGGCTACAGGGCGCATTTGTACAGGAGAAGAGAGAGGCCGAGGGGCTGCAGAAGAGGAGGAGGAAAAAAGGAAAAGGAAGGGAAGAGAGAAGCAGATCAAGCTGAAGCAGACACTCGAAGATGAGAAGGAGAAAGAGGCAACTTCATCTAAGCCCCGCATGCCGGCTGGTCCCGTCTGGCACCTCTCTCCTGGGGCCGCGGCCACCAACTACCCTAAACTGGATGGGGGTGGGCGGAGTTTAAAACAAGGAAACTTAGTCTCTCCCAGTTCAGGAGGCCAGAAGTCCAACATCAGGGTGGTTTCCTTGGCATGGTTCCTTCTAGAGGCTCCGAGGGGCACTCTGCTCTGGGCCCCTCTGTAGCTTCTGGTGGCAGCGGGCAGGCCTGGGTGGTGCTTGGCTGGGGGCGCAGCTCTCCACTCTCTGCCCCCATGGTCACAGCATTCCCTTCTGGGTGTCCATTTTGATGCTCTTATACGGACACGGGTCATTGGCTTTCGGGCCTATCCTCAACCTAGGATGGTCTGGTCTTGAGAGCCTCAACTAATTACATCTGCAAAGACCCATTTGCCAATGAGGTCACACTCTGTGGGTCCAGGGGGACAAGAAGGTCAGGGGCCACAGCCCAACCCACTACACTGCTGTCCTCCTCTTAGCAAACTCCCTGCTGTCCCTTCCTTCGCCTCCTCTCCCAGCGCTTCCCCCGGCCCCTGGTTGTTTCCGCCCTGGGCTACCTGGGAGACTCAATCTGCTAAGCATCTGACTTCAGCTCAGGTCGTGATCTTGCATTTCCTGAGTTCGAGCCCCGCACTGGGCTCTGTTCCTGACAGCTCAGAGCCTGGAGCCTGCTTTGGATTCTGTGTCTCCCTCTCTCTCTCTCTCTCTGACCCTCCCCTGCTCATGCTCTGTGTCTTGGTCTCTCAAAAAATAAATAAATGTTCCTAACAGCTCTGGAGCCCCTCCCCTGGGCAGGCACGGGGCCCAGGGCAGGTCCGGCTCAGAGGAGGGAGGCCGGCTGCGAATATTAGCAGGCCTCAGAGGCGACGAGATAGCAGGAGGCACGCACACCATATGTCCGGGTATTTAGAACTTCTAAATGGAGCTAACACGCTCCTAGATAAAATACGTTCAAGCCTCCTGCCTGGACAAATATCCCATCATAACAAACCAGGAGGCCAGCTCGGAGGTTGGCGTTCTCAGACTCAAGACAGTGTTGTGCCCACATGTGGTGGCACCGAGAACGCCACCCCCCACCGGCAGTCTGACGACAGACAGGCCAGCACTGGGGGGAGCGGCAGGGTCTGTCTTCATCTGAAACTTTGAGATTCTGGGGCGCCTGGGCAGCCTGGCTGGTTGAGTGTCTGACTCTTGGTTTCGGCTCAGGTCTTTTAGGCTCCTCCCAAGTCATAAACCCTAAAATGTCAGAGCTGACAGGGACCTAGGGTGAGGGGGTCCTTTAGCTTGGAACTGCCCCCAGGAGGCAGAGGCGGACAGGAGGAAAAGGGAGAAGTCAGGGCTGGGCAGGGGGTGGTGAGTCCTGAGCTGAGTGGTAACGACACCCCCCCCTCCTCACCGCCCCCACCCAGGCTGAGGGAGCCCTCGGCGCCCACTGCCCGTGTCCGGCCCCTGGCGGGAGGTTAGCTTGAGAAAAACATGACCTTCGAGGGGGCCACCAGCCACAGCCCCTACAGCCTGCGGGAGATGCTTTTTGTGAAGCGGGTGCGGTGCATGGCCACAGCCACGGCCCTGCCCGGTTCTGGGCCCCCTGGAGGGATCTGAGGCTCTCTGCCTTAGTGCGTGCTCCGAGTGGCTCAGCCAAGCAGCCAAGACTCCGCCTGACTCTTTCCAGGACTCTCTGCCCCCAGACCAGCTCGCACGGGGTGAGCATCTGTGCCACGTCGAGTGGCCGTCCTTCAGGAGCGACGGGAAGCGACCAGGGGCCCAGGCCTCGCTGTTATGTAGTATCTGAAAGATTTAGGGCGCAGGTTCTTGACTGAGCTCAATTGTGCCTCTGGGGGACATCGGGCACTGTCAGAGTTCGATTGTTACAACTGCGGGCAGGAGGTGCTCCCGGCATCTAGTGGGTAGAGGCCAGAGACGCTGTTATGTCCCCTCCAGTATACAGGACAGCCCCTCAACAAGGAATTATCTGACCCCAGATGTCACTAGTGTCAAGATTGAGACGCCCTGGTCCAACTGGGTTGAAATCAGGGAATATGTTCATTTTGATCATAGGTGAGTCAACCCGACTTCAGCCCTGTCCCGATTTTCTCATTCATCCCCTGAAGGAGGTGCGACTCTTGTCCTGAGTGTGGACATGAGGGAGCAGACACCTGGCGGGGCGGGGTGGGGGGCAGGCCCGGCCAGGTTCCGCTGAGCCGGCCTAAACCGCAGCAGTCACCAGCCAGCTCAGAGGCATGGACAAAACACACAGTTTGGGGGTGTTTGTTGCACAATAACAGCTACCTGACCCCCAAACCGCCCAAGTGATGCACCTTCACTTTATTCAAACTTAGCATATGTGGCAGGGAGACCAATGGGCACCCCGCCCCCCTAATGTCCACCTCCTAATCCCCGGAACCTGTGAATCTGTGACCCGACGCGGCTGGTCAAGGGGTCTTGGCAGATGGGATTCAGCTCCGGACCTTGGGTTACCTGGGCGGCAGCCTGGCATGACCTCCGGGGTCCTTGGACAGGGAGGCCAGAGGCTCAGTTACAGAGAAGGGGCTGTGGGGGCAGGAGTAGGAATCCAAGGACGCTCTGGCGCTGGCTTGGAGGCTGGAGGCAGGACCACACGGCAAGGATCGCGGGGAGCAGAGAGGCTTCTAGAATGTAGGCAAGGAAGCGCATTCTCCTCTAGGGCCTCCCGAGGGAACCGAGCTCTGCAACATCTTGCTTTTAGGGATTCTGACCTCCGGCGCTGTACAGAACGGCTGTGTGCTATTTCAAGACCCTGTTGGTGATAATTCATTACAGCAGCAAGAGGATACACACCTAGGGGAGGCCTCTGTCCCTGCTGCAGCCCCCCTGGTGAAAAAGCATGCTAGGGATTCATTTTCCTTGTGACGGGTGACCTGGGCAAGTAATAATGACACTCCTAATAATAATAACAGCGAATGTTTCCTGAGCCCTTATCAGGGTTCAGGTGCACCAGGCTAATGGCTCCATGGGTATCATTTCATTTAAGTGGCAGGAAAGGCAGAGGAGGAGGTACTGATAGGATCATCCCCACTTCACAGATGGGAAAACTGAGCTCAGAATGGTCATGAAACAGCCACCCGAGGAAGTGGCAAGACTGGATTCATATCCGGGTCTTCGTGGTCCCAGATGATCGGTGACACTTAACACTTCCCTGCCCTCCGCTCGCTCCTGCAGGGCCCCCGCCTCACTCCTCACCCTGCTGGCCTCTCCCCCCGCCCGGGGAGGGGTCCTGTGCATTTCCTTGGCCCCCACTCCCTGTCCCATCTCCCCCAGCCTCCCCAAAAGATGCGTTCCCTTTTCCTACACCGTTTCCTACGGCACAGACAGGCTGGCGGTTCTGAAAGGGGCTTTATTTCCCTCTTTGGCTTTCCCTCAGCTTTGGAGTGAAGAAAATAGAAAGTGCAGAAATATAGACAGCTCCTCAGATTGCAGATTTCTGATCCTGAGAATTGCCTCCAGCCAGCACAGGCTGGCACCGCCTGGTGTCGCCCTTGCTCCCAGATCCATGCACGCACCCTTGCCCCACCCCTGGCCTGCTTCTCCTCCCATCCTTGGGAGAGGTTTACCTAAAACTCACACCACTTGATGATCGTACTTAGAGAGACTGTCTGTGCTCTTTCTGTTTTCCCTTATGATGTTAAAGGACCCCAATTTTCTTAGGGCAACCACAGCTTACTGCCTCTCAGACTAGGTAGCCTTGATGGGGCTGACCCTATGGCCAAGCTTGGGGACAGGCAAGCAATCCCAGGCAGGCCACTGAGAGTACCACGTCCCCTCGCCCCATAGGGATTGGTTCAGGCACAGGCCTATGACCCAAGATGAATCAAAGCTAAGGAACAGAGGTCCCTGACTTTCGCTGGCCCTGTCAGGTAAAAGCCACTCTTATTCCTGCCATGGTTGATGCCTAGACACATTAGGGACCGTCTTTGCCAATGTTTGAGGAAGGGCTGCCTGAGGGGGAAGCCAGCTCAGGGGAAAAAGCACAATGTTCAAGTTGAGAATGAGACGAATCCTTTGTGACATTTTTTGAGGACCTGGATCCAGCTATGCCTGAAGTCCTAGACTTAACTATGAACTTTTCAGACAGTGAGAAAATAAGTTGGCTTTGCTTAAGCCTCTTTGGACTGGGTGTCCTTCACCCCCCGCACAACCAATGTGATAGCTAATGTTTACTGAACACTGTCTTAGCTTGGGTTCCCCTGAAAACAGAGGTTGAGAGGCAGACTTGGGCACAGACTATTTGTCTAGCAGGTGATCTCTGGAACCGGAGTGAGGGAAGGGGGAGAGTGGTTCAGGGAAGCAGTAGAGTTCACAGAAAGATGAATTGCAGACAATGGTGACTCACTTTCTCCAGGGCCTCCTGAGTGTAGAGAGAGATGGCTTCCAGAATTAGCTACGAAAGACCAGGAGGTTGGCAGATGGTCCAGTGGCTGCCGTCCTCCTGTGTCAGAAGGGCTGGCTCAGGGGCGGTGTGGACACCCGAAAAATATCCCCCTTAAGCTGTCCGTGTCCTAATCCCCAGGACCTGCAAATATGCTAGGTTACACGCAGAGAGTGATGAGAGTTGCAGATGGAATTAAGGTTGCTAATCAGTTGACCGTAAAATAGGGAGACTGTCCTGGCTTATCTGGGTGGATCTGCTGTCATCGCAAGAGTCCTTGTATGTGGAAGAAAGAGGCCCAAGATGGACAGCCATGGAGCTGGCAGCCAGAGAAAGACTCAACCCAATGTTGTTGACCTTGAAGATGGAGGAAGGAGCCACAAGCCAAGGAATACAGGTGGCTTCTAAAAGCTGGATCTGATTCTCTCTAGAGCCTCTGAAAGGGATGCAGCCCTTGAGTTCAGTCCGGTAAGACCCATGTTGGACTTCCAACCTCCAGACAATAAACCTATGTGGTTTCAAGGCACTGACTTGGTGGTGATTTGATACAACAGCCGTGGGACATAATGCAAGCCAGACCCCCAGCTGCACTAGGTCCCCAGGGCATCAGACAGAGCCAGGGACAGACGCACAGCTCATCCTTGGGGTAGGATGCTGCCACCACAGATGTCTGTCTCAGCTTGCTTGCACAGAACATGCACTGAATTCGAGGTGGGCTGAGGAACGGAAGCAGCGGCCACAAGTCATCCCCATGTGCCGGGCACTGTGCTAACTGTGCCATGGGCAATGTCGTGTATCTGCCTCCACTCAAGGTGCAAGAGCTTGTCTCCTTTCCTTATGCAAACCTCCTATCACCTTTGGGGGGGTCTAGTCCATTGTGCTCATTGGCACAGCAATGTTGAATACCCCACCAACTCTTGCAGATGATCAAGTGACCCCTTCCTGCCTCTCATTTCCGGGAGTCAGCTCTGCCTGCCTCTGGCTTTTCCAAGGGTCACACTGTCCAACTCGCCAGTAGTAGAAATATCCAGTAACAGTAAACAAGGGAAGGGAGGGGACTGTTCTTTCCTCTGCACGGGAGCCATCCTGGCCAGGATGGCAAATGAGTGAATGCTGCCCTGCCCCAGGCAGACATTACTAATCGATTCCTGCATTCTTGCTCACTGAGTCCAGACATGCTCCTAAGTCTTTCTCAACACAGTGCTCTAGACGTTACTAGGAATGTAACTGGAGTTGGAAAGGTCGAGAGCTTCCATGATTATGGTTGATCACCATATAGGATCTGACATTCCCTCCAATAATGAAGCTTCAAACTGCTAAAATCGAGAAAGGAAAATGCTCTTGGGTGAACGTTTGTGTCCAAGGGAAATGCTTTTAAAGGGGTCCCAAATTCTTCCCTGTCTTCCTATTGCCCCTAAGTTCTGCTTCTTTCCTTCATTCCTATTCGTAGCAGTATCTGTAACAATAAGGATTGCTACAAGGGGCACCTGGGGGGCTCAGTCGATTAAGTGTCCGACTCTTGGTTTTGGCTCACATTATGATCTCATGGTTTGTCAGTTGGAGCCCTGCATCAGGCTCTGCACTGACAGCACGGAGCCTCCTTGGAATTATCTCCTTCTGCCCATCTTCTGCTCTTTCTGTATCTCAAAGTAAATAAATAAACTTAAAAAATAAAAATAAAGGGGTATCTGTGTGGCTCAGTTGAGTAAGCATCTGACTTCAGCTCAAGTCATGATCTCACAGCTTCTGGGTTCAAGCCCTGTGTCGGGCTCTGAGCTGATTGTTTGGAGCCTGGGGCCTGCTTCAGATTCTCTCTCTCTCTTCTCTCTGCCCCTCCCTTGCTTGCTCTATGTCTCTCTCTCAAACTGAACATAATTAAAAAATAAAATAAATAAACATAAAAATAAAGAATTGCTTCAATTTATTGAGCACCTACAATGTGTCAGATGCTTCTGCAGAACATTTCTGAACATCCTCACCATGAAGGTAATTAGCTCTACTTTGTCTATGAGGAAACATTAAGTGCCGCTTACTTGGATAGAGTCATACATCACCATCACCTTTTATAAGGGAAGTGCCCCCTTATGTGCACAAAACAAGATCAAACCTCTTGGATTTGATAATACAAATACAGTATGAGAACAGGGCTCATGTAGCCTCAAATATGCAGCACAAAAACAGGAGAAGTAAGAAGCATGTGAGAAAGGGGGTCTCATCCTTCCATTTATTCATCAAGAATTGTCTGAGCACCTACTATGGGCCACTGAAGGTGTACATCTGCAGCAGGTGTAGACTCCATCCTCATGGAATTCACAGGCTTCCGCAGAAGGGCGGACCAGACATGTATGCAAGTAAACAGACAATAAACATACCGACTGTGATAAGCGCCCTGAAGGGCATGTAGAAGGGGTCAAGACGGGGGGCTGCAGTGTTGCCTCTTCTCAAGTACGTTTCCCTCCCACCTGTCTCCTGGGCTGTGCCTGAGCAGATCATCCTATCCTCAGGACCCAGTGGTGCGAGGTCCATTTTCTCCAGTAGCTGCCTGTGTCTCCCACCCCATTGGCATCCCCCTCCTCAGTCTCCCTTGTCATTAGCTAACCTTTAGCTCTTCCTTCCTGCCTTAGTGAATCATTTATGGAGCACCTACCATGTTGTGTGGATGGCCATAGGATCCTAGAGGTTATTTGCTGGGTTTGGAAGTCCCAGGTGGGCCCAGGAACCCGTGGACTGGGGCTGAATACAGGACAAAAGGGAGGTGGCGAGGCCTGTAGCAGACAGACTCCTGGTTGGCCTAACAGGGGTGCCTGCCTCTCCTCTCCAGCAGGTGGCTGCCATGCAGAAGTGCAGGCCCCATGGCAGGCATGGATAGATTTTTCCATTTTTTTAAAGAACCCAGAAATCCAAATATTTATATGAACTCTAGCAGTTTTTAAATACTGGCAACCCATGCAACTAAAAATAAGAACCAAAGGGGGCAGACAGACCTCCTTGTCCACAGGCTGGTCTGACTTAGACTTCTCACGTTACAGTTGGGGAAATTGAGGCTCAGGGAGGTTCGTCTTAAATGTCACAGAGAAGGCCAGCTCGGCCCATTTTTGATAGAACCAGAACCCCGAGCTGCCTCCCCTTTGGGCCCAGGGAATCCCCACGTGGAGGAAAGCAGAGGAGGAGGGGGAAGCCCAGAGCTTCCCAAGTGGCGGGCTTGTGCCGGCTCCCACATCCGGATGCATTTTTCAGAGGCTGGACAGCGATTCTGAGTGTGGGGATCACAGACCCTCTGTGTCACTTTGGTCTCTGTCTCTCTGTGTGTCTGCCTTGCTCTCCTTTAGCAGCAGATGCTCCGGCTTTGACTGCTTCAGCCCCTCTCTCTCTCTCTGTGTCTCTTTTTCTCCACTTCTTGGTCTGTCTCTCTTCATTTCCCTCCTGGCAGCTTCTTTTCCTTTCCTTCTGCACCTCCTTTCTGTGTCCCTCAGGCTATTTCTTGGTCTATATTCTTTCTCTCTCTTGAAATCTCCGCCCCTCTGCGTGTGACTGTCTCTGTCCCTCTCTGCCTGTCTCTCTCCCTCTCTGCTGTCTCCGTCTCTGCCCATCTCGACCACTCTCCCGCACTCCCCTCCCATGCCCCCCATCTCCCCCGGGCCTCTCCCCTCCTGCCCTCCCAGTCCCTCTGGCCACCTCCGAAAGGTTACTGTAAACGGGAATGAAGCCGAGGGCAAAAGTAATCAACCCCCTGGCTGACCTCCGATCCCGCTCCCCGCGCCCAGGCTGGTGGAGCCCGAGCCAGAGCCCCGGTCCCTGGCTGCGCCCCCTCCCCCGCCCGGCCCCGGCCCCCTCCCTCCCCACCCCCAGGTCCCCTTGCTGACAAAAGGCCTATCTTCTCTCTGCCTAAATGATTTAAATTCTAATCAAACATCATTTATAGTACATCTCAGAGCCGTCTCCTGGGAGCTGCTCCCACATGAGACGTTGCCATGGCAACCGGGGGGTCTTGTTTCAGAAATGTCAGATTGTATTATTGTCTTCACACTTCTCTGATAACCTAGTGTCTCTCTCTCTCTCTCTCTTTCTCTCTCTCCCTCTCCCTCTCTCACACCACCATCCTCAGGATTTTCTTCCTCTTCTCTCTCTCTCACTCCCTCCCTACCCTCCATTCCACACCCCCTCCCCAGGCTCTTCCCAGGACCCCTGCCCAGCCTTCCTGGGACCCCGGGAGAAAATGGCCTGATCGATTTCAGCCCCTCGCCAGCCGCCCCCCCCCCCCCCCCCCCCCCCCCCCCCCCCCCCCCCCCCCCCCCCCCCCCCCCCCCCCCCCCCCCCCCCCCCCCCCCCCCCGTCTCCGCGGCCCTGGGGCCTCCCCTCTTCGGGAAGGTGTCTCCCCATCCCACCCTTCATCTCCCGCAGACACGCTCCCCCTCTAGGGGTTTGCTGGAGTGTTCTGGTGTCATTTTACTTTGCTAGATATGAAAATGAGACATAGATTTTTCCTGGCGATGTGTGTGTGAAGTTCTAATCTGGCTTTTCAGCATTTTTTTTTCTTTTGCGGGAAGGGGACAGCGGTGGAAGACATGAAGCTCCCAGCAGGACCCAAACGGAGGGCGGAGCACGGGGCAAAAGGTGCTCTGGAGTTTGAGCATGCGTGTGCATGTGCCTGGTGTGTGTGCAAGAGCCTGTTCACACGTGTGGTGCGTGTGCACGTGTGCCCAGGTGCATGCTTGCATGCGTGTGTTTGTGACGTAGAAGCCACCTTCCCCGGCCTGGATTTGGCACCTTGGACAGCTCCAAGGGCCTGGGCACCCGCCTCTGTTCCCACCCAGGCCTTCCAGAACGCAAGTGGGCACACTTTGCCACGACTTTCACATCTGGGTCCAATTCTTCACCTTGTCTGTCTTCGAGAGAGACGCGTTAGCCCTGCAAACAGCCCAGAGGGATGTTGTAAACCCAACCATAGATGGGAAAACGGAGGCCCCGAGAAGAAAAACGGCGTGCTCCAGAGTTGAGGTCACAGCGGGGCCAGAGGTGGCACTGGGGCTCGTGTCTCCCCCTGCCAGGCCACTGGGAGGCTGGCAAAGTGTAAGGGGAACCAGGGCTCTTCCGAGCGGGATGGGGAGGGGCAAGGCTGGCAGCATCTGTAACAGCCCCACCGGGCCCCACGGTGCTGGCACAACTGTGTGTCAGGCATGCCTAAGCCTTTAGCAAGAATTACGTCATTTAGTCCTCTAATGTAGATAGGGAAACTGAGGCTCAGGGAGGATCACACAGCTTGTCAAGGGCAGACATGGCCCTCAGCCCAATCTCGGCGACTGTGGCCATTTCTGCTGTGGGGTTAGGAGCCAGAGGACTGGATTCAAATCACACCCACCTGTGGCCCTCACTGGCCGTGTGACCCTGGGTTTGTGACCTGATTCCCAGGGCCCTCGGTTTCCCCATTGTAAAATGGAGGTCAAATGAGACTTACCAGATGCGATGGAGGTGGTGAGCGCTTGGAGGGGTGCCCGGCACGCGGAAACCCCGAGGACAGCTCCCCGGGGAGGTGGGGGCTCTGTGACAGGAGAGCCCCTGCTTGGATCCCCTCACCTGCACTCGATGGTTCTCTTCTTCATAAGGGCCGTGCTGGGCCAAGGACTGTCACCCCTGCAGGAGTTCCAGAAACTGGGGCTCTCCTGCCCCTGAGCTGTGGGGGCAATCTCCCCACCAAGTAGGGGCCGGGGACAGCACTGAGTGGGGGCAGCAGGGGCCTGCCCCACCTGCCCCACTGGGCACCTCTGCCCCCCTCCCCCACCCTGCCGGGGCTCAGTCACACCTAGAGCAGTTGACAGAGACCAGGCCGTGCCACTCAGGGCCAGCTTGAAATTCCTTTTTTTTTTTAATGTTCATTTATATTTGAAAGAGGAGAGGGGAAGGGCAGAGGGAGGGGGACAGAGGATCCCGAGCAGGCTCTGTGCTGACAGCAGCGAGCCCGATTTGGGGCTCGAACCCACGAATCGTGAGATCATGACCTGAGCCGATGGTGGATGCTCTGTTGGACCGACTGAGCCACCCAGGCATCCCTGGCAGCTTGGAATTCTTAATGAACCAGGGGCCCCAAATTTTCATTTCTCATTGAGCCCTTCAACGTGTGCAGCTGGTCCTGACCAAGGCACAGCTAGACATGGAGAAACACAGCACACTGTCTCTATGGGTCTCTCACTGTCTCTGTCTCTCTAAGCCTTTCTCTGTCTCTGTGTCTTTCTGAGTCTCTCTCTGTCTCTCTGACTCTCTCTCCATCCCTGAGGCTCTCTGGGTCTCTCGCTGTCTCTCTGGGTCTCACTATGTCCTTGTCTCTCTCTGGCTCAGTCTCTCGCTCCGGCTCTCCGTCTCCCCGCTCTCCATCTCTGGTCCCCGTCCCGGGCGGAGAGCGAGTGAGCAGGCAGCAGGGGGAGGGCGGGCGGGCGTGTTTGTCCAAGGCGAGGTGCATTGATCCTGCTGCCCGCACCGCCATCGGGTAAATCCCGGCCGTGGTAATGAACCTCCCTACATAGCGCTCTCAAAGCACACACCAGCCCTGGCCCCAGCGGTTAATATTTAACTGAATAAGGGCCATAAATATGGAAAATGGGACTTTTAATTAAATAAGCAGCTTTTAAAAGGGCCCTTGGGCGGGAGAGGCTTTTGTTTAAATATGATTGATTTGACATGTCCTTTTGCTCCTACGCTCTCCAGGCTGTGCTCCGATGGTAACTCTCGGCCCTGGCCCCAGAAGCAAGGTGGCCAAGGCCAGACTCTGTCCTGCTGCAGGAAGGGGGGCTCCCGGCCAGAGGAAGAGGGGTGAGGTAGGAGGGAGGCGTCTGCAGGGGCTGGGATTCGAAATCCAGGGGCCGTGGCTGTGCACATTTGGGTTAAGCTACATGAGAGGCTGCTGGTATTTGGGGGAATGCGCCTTTCATCTTCCTGAAGGAGAGGGCAGGTGGAGGGGTCTCCAGATCCTAGCGTGTAGGTTCCCAAACACCTGGCTATAAGCTGGCACCCAGCCGTGCACCCTTCGGTGGTCCAGCTGGGGGTCCTTCCCTCTGTACCTCGGTTTCCTCATCTGTAATATGGGGATAAAAATATTACCCACTTTACAAGGCTGTGTTCAGATGGCGTGCATTCCAGCCCACACAAAGTGTTAGTTTCCTCTCCTAGTGTCCACCAAGATCAAGGCCGGAGGCTGTGTGACCACTCTGAGGCCCCCAGGGGCAGCGTGGAGGGCACATTCTTATACCCAGGGCTGGCCTCGTGGCTCAGGGTCCTGTCCCTGAGTCCAGGCTCTCTTACCGCCTTCTTGAAATTCTTACTACTTTGGAACAAGGGACCTTGTGTTTTCAGGGTGTGCCGGGCCCACAGCTGGCTCTGCCTCCCCAATCTTGGAGGCTGGGGAATGGTAACTCCCTGGAGGAGTTTGGAATTCTCTAGGTCCAGGGCTGGTAGGAAAATCCAACAGTCAGGGAGGTCTATCTTCTGCCTCCGAGCCAGTGGTCTTTGGCTTTCCAAATGTTTCAGGAAAAGAAATTCTGTCCTGTTTATTAGAAATGTAATGTTTATGAAGCCCTTGTGACCTGCTGGGTTCTGTGCATGCCTAACCTCAGAGACCCTGCTGCTCTCCCAGTTCCTGGGTGAGGAATCTGACGCCCAGAGACCTTAAGTAATCAGCCTGGGGCTGCCCAGCTCAGGAGCGGGCAGAGCTGGACCCGGAGCCCAGGCCTCTTTGCCTCCGGTGCCCGTGTGTTCAGTCCCAGGCGGTTTTAGCCTGATGTTCTGGTGCAGACCCAAGTCCTGAGACTCGTGTCTGGTTTGGGCCTGACCCCTGGGAGCTAACACAGAAGTCCCTGGACCATCCTGCAGGGACAGAGGCAGGACAGGAGGTGCCTGGAATCCCCCCCCCCCCCCCGTGTGAGGCCAGAGCCACGCGGGGCGAAGCTCTCTGTCGTGTACATTTGGGAGGGAGCCTCCCTCCAGACAGTCCCCTCCCAATACCACCAGTGCGCCCTGAAATTCTACCCCGCCCCCAGTTTCTCCCCTGTCGATGCCCCGTGTTGCACCAGCATGCAGGGTGGGCCATCGGCATCCCCATCCTGGGCGACCACAGGGGCCTCCTGCCTGAGCTCTCTGGCTGGAAACCCACCCCCACACATCCCCGGGCTATTCAGAAGCCAGAGGCCAAAGGCCTCCACCTGCTCCACCTTGACCTCTCCCTTCTGCAAGCAGCAAACGTGGCCAGGGTAGGTGTCCCAGCCCTCAGTCCAGGAAGTGTCTGCACTGTGAGCAGTGTGACTCCCGCCAGGCCCAGGGGACTCTGGGGACCAGGGAGCCGGGGAGCAAAGGTTGAGGTGAGGCCATGTCCCTTAGGTGTCAAAGAAGATTAGGAGCCCAGCTCTCGGTGCTGAGGACTGGGGCCGAAATCAGCCTGTGATCCCAAGTGAGGTGAGTTCAGAGGCCACCAGCTGGGTCCTTTGTGTGTCAATATTAACATGAGAGTCACCTAATTGGGGCAGGTCAGCCACTGGACACAGGGAAGGGGACCGATGGCCCCCCAGGCACTGTGTTGGGTGCTTGACGCAAGGCGGCTCATTCATGACGTTAGGATTCGTACTGATGCAGGCGCAGCAGGAGAGGGTGACAACATACACTGAGTGCCTCTGACATCCAGGCTCGCTTCCTGGTGGTTAACTAGACGGGCCTCATCCCTCCAGCCTGCCTGTGAAGGCAGCTCCGTGGCTGGAAGGAGGCACGGCATGGGCGCGTCTGGGGGTCCAGGGCCACAGAGTTTGAGGGAAGGACAGGGAGCGGTCAAGGATGTCCATCTCCACTCTTCTGAAGAGGAAAGGGAGGCTCAGAGAGGATCCAGCCTGTCCAAGGCCGCACAGCTTGTCAGTGACGCAGCTGAGTCACAGCCCTCCAGAGCCCACAATAGCCAGCATGGCATCTCCTTAGTTTTAGGCTCAAAACTTCCATGGATTCTGTCAAGTCCCCTCCTTCCATTGGCCGCTGTCCCTGCCTTCTTGGTCCTCAGGGGACAGGAACTGTAACGGGCTAATCTGCCATCTGCCCAGCTCAGACTGACCCTATAGAGACAGATACCCCCCTCCCTTGGTTTCCGGGCAGGCGGACCCACAGGGACACGTGCTGGAGTCACAGCATCCGGGCCCTCGTCAGACACTCGATTTACATCAGCTGAGGGCACAGAAGGACTCGTCTGCCATGTCCTGGTTGGAAACAGAGTTTTCAACAGCAACAAATGCTCATTTCTTGAGGGTCCGCTACATGCCAGTGCTGGGCTCAGCATGGTGACGGGACCCGGGGCTTCCCCGCCCGCGTTGGTGGAGGAGCTAGACGTTAGTCACAAAGTCGTGCCTGTAATGACACAGTGATACTGTGCCCAGAGCTACTGAGCTGGGGACCATTCCATGGAGCCCCCAGACTTGCCAGAGCGGTTAGGGAGAGGGAGCTCCGTGAACTGAGATTCGTAGATGCCAAGTCAGGAAAGGAAGGGCATCCCGGGCAAGGGAACGCACAGGCAAACGTGGAACATCCACATCCCCATTGAATCTGCACTGGGAGGGGAGTATTGATATCCCCATTTTATAGATGAGCAGCTGAGGCTCAGAACAATGGGAGCTTTGCCCCGGGCCAGGGCCTTGATCTTGATCCACGTATGTCTGATGCCAAGTCTGAATCTCTCCCTGCACTTCCATACTGTTGCTTAGAAATGACATCATGTGGTGACAGAAAGAAGTCTTCCCTTGGGGAAAACAATAATGCAAATGGGCCTGATATTTGTGTCAGACAGAGCTTTCTAGGCTGCCATGGTAGACACCCAGTTCACACGGACTTAAGCAAAAAAGGACATTTCGAGGCTCACGTAACAAGAACCCAGAGCTAGATGCACGGCTTCAGGCTCAGGGGGATCCAGAGGCTCAAAGAACGTCGTCAGAGCTTGCTGTGTGTCTCTTTCTCTGATCCTGCATGCTGGGCGTTGACTTCATGCGTGACAGTCCCTGGAAGTCCCCTGCTTACCTCTTCCTCGCCGTTAGCAGTCCAGGAATAATGAGAGACTCCAGCAAAACATCCCTGGATTAACTCCGGCTGGACCCATGTGCCCGTCCCTGAATCATTCAGTGTGGTTAAGGGGCTGAGACATCCTGATTGGCCAGATCTGGACCACATGCTCATCCTCAGCCAATCAGTGAGGCCAGGGGGCCGGAGTACTTTGGCCGTGCCGAGTCAGGTGATCACCTCTGCCCTTGAAGGTGGATGGGCCCCACCCAAGCTCTATGGACCCAGCAGGTGGGAGGTGATCATGCATTTACAGGAGAAGGACAAACCCGGGCTGGACCCTCCGAGGGAGCGAAGGCCTTTGTCTCTCCCGGTTCTAGGGCGCACTCTGAAAGCTCACTGGTGCCCCTCTTGTGCTCCTCATGGGGCCGGCGTCACAGACCTTCGGGCACCCTGTAAGCTTCCAGGGTTTTCCAGCCGAATCTTCCATTCTTTCCTTCACCCTGTTTCACCCCAGATTCCACGGGCATTTAAGATGCCCACTCGTTCCGGAAGCTGCCATGCCCCTCCGCCCCAGGAGGGTTGATCCGTGTCATCTGGAAACTGGAGGTAAAGATCATATCAACTTTATAGACTTTGGAACTCCTCCAAATAGGTCCCCTTAGCCGGATGCGTGACCCCACAGGTAGCTCTCTGTCACTGTTAGCTGACATGAGGCGCTTTATTACACCCATTTTGCAGACATGTAAACTGAGGCTGGGAAAGGACATGGCCAGGAGGGGGAGGGTGCTGATTCTAGGGCAGTTGCTGCGGTCGTGGTCGGCCGTTTCACTGCTTGCACCAATTTGTGGAATGCAGTACACTCATGCACACTCGTTCTATCATGATTCTGATCCGAAGATCCCTTAGAGGTGGATGCAGCTGCCCGCTGGTGAGCAGAGGGAAAGTCCACATCATGAAAAATAAACAGCTGAAGTTACTCTGCTGTCCCCGCGGGGCAGAATCAACAGGTGCAGCTGATGTCTGGGACGGGACCACAGGACCCACTTGGGAAGGAAGCGGTCGTCTCTGCTCTGAGAACTTCCGTCCGTGATCACGGCGGCTCCTCTCTGGAGCACGTGCCGTGTGTGAAGTACATTCACACAGTCTCAAGTCCTCCCACGGTCCATTGCGGGAGCCCAGGTGGTGACCTGCCCAGAGTCACGGTGATGATGCGCAAAGTCAGGATTTGAACCCAGAGCCACCTCCATCTGAGTCAAGAATCAGTTTCACAGGGTGTCTGAGGTGCTCAGTCGGTTGAGTGTCCGACTTCGGCTCAGGTCATGATCTCACGGTTCATGGGTTCGAGCCCCACATGGGGCTCTGTGCTGACAGTTCAGAGCCTGGAGCCTGCTTCAGATTCTGTTCTCCCTCTCTCTCTGTCTATCCCCTGCTCATGCTGTCTCTCTCTCTCTCTCAAAAATAAATAAAAAACATATATATATATATATATATATACATACATATATATAAAATAATCAGAATTTCATAACCATGACCTTCCACCCCGTCTCAGGATGTCCATGACTTAGACATCCTGTTGTCGATCACTGTAACTGGTTTTCAGCATTTTAGCAGCACTGGGCGACTGCGCGACCCTAAGAGTGAGTGCCTAGTTTATATCCGGGGTGCCTCCTTTGCCCCAGGCTGGTCCTGTCCCTGACTTTTTAAAAAATAACAGACCATGTATTTGCTTATTTATTTTAAATGTTTATTAATGTATTTTAATGGGCAGGAGAGACTCGGGCGGGGTGCCGGCCACCTCTGCTGCATTTGGGGCGCCGTCTGCCGTCGTGGGGCCTGCTTCCCGGAGCGCGGCTATCACGTGCCTCACACTCTAGCCCCATGAGCGGCCCCAGTTCTCTCTACAACCTCTGGAACAGATACAGCCCATCTGACAGGTGAAAAAGACGAGGCTCCGGTGGCACCGGAGTGTCTCCCCGGCCCCATCCTCAGGCCTGGGCAACCCCACGCTGTGCTGTCTGTAGCCCTCGAGAAGGTCAGCAGCGAGGTGCAGACCCAGCGGGTGGGGGGCGGGAGCTGGAGCGGAGGACAGCATTAATGGCCTTGGCATTGTCTGACATTTGGGTTTTACTTTCTGTGGAAAGTGCGCTAATTACTCCTGTCCGTTCGCAAGTCCGACTTAACTACCACTTGGATTTTATGGAGTTCTTTGCAGTTCTTCTGCTCCGGCTCTGCTTCCGCGTGACTTCTGGAGGCAGACGGGTCTCTTGTCACGTGACCCGGCCCGGGTCGCCGGCCACGCGCTGGCCCGCACACGGCTCCGCTGCGCCCCCTGGCACCCCAGGCGGTCCAGTAACCCGTGGGTGGGTGAGAAAACAGAATCCGGAGGGTTGCCCGCTGCCCCTCCCTGTGGGCTGGGAAGTCTGACGTCACAGCCTGAGCCTGTCCACGGTGCTCACGGCCTCGGCAGCCCCCTCAGTGCCCCAGGAACCCCCGCTTCTCTGACCCTCTTGTTAGGGCTGGAGGGAGAGGAATGAGTGCCCCATTCGACAGGTGGGGAAACTGAGGCAAGAAGCCATACAGCAAAGAAGTTAAAAGCATGTTCCACTGGGGCGCCTGGGTGGTTCGGTCGGTAAAGCGTCTGACTTTAGCTCAGGTCATGAACTCACAGTTCGTGGGTTCGACCCCGTGTTGGGCTCTGTGCTGACAGCTCAGAGCCTGGAGCCTTTTTCAGACGCTGTGTCTCCCTCTTTCTCTACCCTTCCCCTGCTCATGCTGTGTCTATCTTTCTCAAAAAAAACTAAGTAAACATTAAGAAAAAAATTTTTTTAATTAAAAAAATTTAAAAAGCATGTTCCATTATGCAGTAGGGATCTCTGGGGTGGTGGCCCGGTTCCCCGGGAACAAGTGTTGGGCACTTCTCTGGGCCTCAGTTTCCTCATCTGTAGGGTGGGGATAGTAATAGTATTCGCCCCCCAGGCTGGTCAGGAGGATGAATTTTAAGCGTTCGGGACAGCATGTGGGACACTAACTGGTCATTATGACAAAGGTGACTCCAGGGCCAGTTTGGGGGCACTGTCGTATGTCCCTCTGCTCCGGCTCTGCTTTGTCCTCCTCACCCACATCCCCGGGGCTCGGCTCCTCTGCCCAGACAGCCAGTGCTCCTAAGGAGCTCTCCCCCCCCAGCACGTGTCCCATGAGTGGTGACTGGGGACGGCCACGGTTCTGCCTTCAGGAGGGATGATACCAGGCACCAGACAAGAAGATCACTTCGGGGGGAAGAGGGGTTTTTTTCTCAGCCTCCCTCCCAAACCATCGCAGAGCGAGAAGGAACCCCCACTGCTCTCTTTGTGGGCAGGGAAACTGACATGACATCAACAAACGTGTTGATGGTTGGATGGATGAATGAATGAGGGAGTGAGTCACCTGTGACACACTGAGACAGCACTGCCAGGTCCCAGGCTAGGCGCTGGGATTCGGCCATGTGCAGAGCTGCCCGGCAAGGTCACCTGGCCTGCATTCTGCACACCTGCAGGGCAGGGGTCACGAGCCACCAGGTGGTAGGTGCCCGTGGGACGTGCAGGGTGGTGGCCCTATGTTTGAGACACAGTCTCGACTCCCAAGGAGTCCGTGGACTGGATGGGTGGGAGAGACAGAGGACAGTCGGCCATGGTGGCGGGCGTGGCCATAATCATAAGACAAAGCCTCTGGGAACCTGCTGCTAGGGGTGCTTGCTGCCACTTCTCACCAGGCCCAGAGGGTGGACATTACCGCCTCCACCACACACAGGAGGAAACGGAGGCTCAGGGAGAGGAGAGCACCTGGCCAGAGCCACGCAGGAAATGGCTGATAAAGGATTCAAACCCCGGCAGGTTGGGTCCAGAACTGCGTGTCCAGGGTGAGGAGCGTCCACATCTTCGGGGGAGCAGGGCCTGTGGGGCTGGAGGGCTCCCCTCTGGAATGCGGCGCCCGCAATGGGCAGTGGCTGGAGCAGAGGCCAGCTAAGCCAGAAGCTTCTTAGCAGATCCTCCTCTTCCTCCTCCTCCCTGCCTCCTCCTGGGAAGGGATTGAAACTGAGTTTAGCTCTTTTGTGTTCAGTCTGGAAAGCGGACGTCCTGCCCCTGTGGGGGCTCTGCTTCCGCCCCACCCCCTGCCTGTCCCCAAATTCCAGGGGCTTTCAGCGCCCCACCAGGCCCTCCAGACAGCTGACATTTTACACTGCCCCTCTGGCCAGCCTTGGGCAGTGATAACAGGATTAGCCCCGTGGAGGCAGATCACTTAATTAAACTTTGGGAGGAAGAACACGGGCTTCTTTCCTTGCCGCGGCTCCGGGGGAGGGGAGTGGGGGCTCCTAACTGGGCAGCCTGAGGGACTTTGCCCCCCACCCCCCTTCTCCGCCCGGGGTCACTTCTGGCTCGGACAAAGGCAGAGAACATCCATCCCTCATCCCGCCACCTGAACGTCCATCCCACGAGTACTGGTTGAGATCCTCACCTGTGCTTGGCACTGTGTTATCGCAGGGAGAGATCAGTGCTGGACCTAACTGGCTTCCAAAGGCGGTTTGGCCAGTAGAATGTTCCAGAAGTCATGCTGTGGCAGCTCTGGGTCTAGACCTTGACAGACCTTGCTGCTTCCGCTCTCCCTCATAGCTCCGCCTTCACCCTGAGAATAAGCCTGGGCAAGCTGGGGGATGAGTGACCACATGGAGGAGAGCCAGGTCACGCTGGACCACCTGTCGCCCAGCTGACCCTCAAAGAGAGGCCCCCCTCGACTGCAGCCACTCCCTGACCCATAGCTGAGCCCTGATGCATGAGAGAGCCCCGACAGAGCCAGACTGAGACCCACAGACACACGATGCTTGATCGTATTCTTTAAGCCTGAGTGTTGGGTGATTTGTCTCACGGCATTATCCTAGCAATAGCTGACTGACACACCTCCCCTTGCCTTGTATTAAATCTGACCTCTCCCTGCACCTCGCCTCTCCCCACACACCCCCTCCCTTGCTCCTTCCCCTCACTTCCTTTGCTCCAGTCATGTTTGCCTTCTTGCACGTATTTCCTTGTAAGTCTTGCTTTTTATCTGCTCCCAACCATTCAGTCTGGCCCGTGGCAGGTCCTCAGTCAATGTCTGAAGAATGAATGAATGAATGAGTGAATGAGCAGACACAGCCCCTCCCTGCACACAGGGAGGAGTGGTGGAGATGATGTTACCAATCTTGAACTCTGCACACTCTGTGGGAGGTCAGAGGTGGGAGACGCAGTGTCAAGAAAGCCTTCCCTGAGGCCGTGATGTCTGAGCTGACATCTGAAGGATGGGTAGGCATTGGTCAGGTGAAGAGTGCGTGGAAGGGTGTGTCAGGAAGAGGGAACAGCAGGTGCCAAGATATTGACACTGGAGGGAGCGTGCTAAGCTCAACGGACCGAAGGGGTCTCTTCATCTTACTTACATCTCAGACCTTAGGACCTCCCTGGCCCGAGAAAGGAACTAGCACTAGACCTGGGCAATGGGACGAATCGCTGTATAGACCACTGGGGGCCAGTGAGTCAACCGCCCCCACCCGGTCAAGACTCAGGCGCCAGAGGCGGCCAGGCCCTGCCTTCCGCGGAGTGGCTGTGCCCCAGCAGAGGACCGGCGTGGGGCGGAAGGAGGAGAACCAGCCGACGGACAGCCAGACCTTTGGGAGACCCGTGATCATCATCATTCTAGGCATGGCCCATGCGGTCCTTCTGAGCCTCCTGGCACCCCCCCGGGGCATCACACCCCGCTTTTGCAGATGGAGAAACTGAGGCCCATGGAAGTGAAAGTGACTCGCCCTGGACCCTGAAGGTGGGTGGCAGAGCTATGGCCCAAACCGGTTTGGCCAGATCCTGTGATTTTTGCACAACCTGCCGCCTGAAGAGTGTGTATTCCTTTTACACGCGGGACAGTGAGCCCCTGAGGCATCACCCTTGGTCGATAGGGGTGACCCTCGGGTAGTTTCCCTGCACTTTTCTATTTTTATTATAATTGAGCAACTCCCATATGCCAGACACATCGTGCACAATTCCCACATCGTCCGCACAATTACGTGTCAGGCCATGCTATCGCCCCCAGTTTACAGACGGGGAAACTGAGGCCTAGGCAGGGTGGTGACGTGCCCGGGCTACGGTCAGGACGGTGGTGGGACGTGAACCCACCCCCTTGGCCTGTAGCTTCCATCGGCCTTTGGCAGACCTCAGGGCTGTCACCTCCCAGGCCTCATGTTTTCATGGGCCAGGGCTTCCAGAACATTCCCGTCTGTAATCTGCTATGTGGGGGAGGGTTGCAGGTGGTGAGCAAGGGAGGAATGATTGCCCGTTTGCTCAACAGGGAAACTGAGGCCCGAGGGGGGAGTGGGCCCGTCCGGCTGGGACAGCAGGTCGGCAGCCTCCCCTTCGCCCAGCCCCTTGGTCGGAGCCTGCAGCCTCCGCCCCTCCCGCCCGCCCTCCCCAGGCTGGTCCCCCCCAGGGAGAGCGAGGACAGTGATGGATCTGGGCCAGCCTTCATTTTCATTCCTTCTCCACTTCTCCCGCTGCAGGCCGATGACAAGTGAGGACGTCTGTGACCCGGAGAAATTATCTTCCCTTCTCTTTCACAGCATAATTTTCTGCCCTCTCGTCTGGACAAGCCTGGGTGATTTTTAGCTACAAAAAAGGGGGGAAATTATCATTCAGAAAAAAAAAATAGAAGGAGTGTCCTAGCTATCCAGCAGACAGGCTGTCTCCCCGGGTGAAAATGAGAATCTCCTGTCCTGTGAGCCCCAGGGACTTCGGGGGGGCTCGTCCTTGCGGGGTGGCGGCGGGCATCCCAGAAGGCCCCAGACACGTCCGGTGGCCTGGGGTACCCACGGTTTTCCTGGGTGCACCTCAACGCCCCCCACACGTGGGTGCCCGCCGGAAACGGCTTGGCTGTGGGTCACCTGTGAGCGCCCCTGCGTCACCCAGGACCCCGGCAACTGTCCAACCAGCTTGTGGCTTTCTGGAATTTTCTCTCCCGGCCCCACCATACAAGGTGCACACACATTTGTTTTAAAAAAAAAATCTCTATTTTATTTTTCTGATTTAAAGTTGCAAACGTTCACAGGCAAAGGCTGAGCAAGTCTGCATCGGTTTTCTCACGCTTGTGAGGAGCCTCGGCTAATGATTTGGTGCCTATTTATTTCTAGACTACTCCGTGCAGACACCATATTGTAAAAACGCAGATGTGTGTGTGCACGCGCGCACACGCACACACACACACACACACCCTAAGGGTGTCGTTGCCCGAGGGCGCTGGGCTAACGTGGCTCTGCTACGTGACCTTGGATGAGTGACTTTGCCTCTCAGGGTCCCAGTTTCCCCATCTATAAAATGGACACAGTAACCCCACGAAGGCTCCTGGGAGGGGACACTGGGACCACGTGTGGAAACCACTAGAGCAGAAGGTCTGGTGCGGCATAAAGCCCCGCCCCCAACAGTAGCTGACTTGGCCTCATGATTAGCCCTGGGCGTGGCTTTGCACTGAATGGGATGCCGGGGGCTGTGTTCCTGTTCTAGAAGCAACCGTGGGGCTTTGTAGCGAAGCGACTCCCTGTGTCCTCCCCCCCCACCCCGTGGATGTGACTTGGAGGTCCCAGGTGAGCCCCGCGGGGTTGGCGTGGCCCCTGGAATGACGCGCACACACACCCCTTTTGCAACCACTAAAAACAGTGCTCCTTCCCAGCAAAGAACATTCATCTTTACCAGATACTCAGAGTGGCTGTTAACCCACAAGGCTGAGCTCCCGCCTTCGCGCGGAGACCTGCTTTTCTCCTGGGGGACACTGGGATTTGAACCCTCTCGGCGGCGTTCTGAGGACGCTGGGAGGCCCCGGGACCCGTCCAGGGGTCTGCAGGGCCCTCCGTTCCCGCCTCGCACTACGTGGGACCGGACTGGCTTCACGCACCCAACCCCAACAACAGGCTGCGTCAGGTTGTCTGCAGAAGTGGGGGTGAGAACGGAAAGCCAGGCACCCCAGGTCTGCGGAAAGGGGAAGCAATGCCGTCCCTGTCACCGCACGAAGGGCAGGTTTTGGAAAATATTACGAGCTTTCCACAAAATGTTACACTAATACGTAATTGAGGGTTTTTTTAGTAATATTGTTAAATGAATTACGTATTTTTAAATGTCTGTTTTAATTGTTAAATAGTACCTGTTAATGGATGGCACCCACATATGTGACAGCTCTTGGAGGTCCTGCATTAAGAGTGGAAAGGGATTGGGGGCTCAGCCAGTTGAGCATCCGACTTCAGCTCAGGTCACGATCTCATGGTTTGTGGGTTCAAGCCCCACATTGGGCTCTGTGTGCTGACAGCTCAGAGCCTGAAGCCTGCTTCAGATTCTGTGTCTCCCTCTTTCTCTGCCCCTCCCCTGCTCATGCTCTGTCTCTCTGTCTCAAAAATTGATAATAAACATTAATTTCTTTTTTAAAGTGGAAAGGGGTCTTGAGACTCAAAAGTTTGAGAACTGCTGCCCTACAAACTTCACTGGTTGCGAGAGAAGGGCTGAGAAGATTCTGACTCTAACCCAGGGGATGGCGGCGGCTTTGGCTAAGGAGCATCCTGGGCCACGTGGCAGGCAAAGCAGGCCAGGGGTGGGACACGGGGTAGATCAAGGACCAGGCCAGGGAGCCTGGGGGGCTCAGTTGTTAAGCATCTGATGTCAGCTCAGGTCTCACGGTTCATGAGTTCAAGTCCCACATCGAGTAAGCTTGAGCCCTGCTTCAGGTGAGCCCCGCTTCCCTCCTCTCTCTCTCTCTGCCTCTCCCTCCCTCTTTCTCTCTCCCTTCATGGGATTCACTATCTCTCTCTCTCAAAAAAAAAAAAAAGGATCAGGCCAGCTTGATGCTAGCCAGGGACAGCCATCCCTAAGGGTCATGCAATCAGCAACAGGTATGTAATAATGAAAAAATAGTGTTTTCTAGAACTCTTGTTGGGGGAGACTTGTATAGGTCTGGACACCGTAGGGCTCTTGGAGTAGGGAGTGAGACCCCCAAGGAATTTTTTCACATAACAAAGATGTTTGCTAAACTACCTTTATAGGACTATGTGTTTAGTAACTAATGGCAAAGCCACGGCCTTGCTGAAGAGGACATGCAAGCTTAGAGCCGGAGCGGAATTGCAGTGGTTCTTGTAGGAGGGGCTGAGCTCTTTCTTCCACCAGGGGGAGCTCATGTTTGCTGTCTCCCCAGGAGGCTCTCTCTGAGCAAATACCTTTAGCGGCTCTCAGTTTGAATGGGCGCCGAATCATTAGCTACGCTGGGCAGAAAGAACATTTGGGTTGACTACAAAAAGGGAAGAAATGGAGAAGTTGGTGGAGTCAGGGAAGAGGAAGTTACGGATTCCAGGGAAGGAAACAGCTCCATGCCTGTCAGAGTGAGTTTATGATATTTCAAGGCTCAGGGTCCAAAGTACAGACCCTTGCTCTCCCATCAGGATAAGATGCTTGCTGAGAAGTGTTCCCAGGAGCCACAGGTTAGGTGTGGGCCCCAAGCAGGACGTCGAGGGAAGCTGGGGATCGGAAGGAAAGTTCCTTGGCCAGCCAGCATGGATTGTGTAATATGTGAAATCTTTTCCTAAACAGAACAGATTCACAGGGCTGTGGGTCGCCTGGTGAGACTCCTGTCCATCAGCCTTGTAAAGAGGCCAGATGGCTCTGTTCCCCTCTGTTCCTGACATTTCCTGAGGAAGGGGAGCACTTTCTGTGCACCCGAGGAAATGCTGAATGCTCCTGGTAGGCAACGAGGTGCTGAAGCACGGATGTGTGGTGGGGGGTCCCGCTCCACTACAGGCCCCAGGGTTTTGAGGGGAGTGAGCGTGAGAGGGACAAGCCGTGGCAGCCTCCAGGCGAGAGGGGTGGAGGTCTGGGGACAAACAGGAACTGGGTTGTGTGCAGGGGAATGCTACTGTCACACCTTGCTTCCAGAATGTTCCAGAACATTCTTGGGGTGTGCTGTGGTCTCAGTCACTGAATCTCGCTCCAGCAGGGTGGGGGCGGGCAGGAAATGGTAATTAGGGAGGGCTTAATAAAGGAACAAAGGTGTGGGCCAGGTCAGGAGGCGTCACAAAGGGGGGGTGAAGTACCTTGGGACTGGTGACGTGGGGAGCCACTAAAAGTCTGCCTGGTGGAGGTAGGGTGGCTTTGCAGCGGGGTCCACGTTACCCCCAAAGGGGCAAAAATGGGTGCTTGGGAGATGAAACGAACTTAACCTTTTTATGTATGAAGCACCAACACACATACATCAGCAGACACCCAGTGTGTCTGAGGTATTGCAACTGAAGCGGTGGCGAGGCATTGGGAAAGACCGTTTAAAGTCTCTGTGGGGGTTGGGAACGACTGCAGAACAAAGCAGCACTGCGGTAGCTGATGGAGACAACTGCCAGTCGGACGCTGGGGCCTCTGATGGGGGCGGGGGGCACCGGTCAATCCTGGGTGACCCGCCAGCCGGGGGGTCTGGCAAATTAACGGCCCAATCTCTTCCCTCTCTTGCCTCTCATCTTCTGCTAGGGCTTCCCTCTGGCCAAACACACCTTGATCCTCAAGAGGGATCCTTGACACCGTCCGTCGGGGCCAGCCTCCTGGGCACAGAGCAGGGTGGGCAGCGGACAGCAGACCTGGGTCCAGGTGCAAACGGACGGGGTCCAGCATCTGATCCTGAGCGGCCCTGAGAAGCGGCGCGGCTCGGGGTGAGATCTTCCTGACACAATTTTCAGCCTGACTTCCCAGCTCTCTGTTGGAGATGACATCCCGGTCTCCTTCCTGTGCAGGAAATTAGGGCAGAAGTGGGTGGTTCAACAGTATGTCGATCATGGATTTTGGGGAGCTTACGGCTCAATGGGGAGTTGGACTTGCCGACGGGGCAGTTCCTCTGCAGACATCCAGAGGTCGTGCGAGGTGAGGAGGCGGCAAAGAGTCCAGAGGGGGGCTCCAGTTGGACGGGACCCCGAAGAGAGTTTTCCAGGCGCAGAATGCCACGTCTTGGTTGAGAGGCTGTGGAAAGACGCTCCCGAGCAGAGAACGTCGCAATTAGGGGTCCTTGGTTCTGGGGCCGCTTCCCTAACATCGTTTATTTATCTTTCATCATCCGTCTTTGGTCTTGGATGACTCCGGCACTCGGGACAGCAGGCACACAGTAGGTCTTCAACAAACGTTTGTTGATTGCATGTCATTGAGTCCCAAGCAGAGGCACAGAGCTGTCTGGGATGAACAGCGCTGGCGCCTTCCCCTGGCGCGTGACGGTTTCTCTTGGCCTGCTGGCCATTGGCCTCAGATCAGGGACTGGCCTGCGGCCGGGAGCTGGGAACCAGGGCTCACACGCTCCTCCCCTCCCGTAGAGAGTCCCCGAGGCCCCCCTCAAAGCTAGGATATCTAGAGCCAATGCCATTGTCTGATTTCTATTTCAACGCATACCTCGGCTTAAGAATTTACGTGGACCTCTTGAGAGAACAGAAAAACACTGAGTCCATGTTCTTTCTTCTTCTTCTCCTACTGCATCAAGAATTTGCACATTCCTGTAATTTTTCTTTCCTCTTGCACAAAACGTTTACTGTCAGGATGTGCCTCAAACTCTGAAGACCCAGGGGACAGCGCGAGGGCCTTGTCAGGGATTTTGTGCAGAAACTTCTCTCTCTTTCGCTCCTCCTGTTTGTTCCCCGTCACCTCTGGCTCCTTCCCTGCCTACATTCGAGGATCATGTGAATCAAACCCCAGGAAGCCGTCTTTTTCAAACGGTGACGTCTGCCCATCCAACTGGCTCTTGGGTGGCATGAGGGTTGCATGTAAAATCAGGATCCGGGTCTATTTGGACTCGCTTCCCAATAAGGAGAGGACTTGAAGTAGTTCTTGATTTTGGACAAACGGCAAACATTCCGTATTCAAGTAAACCGTGCATTCGTTTTACCGTCAGAGATGGTTCTTCCACACATGGTGCTCTCTTTCAGAATCCCAAGGCTGTTTCATTTAAACCCAGACTCACCCACCCACTTCTCTCCAGTCCCAGTTCCTTACCCTGTGTGCCAGCCTGTGCATTCTTTTGACAAAGAACAGAAAAACCAACTACCTGTATTTTAAACAAATGGGGGCTACTCTGGAGGTTGCTGGTGTGGATTTTAAACGGCTTGCCTGTCTCTGGAATTCTCATGGCCTTTCCCTCAAGGTTGCAAAATGGCTGCTGCAGCTCCAGGCATCACATCTAAATCAAAGGCAATAAGATGTGGGGAAGAGCGGGGGAGGGGCTGCGGTGTCACTACCCTTTTATCAGGAGATCAAAAACTTTTGCTGGAAAGCTGTTAGATTTCTGCTTGGGTCTGACTGGCCAGAATTGTGTCGCTTACACCTCTAGCTGCCATGACGCTGGGTAGGCAAGGAGGCAACCCAGGTGGAGGGGCCGGGAATACTTGGTCATGCCCCAGCGTCTGCCACATCCTGCTTTCACCCCGTCTCCTACATTTCGCTGCTGCATCCTTCCCCTTTCTTGTCTAAAAGAACGCAAGCCCTGCACAGTGGCCTCCATGTGGCCGGCATCTGTCCACTCCATCTTTCCGTCATCCAGCCTTCAGTCCTTCACCACGTGGTCTGTCTGCCTCAGGGCCTTTGTCTGCCCAAGATGCTGCAGTCCACCTCCATGTCGGCATGCATGGGGGGCTTCCTTTCTGGCTTCAACTCTCGGCCTCAACGTCACTTCCCCGGGGCAGGCCTCCCGGACTACCCCCGAAGCTGAGCCAGCCCTTTCCCTACCAGCTCTCACCGCCACGTAAAATCGTATCACTCCTTCGTTCCTGGTCTAGCGTCTGCTTTCCCACGGGATTCAGCAGGTACGTCCCCGTGCGAAGCGCCACGCCGGGATCTCAAGAAGTGTTTGTTGAATGAATAGGTGAAAGGAAAGGAAGGTCGGCAGCCTCAGAACCGTCGGCAGGTTTCGCCAAGGGGG
>NC_043713.1:79092683-79097169 GCF_006229205.1 Suricata suricatta | reverse complement strand
AGTAACAGTAAATAACGTGGTGAGACACCTGCTCTGCCCGAGACTCCGCGTGAAAGCCGCCGCGCTTGCCAAGGTCCCCCAGCCCCGTTGCGCAGGGAAAAGCGCCTGATCCCAAGGAGGCTGGCTTATGGGTGCGGCCGGGCCTGCCGGGCCAGGCGGGGAGGTCTCGGCAGGGGGGGTGGGGGGGCGGGGAGAAGCAAGACCCGCACACTGTCCGGAGACCGGCCCGTGCGCACACTTCCAGGGAACGGAACACGGACGGCAGGCTCCTGCCCCAGCTCATCCCAAAGTTTGTGAGGTCAGCAAAGTTGTGCGGAGAGGGACGGAGGCAGGGAGAGGAGGGGAGGGGAGGGGAGAGAGGGGTGAGAAATGCAAGAACCCATCTGGGCAATGCATCACATTGAAATTGCCCCGCATTAAAAATTCACCAGCCAGTGAAATTTCAAGGGATTTGTAGTAATTAGATGACAAAATGCTGGCAAATCTCAGGCTTGCCAAAGATGTTACTCAGGGGTCAAAGACTCGACACTTTCGGCTGGGTAATTTGTAAGTGCCAATCACTCGGAGCCATCAGAGAGCAGGCAGGATCTAACGGCTGCATTCTAACTAAGGCGAGTCAAGCCCTCGGCCGGCCGTCTGGCAGCAAACCCCCAGCCCCCGCGGCCGCCCCGGCACAGACGCAGCCCTCACCCTGCCGGGGGCTTGGGCCGCGCCGGCCGACCCAACTTTCCGAGTCCCCGTTTCATTTTATTCCTCTTCATCCTTCTCGGGCATCCCTCCTCCAAGGCGGAGAAAATGTCCTGTGGCCAGAGCCTCCGGAGGGCAAGAGGGTGGCTCTCCGCGCTGGGGTGGGGCGGGGACCCCCAGCGCCGGCTGGGGCCTCAGTTTTCTCCTCTGTGAAAGGGGCAGGAAGACCCGCCTCGCGGGGGCTTTCTGACCGAATGAGGAGGTTCTCTACTGTCCTGACAGAGTCACTCGCTCAGGGTCGATGCGCCCTTGCCCCTGGGTCTATGCTGGACTCCGACCAAGGACCCATCACACGCCTGCCCTCCTGGAACTTTCTAGCAGCGGGGGGGGGGCGGGGCAGAAGGAACAGACAACAAACGAGTAGCACATATGCTGGAGTGTGGTAGATGCTCGGAAGAAAATGGAACAGAGCTGGGGGATAAAGTGTGCTGGGGACATGATTTTGTGCCCAGTGGGCGGGTCATGCTATGGGAGGTCAGTCTGAGGAGAAACCAGGAGGTCACAACAGAGCCCTGAGGCCAGAGGGAATGATCCTAGCGGCTGGACCGGTCGGACAACAGTAGACGGGGGTGAGCCTTGGATGCTGTGAGGCCCCGTGACACAGGACTCTGGGCGGTCCGGCCTTGAAGGCCCGCGCAGAATCAGAGCAAGGCGCCAGGCGGGCTAGGGGCCACCTGGAGCCCAGACCAGATACGCTTCCCAGAGAACGGGCTCTGAGGGGCCTTGTCTCTCTCGCTGCCTCAGCCCGTCAGAAAGCACTGGCTTTGCCATCAGATCTGGGCCCTGAACCTCACTCTGCTGCTTCTGGACCGTGTAGTCGTGGACACGGCACCGGGCTTCTCTGAGCCTCAGTTTCTGAACCTGGAAAAGGGGCACATGAGCCTCGCTCACACTGAGAACTGGCTCAGGGACAGTTCCCCATAGAAGCATTTCTAACTAACAGCCCCCCGCCCCCCATCGCCGGGAGGCCCCCACCAGAGGATCCTATACCGCAAAGGCGGCTGACCCTCATTTGAGGGGGAGGAGCTGAAGGCAGCCTCCACTTCCAGAGGCCAGGGGGGAGGACAGGTGTCGCCGTGCAGCTTGCTGCCTGGTTTGCAAATGTCCAAGGCGGCATCTGGATGCTGGGCATATATTTATGTATCTGGTGAAAGCTCACACTGGGTCCGGGGCTCGTATTTATAAATCACTCTCTCTCTCCCTCGAGCGCTTTCTGGGGATTGGTTGTGGGTGGGGGAAGGGCACGGCGCTGGGTCCCCTCCCCGCCCCCCCTCCCGGGCCGGGTCTCTAGCCAGCCAGCCTTCGCTGCAGGTGAAACCGCTCAAGGGGAAAATGAGAAACTCCGCGGTGTCTGCGGGGGAAGCGGTGGGCCGCGCTGGCCACCCCTCACCGCTGCCTCCACACCAGGGCGCAGGGGTAGGCGGATGCCCGCCGCATCCACGCGGGACCCCCCCCTCCACATCACAGGGGCGCGGCAGGGCCCTTCGGAAGCAAATGGCTGTCATCAGTGGCAGCAAGGTCACTCATCCCTTCCCCACGGCCCCTCGTGAGCGTGGCTGGGTCATGCGGCTCAGATGGGGGCCCGCGGTTCTCCCGAAGAACCGAGGGGACCGGAAGCAACCCCACCATCACCGCGGCCGTTGTTAACTGAGCACTTACTACGTGCGAGGCGCTGTGCGATCCCCCGTCCCCCGCCCCCCGCAGGCATTGTCTCCGTGCATGCTCCCAGGAGCCCGGCGACATAGGGAGCAGCAAGGAGGTCCCCTGGTCGGCAGCCGCCCCTGAGCCCGTGTGAAGGCGTTCCCCTGCGCTCCAGGGCCCTCGCCTTGCTTGGACTGCCAGCCCTTCTGTCCGCCTGGCATAGTTCACAGGCCAGGCGGACACGGGCTTGTCTGCGGTGAAGGCAGACGACCTCCCAGTCCCCTGGGTCACAGAGGCTGAGGCTTTTCAACTACCCGTTGGTTGTCAGAGAAAGACAGGGTGTGGTGGGGCGGGAGCCTGGAGGACACGGAGGACCAGACGCAGCAGCTGGGGGCGGGTGCTGACTTCCCTAGGACTGTGAGTCCCGGCCGTCCTGTCCGGCCACACGGCCCTGCCCCCTCAGATGCCAGGACAAAGCCCCTACCCTCCCTGCTCCCAGGACAAACACGCATGCGAGTGCTCTGTCGGCCCCGGCTGAGCCGCCCTGGCCTGTGGGCTCTGCAGGACAGGGGCTGGCCCGCCCGCCTCCCCAGGGGGCCCGGCGTCCGGCCCAGCGCAGGTGCTCGGGTCTCGAGAATGAACACATGGACCGGCCCCAGAGCATCTTTCCTCTGAGCTGGGTGCCTTGGGCGAGGGGGTGGTCCCTTGCACAGCCCTGAGCCTCCATTTCCTCAACTGCAGAACATGGTGGGGGCGGCCCAGCAGGGCACAGGGACCCTGGGCTTTGGTGAGGATTCGGTAACTCATCACTCAGCTTTTTTCTCACGGAATCCCCGGGGCCTAGAACTTAACTCTCAAAGAAGGGCGGCTCAGACCTCAGGACTCAGAGCCGAGCCCCGAGAATCTGTCAAAGATGGGCATCCAATGTGGGCGTGAGAAATTTGACCACGGTCCCTGATGGAACTGCCTTTGCCCCGGAGACAGAACACCGTTCGGGCTGGGGCTCGGGCGGCACACCGGGCCCCACAGGCCCGTCCCCCGGGCGCGTGAGGGACAGCAGGGGCTGGCCGAGAGCCTTCTGCCATCCATGCAGGGCTGCATCTCTGTGTTCTAAAGACACCGACAGGTGACGGGCACCGGGCAGGCAGGCTGTGCGACACACAGCCCGGAGGTGAAGACCGCACGCCAAGTCTGGCCGACGTCGGGGCTGTGTGGTCTCAGGCAGAGCACCTAACCTGAGTTTCAGCTTCTGCGCTGCAGATCCGGATGGCAGAAATGGCACCTGTCTGGTGGGAGGTGTGTGTGTGTGTGTGTGTGTGTGTGGAAACGAGTCATTCGTGCCTAGGGTGGCGATGACAACGGTCCTTGTTAGGACGGTGGATAACACCAGAGCGGGGGTCTCGAGGGAGGGAGGTGGCCCTCGCCCGGAGCCCGTAATGTGCCGGGGGCTTTACGCGTCCCTTCAGTCTACAGACCCCTGCAACGGGGAGCACTCAGCGCATGGTCTGAGGTGGGTGACGGCGTCCTATCTGAAGGAGACTGAGGCACAGCAAGGGCCCGGTGACTCGGTCCCAAGGGCACAGAGCTTATAAGAGCAGAGCTGATCTCACGTCTGAGTCCCGCCTGTTCCCACGGCCGGCCTTACCCGACTCCCTGACCTCGGCATCCCTGGAAGGCCGCCTCGCCTCTCCCCCCACCCCCTCCCCCAGAGCCTGCTCCCCGCGCGCCCTCCGGGGAGAGCCAGCGGCCACGGGCCACCCTGCCGCCTGCGGCCCCGCCGTCAGCCTTTCCAATTCTAGTCACATCGTGCCTGCACCTGCCTGCCGCCGCACGCCACTGCCACTCTCCTTTCCTGGGCCCAGTTTGGGGTGAAAGCCTTCCTTATTAGTCAATCTGGATCCCACTTACTGTGAATTACCAGGCCTGATTGATATTCATGAGTGGGTACATCTGAAACCTCAGCCGGCTGTCACGTGACTCTCTGCCTTGGGGGACGGCGGGGACCTGAGCAGCCCTGATGCGCAGCGGCGGCCCCTGGCTGGGGACAGCACAGAGCCCTGGGAGTGGCCCCTGGCTGACACCCCCCCCCCCCCCCCCC
>NC_043713.1:79061264-79092583 GCF_006229205.1 Suricata suricatta | reverse complement strand
CCCCCCCCCCCCCCCCCACCAGTGGTGGCCGGGCCCTGAGGGTGCCAGCAGGGCTTTCCAGTCTGGACGGGTGACCGACAGAGGTCCTGAGGGGTGGGCTGGCAGCCAGACTCGGCCCCAAGTCCCCACCAGGGCAGCTTCGCACAGGCTGCACCCCCTGCCCTCTTTCCTCTTGGCTGGACACTACCTCCCGCTCCTCCTGCGGGTGGGACATCACTTCTCAGAAGCACCTTCCCAGCACCCACACCGCCAAGCGCCCAGTCTACACCTCGTGGCCAGTGTGTGGGGCGGAGCTCCATGGGGGCCTGGGTTCACCCTGCCTCGGCCCATCACCCTGCCAGGCGCAGGGGGGCACTCCTGGACACTCAATGGGGTGAGCCACAGGGTGTCCCCCACGGAACGGGCCCTGGGCTGCGGCTGGGGATCCCCGGGAGGGATGGTCTTTTCTCCTGTTTCCAGAGGATGCAGATGCAGAGATTCGAGATCAGAGAAGCAGGGTCTAGGTCGGGTGATTCTCCAGCCTGTGCTTCGGGGCCCTTAACCTCTCACCCCCAAGGCCATGGGTTTCCGGGAAACACCCTCATCTTGAGGGGCCAGCGGCTCTGGCTCCAGAAACCAAGACTCCCAGGCAAGACGCAGTTTAAAAGTAAATACTTGATGGTCAACTCAGAGAAGGTAAAAATGCAGATGGTCCTCCTCCATTCTGGAAACAGCTTTGCCGAGTGGAGGCTGAATGGACAGGACTGGGACCGCTTTTTGGACGCTAAGTCCAAGCGTGGGCTCTAAGCAGGACTGAGGAGGAAGGCCCCCCAGACCCGCAGCCACACCACCTGGGTGTAAGAGACAGGGCAGTGGTGTTGTCCCTGACTTGGGGCCGCACAGCCAAGGCAGGGGGGAGGGGGGCTGGGGAAGGCAGAGGAGCCGGGACACAGAGAAACGAGGCTCTGATTTCTGCATCCTAACATCTCCCAGAGAAAGTGGGGTTCGGACGGATGGGAGTCTTGGGAACCAGAACGGACCAGATCGGGCTCCCAAGAACCCCGGGGAATCTTTCAAAGGGAGGCCGAGCTCGGTCTCCAGGCCAAGCTGAGCAGATGAACCAGGGAGCGGCAGGGGCTGGCGGGCTCTGAGGAGGACCCGGGCTGAGGCTGCGTGGCTGGAGGGCACCTGCCGGGGCCCCCTGGGCAGTCCTGGGGCCTGTCTGGCTGTGATGGTGAAGCAATACAGACAGACGGGCGATGCACTCGGCGGTCTGCTCACGCCGGGGCTGGGGGGGTGCCGTCTGGGTCCCCCTCACGGTGTGAATGCTTGAATCGAGAAGACGGGCTCCTGCCCGGCCAGGATCTCCCTGGTCTTGGCAACGAAGACACTGGATGTCCTGGTCCTCGAGAGGCCAGAGCGTGGCTTACCTGGGTCCCTGGGAGTGCTTCCTGGGTGCCTCTCTTGGGTGCCAGACCAGGTCCCCGCCCTTAAGGGGCTTCTGGTCGGTGACGGACGATGCAGCGAGGCAAGTGCGCAGAGTATGGGGTGCCTGGCGGAAGGAGGGAGGCCGTCCGGCTAACCCAGATGGTAGACGGTGCCCACAGAGGCGGTGGGAGGATTGCATTCAGGCCCTGACTCCCCACATCCATGCCTCTTGGGAGTCCCCTCCCTTAACGGCTCTGCGCCGTGACTTCCGTCTGCCCCCTGACTGTGTCACTCTGGGCATCTGCTCTGGTGGCTGGTACTAGGACCTGAGACAGTACAGGCTTCCCATGTCCCCTCCCCCACCTCCAGAAGCACGAGGATCCCATGTCTTTGGGAGGGGGGGGAGGCATCGGGCTCCCACCTGACCCTGCTCTGGCCAGAAGCCACGCAAGACTGTCCCAGCTGTGTCCCTGAAGGGTGGGCCAGCCTCTCCCTGTCTCTCTGTCTGGCCACAGTGGGGCAACACACTGGACGCCGGAGAGGGTTAAGGGCTCTGGACCCACGCCGTTCAGCGCCACGTCCCAGCCCCGAAGTGCGCTCTGAGAGCCATGGACAGAGTGGTGTTGTCGGCTGTGGGGCGTGTGGCTCCCCGTGTCCCCAGCTCCCACCCTTCTTCCACAAAGCCAAGGGGTCGAGAGGGCGTCTAGATGAGGCTGCGGCCACCACAGCGCACACCTGGGCAAGCGACTTGCTCTCGCCTGGCGCCTTCCTCATTCGCCACTTCACTCCCCCAGGCCTCAGTTTCCCCACTTGTGCAATGAGGGTGACTGGTGACTCAGCTAAGCTTGTGACTGCAAGTGCCTTGTCAACTGCAGGGTGGCACGCGGACATCTGAGGTGGCGGGGTCTCATCGCCTGGAATCTTCTTGGGGACAGGGAGGAGGGAGGGCTCCTGCCGGTTCCCAGGGAAGGCGGTGGCCGCCTGGGCAAGTGCAGGAAGTCTGCTGCGGGCCTGCACCCAAGGACTCTAACTAGATCACAGGGCCCCTGAGCTCCCCGCTGAGCCGGAGCGCTCGGCCACCTGCCTCGTGGGGGATGGGGCAGACGTGGGGGTCGGGTGAGCAGTGATGGCCTGCGTGGTGCACAGCACGTGGGGGATGCCGGTCTCCGCCCTCGTGGAACCGTCACGGCCCCAGTGAGTTGGTAGGGCCGTTGCTCACAGATCACAGAGGAGGACACTGAGGCAGAGAGAGGTCAAGGAGCTGGCTCTCGGTCATGCCAGGGGTGAGGGGCAGAGCTGGGATCTGAGCCCGGGAGGCGTGGGCAGCAGGAAGTGCACCGAATGGGGGGAATCCTTCAGGTGTGACCTTGTAGAAGCCACCGGCCGTCTCTGGGTCCAGCTTCCCGAGTTGTAAAATCACGGCTGTCTATAGATCCGGACTCAGCAGACCTGATGTGAGGGGTCAGACGGTAAAAACGGCAGGCTTGGCAGGCGACACGCTGTCCGTTGCAGCAGGAAGCCGGCAAGGACAGTCTGTAAACCAACGGGCGTGGCTGTGTGCCAATAAAACTTTATACAAACAGGCAGCGCCTGGATCTGGCCCACGGGCCGCAGCTGCCAACCCCTGGTTTAGACCATTCATGGCTCTTCGGTACCACTTCCGTTCTACTATGTTCATGGTCTTAATCATGTCCTTCATCCCGACAGTGTCTTTGCCGCCTCCTCAGAGCTTGGTGAAATCATAGGTTTGATGCTGTGTGTTCGTATTTGCAACATACAGGTGAAAATAACCTCACGTGTTAAAAGTTTGCCTGTGAGTCGTGTTTACACGTCACCTCAGGTCTTCGAACCGCAGGGCTGCGGAGGCAAAGGATGAGTATGTGGGGGGCCAGGCTGCACACCTGACTTTGAACAGAGTTGTTCTGCTGTTTTCTGAAGACTTATGTTTGGAAAAGGGGGTCCTGTGGCCAAGAGCATTTAGAACCGTCTAGCAGAGGCTTAAAAACGAACTCGGAAGTTCTGAGCTTCAAGCTAGGTTTTACCGGCTCTCCCTTCCAGGGGCCGTGAGTCGTCGCGTTGCTTCTTAGATTTCTTAAAGAAATGCAGACGGTTTCCCATTATGCCGTTGGTCTGGCTCTCTCTTGTGAACTTGAGACACGTCTGCCAAGAAGCTCTTTGTCTCCACCTGACGGCTAATGGTCATTTCCAACGTAATGCGCATTTAAAGCCCAACTCCTGGTGTCCCCGTGTCAGCTGCCTCGGCGGCCGGCCTCAGCACGCGCTAGCTTCTTTCTTCCTGCGGTGTAGGCTCTGGACCGTGGCATTGACCTTGGTCTTGCACACCTCAGAGCTGGAACTGTATGTCCCACGGGCTCCACCTTCAACACGTCTAGGACCTGGCTGCCTGTCACCTCCTCTGAGGGTCTCAGCCACGCCCCGCCCCTAGATAACTCACGTTATGCCCTCTTCCCTCCCCGGGCTCCACAAGCACAAACATGGTGGACGTGCACATCAGGGTGTTTTAGTTTCAAACCTCTACTTCGGCTCCTTAGATCTATTCGCTCCCGGAGATGAGCTGACTCGCCTCCAGGAGTCTCGGGGCCACCCCACCACCCCACTCTCTGCATTGGAGCCCCAGGATGGCGCCTGGCACTGGCCACAGCCATTCTGAGCCATGTGTGCATGGGATTGCTGGCATTCGGGGATACTGAAAACACATGCACACCAAAAAGCACATTAGCAGTTCACGGAGAGGAGGTGCTGGACAGGAAAAACCTCATCGGGGGAGAAAAGACAGGATGCCTTTCGCTTGAGCTGCCCTGAGTCAGAGATCCAGAGCTGGCACATGCAGGGGGCATCCCTCCTGAGCCCCAACATCACCTGTAGAATGAGGACAGTGGCACAGCCCATCCTGGGCAGGGGTGCGGAGTGTGGCCAACCACCCTGCTCGGGGCTGGGCTCTCAGACCTCCCTGACGGAGCATGGGGCACGAATCCTGGTGCCAGCCCTCTGTGTGGTGTCCCCTGGGGGGGTACCACCCACTTCTCCGAGGGTCCGTGTCTGTAACACACCACGACCCCACCTCCCACGGCTGCTGGGAGGTTCAAGTGGGGAGCATTCGGTCCATCACATACTGCCATCTCCCCCACCCCGCCCATGCCAGGCAGGAGATGGTGTGCAAAGTACACGGGTCCTGCCCTCCAGGGACTTTCACTCCGGGGGGGGGGGGAGGGTGTGCACACACAGGAAACCGCAACACAGATGACCATTTACACCTGTGACCTCTGCGTGTGGCTGGACCCTCTGCACGAGTCAAGGCAGGAAGCTGCCTGTTTCAATGGCCGGGGCAGTGTGGGAGGATGTTACTAAGCTGGGAGTCTGCTAATCTTTTATTAGTGGTATTTCCAGAAAAAAAAAAAAAGGCACGCTGCATAGTCTCAGTGAAGCTGGGCGAAGGGTGGGGGGCACCCAGGAGCGGCTCTCGCGCAGGAGGGGAGAGTGCGTTCCGTTTTGGCAAGGTGCACCGAAGGGTTAAAGTCATTTTCATTAAAATTTAAATTCCAGCAGGCGCTTGCTCTCCCTTCCCCAGCCTTTGAACGTTTGACTGGCAACCATTTCATATTTCAATCTCGGCAGAACAAATTGAATTAGATGTTGAAACCGAACTTGGGCTCTGCTCACCAAAGCCTGCGTGCTCGGCTCGCACTAATCCTTCCTCGACGTCGCGGAGCACAGGCCCGGCGGCCCGGCCACAGAAGACAGCAATGCCGGGGCGGCAGGGAAGAGGAGGGAAAACATGCGGGCGAGGGCCGCGGGAATGACACGTGGGTCCCCAAGCCCAGGAGACGGACCCTCGCGTGGACGTTCTGGCCCGGACTCCCCAGTGCCTGGCACACGGGGCTCCTGCTAAGTGTTTGACGAATGAATGAATGAACGCACGGGCTGAGGTGTGCTGGCTGGCCTTGTGCCAGCCCCTGCCTCTGGCTGGTGCTCCTTCCTGCTCCCTGTAGCGTGAGGCTGCCTGTGTCCTCCCCTGGGCCAGGGGCTTCCTTCTGTGACACCTGGGCTTACTCCGGTCCCGTGACCCTCTACGTCGGGCCCCGACGAGCGTGCAAACCGGCCGGAAGATGCCAGCTCGAGTTTCCCGGGAGGGAGGGAGGCACCTGGTGGCCTGGTCCAAGCCTTCGCCGCACACCCGAGCATGACCCCCTGGCCCGGGCCTCCGCCGGCTGGGCACCGACAGGAACCTTTCCTTACCCAGCTATGTAGGTGGACAGGCCTACAAGTGCTGACCCAGGGGCCCGAGTCTGGCTCTCAGAACAGACGGTTCGCATCCCTGCCTGTGGGTGGCCCCCAAGATCACACACACCCAGCAACAGCAGGGCCTGGGCTAGCAGGTCAACGAGGTGCTTGCCCAGCCCGCTCTGGGGCCGGTGGGCAGGGGGCACCCACTCCGGGCCCCCTTCCCGCGTGTATGGACCCCCATCCTGCTGTGCACGCGCTGGGGTTGGCTTCCTTGGGCGTCCGTGGGTGCAGTGGCCCAGCTTTCCTCACTTAACTAAGAGGCACCCATGAGAAGTCCTGCTTCTCTAGCAGCCTGTGCACACGAGGGTCTATGTGCTCCCCACCCGGGACCTTTTCATCTTTAAAGAAATTGAGGAGGCAAAAATTCTTCTCCTACCCATTTTAAAGATACAGAAATCAAGGCAGGAGCCGGCAGCACAGGTGGTGGGTGATTCCACTCACTCGTCTCTGGGAGACCTCCCCACCCCTCCCCTCAGCTAATGGCCATCCTCCTCCCGCGGGCGGGAGCCGGGACCTTCCTCACCAGTCCTGTCTGTCCAGCACCTTCCCCGAGCTGGGCCCCACGTTCAGACACTTTGTCCTCCCCTCCAGGGTCCCATGGGGCCTCTGGCTGACCCCCCACAGCTTCTGCGGTCCCCCAGAGTCTCTCCCTGCTCAGCGTCCCAGCACCCTGCTTGCTCACACAGACAGCCAACCCCCTGCTCTCCCACCCCTGCTTCCCTCTGGCCACTCCCCCGCATCGCGTTGCCCCCCACCCCGCCCCCCCCTCCCCCGTCTCCTTGCTGTGCCTGTCAGGCAGTTCCACCCTGTGGGTGACAACACCCCTGTGTGGAGGGCCCCAGGGACGGGGAGGAGCTCCCTGGCTTCTCTCTTCTATCAGCCCCCCAGGGCCTGAAGGTGCCCACCAGGCTGCTGCCAAGGAGCCTGGGAAACACGACCTGCGGGGTGCAGTGTCGTGTGCAGACATGGGCCACCCAGGCGGGGTTCTAGCTCCTGACTTGGCCAACGGCTATCTGCACACCTTGAGGTCAGGACCCGCCTCTGACCCTGCAGCCCCAGCCCTGCGGGCCCACTCCAGTCCAGCCTCCAGCAGGGCCCTCTTCCTAGCTGCCCCTGACCATCCGGGGGTCCCAGACCCCCTTGAGAATGGGAGGTGTCTGCATCTCCATCGGGAGTCTCGCCAGGCCCCGGGGCCACACCCCTTCCTTGGTGGCCACCTCCATGGCTTATTGCTGGCATTTCTTTCCTTGACGCATCATGTCCCATCGTCACTTCTGACTCCTCCTCATTGGCTTGCAGGTGCCCCATGTTCCTAGTCACAACAGTGCCCGGCCGCCTAGGCCCAAGGGTCGGGAGCCCCCACAGTTCACCCGGCACACATTGATGCGTGTGGTTCTCCCGGGGCGGCCCCTCCATCCAGCATCTGCATCCATCTTTGCTGGATGGTCATCTGGCCATGCCTCACCTCCTTCCAGAACCGTAATAGTGACGGCAGCTCTGATTTAAGTTTCGCCAGTGTTAGTTCCGGACGGTTCAGGGCTGCAGTCATTTTCAGTGGGGAAGGGACAGGGATGTCTGAAACAGGGACATGTGTGTGGGAGAGGGGTAGAGCATGGCCACTTCTGATAAAGCAGTCAGGACCTATCTCTGAGTGAGGAAGGAGAATTTAAACTAAGATCTCAAAGGGAAAATACAATAAGGAGAGACAGGAAAGACGTGGGGGAAAGGTGTCTGGGCAGAGGGAAGAGCCAGTGCAAAGGCCCTGGTGCGGGAGTGTGCTGGGAAGTGAGGACAAGAGGCAGGGCCTTCTTGCTGGGTGAGGAGTGTGACTTTATTTCAAGTGTGTGGTGGGCCCTCAAGGGTTTAAAGCTATGACTTGTGTGATCCAGTTCATGGACCCAGCTGGGTCCCTCTGCCTGTAGAGAATGCAGCGTCCCTGGGGACGGGGCAGGGAGGAGATGCGGGGGGCAGCCCCCAGGGACGTCCCAGAGAGCCAGCGTGGCACAAAGGCGGGGTGATGGGGCACCCCATGATCTCCAGGGGAGTCGGGTGCACTGCTCTCAGTTGCTTATGTGGCTGCTCCCTGTCTGGACAGTGAGCCCCTGGGTGGGGGGCAGGGAGGCCGGGCGGGGCAGGAGGGAGGGAAGGGCGCCCAGCGCCGCAGGACCTGGACAACCCCGCCCTGGGGACACTCTGGTGCTGTCACCAGAGTCAGTCACGTCTGTGCCGGCGGTGCCTCCTGTGTGCCAGGCCCAGGGGTCTGTGACCCTGTTGGGGACACGGACCCCGCCCCCCCCCGCCCCCGTTGGCCTGGCTCTGGCAGTGTGAGCGCAAACTGTGTTCAACCGGGAAGACACCTTGTGCCACTAAACAGGACAGGCGGCAGGGAGGACGGGCTGGGCCCGTCACCCCCAAGACTCACGGCAACTGGGAAGACGGGTCCCTGAGGGCCTGGCCCGGGCGGGACTGAACACGGACCCCGCCGGACAGCCCCACCGGCACGCTGTGGTTACGCCTGGTATCGGGCAGCCGGATGAAGACTGGACCCCTCCCCCCACCCGCCTCCAGAAACCAGACCCAGGGCCATGCGAAGTCAGAAGGATCCGGGCTGGCACCAGCAGCCCCAGCCAGAGGCCCCAAGTCCAGAACAAAAGTGCTGATGGGCCTTTTCTCCGGGCTTTACTAGGGTGTGGCCGAGCCTGTCACACCCCGGGTTGGCACAAGGTCGCGCCCTCTTACAGGAAGAGAAGCTGGGGGGCAGAGGGGACCTCCCTGGTCTGTGGCCACACAGCTGAGAAGGGCGACTCTGGGGTTCGGACCCTGACCAGACCAGCTGTGGCCCTTCCCCCTCCCCGCTGGGGGGTCCATCTTTCCGGTGTGTTTGCACGGGCGCCCCAGGCCCAGGATAAGCCCTTTGACGCTGCTCACCAGGGCCGGGGCACGTCTCACGGGGTCCCCCGCCCACGAGCAGAGGGTGTCCACCATCAGAGACGCGGCTCCGTGAGCAGCTCTGACACGTCTCCAGCCCCGCGCTCCGTCCCCGGCGGTCACACCGGGGCTCGAGGTCCCACATGACCTTGGAGCTGGACGGAGGCCAAGTCCCGAGCTGGGCGCGCCGCTGTGGGTGGCAGTGGGTGGGAGGCCCGGCTGGCAGCCCTGGAGGCCAGGGCGAGAGCAGCAGCGTCTGGGCCGGTCTCGTGGGCTCAGCGCCACACCTGGGGACTTTCGTGGACGGAGGCGGCAGTTTTCTCCCTAAACCTGTACGAGGTGGGAGTCAGTTTGCCAGGCAGAGGATGGGCCCAGAGAGGTTAGGTCCCTGGGCCGGGGTCCCCAGCCTGTGCAGGGTGGAGTGGGGGGCTTTGTGCCCAGACGGCCTAGACGCAGGGAGCTGCATCTCCCACGCTTGCTCCCATGCGGCTCTGTGCCCCGGGGCGATCCCCCGAGTCCCTGTCTGCCCCGGCCCTCCAGCCAGCAAGGTGGGTCCCTGTCTCCCCGTCTGGAGCAGGAGTAAGTGGGAGCGGAGGTCCTGGTGCTGCCTCGAGAGGCCCCTCACGTGGCTGTACCTCGCCTGCCCGCTCCCTTGGGTGCTGGGCACAGAGAGGGCGCACAGTGGCCAGTGGAACGTGTCAACCCAGAGGTCGACTAGGGCCTGGGCTGCCCTGGCAGTGGCCTGAGGCCACGTCCCCTCTGACCTTGGGTGCGCCCGCCCTCCTACAGAGCACTGCACACCCCTGCCCCGCCCCCAGCCCGCACAGCAGGAGCGCAGGAGCGGCTGTCCCAGGTCCCCAGGGCCCCGGAGCCACGTACCCTCTCGGTGCCAGCTCGCAGCTGAAGGGTTTGCTCCTCACTGTCATTTTCACTGTCTTCCAGCTGCTCCAGGATCTCGTCCAACACCACAGACCGCTTTTTCTTCGGGGGCTCTGTGGGAGCCCAGATGGCAAGAGAGGAGGAAAGAACAACCGACAGGGTTGGGAGGCGGGGAGAGGGGGGAGGGGGTGAGCGAAATGGAGGGCGGGGAGGCGAGAGTGGAGAGAAGGCGGGGAGGGTTGGGAGGGGGCACGGGGGACAGGGAGGCGACGGGAAGAGAAAACATGGGAGAGGAGAGAAATGTTGAGGGTCAGTGTTCTGCCTCGCCATGGGGCTGCCTTCCCCCAGCCCTGGCGACTCCCCTGTTCTGCCTGCCACCCCCTCCCCATCTCCCACCCGCAGAGGAAGGGAGAAGAGAAGGCCCCCTCCCAGCAGCTCAGAGGTTAACGGATCTCTGCCCAGCTTGCAGGGAGCAGAAAACCTTCGGAGCGGATGGGTCAAGTGAGGGCAATCGTTAGAGAAACAAACAGGAGCTGTTCTGGCTTTCTTGGGAGACTGCAGGCTCTCAATGGTATAGCAGGCGGCTGGATGGAGCAGGTGCTCAGTAAACATTGGGTGAAATCATGCTCAAAGATCAGAGAGGAGGTGTGGAGGGAAGAACAGCTAGAGTCTGCTTTAGAGGAGGGGCAATTTGACGTGGGCTTTGAAGGACGCACAGGAGTTCTCTGTGACTACAGGGGAAGGGAGAGCAGGTGCACAGCATGAACAATGGAACGGCAGGCTTGGCAATACCCGTTCCCCCAGGCCCCCAAATGCTACTGAGCACCTACTGTGTGCCTGAGCCCCGCTCCTCTTAACAACCCCACGGGGCACGTGTTGTTACTGCCTGCTGCACGTGAAGGCACCGAGCCACAGGCAGGTAAGTCTAAGGACCCTCGGAGAAGGGGTGGAGGCAGGATTCGAACCCAAACAACACCAAAGCCACAGTCTTCCCACTTCTCATGGGGGTCTCTGGTGTTGGCCACAGAATGCCTGGGACACCAAGGGCAGCTGGAGAAGGAGAGCCGGTCCCTCTGGCCCTCTTGGGGGGGACTGGTGGCAGGGGGTGGGGGAGTCTGGGCTCAGGTCTGACCTGCTGTCAGTCCCTCTTCTGGTCTAACTATTCACTGATGGTCAGCCTCGGGGCCCATGTCTGGGCCAAGTCCTGGGCCTCTTAGAGGAGGTCCTGGGCCCGTGACTTGGACGGTGGGCCTATTTCTTCACCGCATTCCTCCTACGATGTCCGGGGGCACCGACCCCCCTCATCTTCTCCACGGCCGCCTGCCCGATCCGAGCACTTTCACCCAAGTCCCTGCTCCTGCCACCCCTGCTCCACTAGGTCTGCTCTCCACACAGCAGCCTGAGAGATTCTTCCAGAACCGCTGGGGGGGGGGGGGGGGCTCAGAGCCATCTCCAATGGCATCACTCGAGCTGGCCCCCCCAGGCTTGTGCACTGCACGCCCACGGAGAGACCTCTGCCCCCACAGGACCCAGGTCACAGGGGGTCGAGCCCCCACTCCTGAGACCCCCTCTCAGAGGACGCCCCCCACCCAGCCTCGTGACCTTTCTCTGTGCACAGGGCTGTCCTGCTCGTTGCTATTCCCCCCTGCCCGGCACCCTGCCCGGCACCGAGTGCATGCTCACTGCTGTCTGCCTGGTGAGGGGGTGAGCACACGGAGCAGGAAGCGAGGACAGGCGAGGCTTGAGGAAGCGGTGGGGCCTGGCAGCTGCACCCGTCATTGTTAGTCATGGAAAGGGAGAGGGGGCAGGATTGGCAGGGTGGGCTGGGGGCAGGGGCGGCGGCCCTGGCGCAGACACACGCCGCTTCTTGCCGCCTCCTCCTCGCCTCTCGGTTTTCTTATAATCGCCAGGCTCCGGAGGTGCACAATGGCCTCTGGAAATTGAATTTGTGGGCAGGTAATGGGAGCCGGGAAATAGAAGGGCAGGAAAATAGGGCCTGTGGGCCTGTCGCTGACGCCCCCTCCCTGCTACTAAGAGTGGGGGTGCGAGCTCCCGGGATGGCGGACCCTCTCCCCACTCCCCGGGGCTCCGGCGGGCGGCCGGAGCGGGGGGCGGTGTCCTGCGGGGGAAGCTAGTCTCCCCCGCAGCCCAACCCAACTCGGCGGCACCGGCCATGGAGCAGGTTTGGGCACTCTCCCACCAGCCCTGCACCCCCGCACCCTGCACCCCTCCGCCCTCCCTCCCAGGCACCCCAGAAGCGATTGAACACGTCACTCCTTTGTCTCAACCCTACGTGGTGCCACCTCACCTGGGAAAGGCAAAGCCCTCAGGCCACCGAGTGGGTCCCTACCTCCTCTGCACACTCTCCCTCCTCACACATGGACATGGCCAGCAAGGGCCCCTCCCTGGTTCCTGGTCCCACTCCCCCACGCCCCGATCGCCAGGTCTCTGCACCTGCTGTCCCGCTGCCTGGAGAGCTCCTCCCCCAGGGAGCCACGGGGAACGGGGGCAAGGGGGGGGACTCACTTCTTAGGGGCGTCTCCCCGGTCTTGTTTAAAGTCCCAGGTCCCCCCAGTGCCCCCGCTCTCCCTTCCCTGTTGCGTTCTGCCACAGCATTTAGGGCTGTGTGCGTCTCACCGCTGAGCTCGCTCTCTGCCTCTCTCCCGGGAGCGCGGCCTCCACGAGGCAGGGGCTCTGTCTGCACCGTCACAGGGCGCCCAGGGCCTACAACAGAGCGACGCCCACAGCAGGTGCTCGGAAGGTACTTGCTGAGTGACTCAATGCATGGAAGGCACAGACGGAGGACGGGGAAGAGGTCAGGCTGCTGAAGGGCACACAGCAGCAGGGACGGGAACCAGAAGCGGTCTTTAACCACCTTCGTTCATGTTTTGGCCCCCTTACAAACAGAGACCGGGCGGGGCCTGCTGTGGGCCGGGTGTGGCCATGAAGGGGACAGGCCCCATCCAGGGTCTTCCTGGCCCACCGAGGGGAGATGGGGAAGGATCCAGACAGCCACAGTCCAGGGCAGGATCAGTGCCGGGACGGGGAGGCCGTGCTCCCGTGTGGGCTATCAGGGCAGCTTCCTGGAGGAGGCGATGACGTAAGCATGGCAGTGCTGACTCCCAGCTCTGGCCCTTTCTCACCACTGGCCGGTGGCTGTGCTCACGGCTTCACGGCACCCCCACCCCCGAGCCAGCACGCCCGCGGGCACCAGCCACGCTCAGTCTGCTGGGGAGGGAACCAGCTCTCCCACACGTCTGCCTGGAGTGCCGGCCCTGCCCTTGGCCACCCTTCCACCTTCCTCTGAGTCACACGGCACCAGGGGCCCTCTCCTTTCTGTGGCCATTTGATGAGCATTTAAGAGCCACATGTCCAGGGGCACGGGAGTGACAGAGGAAAAGAGCCTGCGGCACCAGAGCTGGGCTCCGACCCTACGCCTCCCTCCCTGGCGGTGGGGCCGCCACTCCTCAGGGCCCCTGCTCCCCTCCTGGGACAACTGGCTGGGGAAACTGAGGCCCACAGGGCGGGGGGCGTGGCCAGCAGAGGGACCCGCACAGGAGGGTTGCTGGACAAGCAGTGCCTGGGGGGGTCAGGAACCCCTGCAGGAAGGGGAGCGGTCACCCCACTTGGCAGGCAGAGAGATAGGGGTCAGGATGAAGTGCACACGCCGAGGCCCCCAGGGTCTCGCCTCAGTGTGTCCTGCCTGCGGCCAATGTATGCTGTCCAGGTCGTCCAGGTCGTGCGGCGCGGCGTCTCTCAGGGGCCCCGCCTCAGGGTGGGGGGCCCGGCCACGGTCGCACGGGAGCCCGTGACACTGAGACGGGGCACGCAGTTACCAGGTCTGGCATTAGGATCACATGCTCAGGCTCGGACACTTCCCCAGCCATGTCCCTGCAGGCCGGGCCCGCACCCTGAGGGTGACCCCTGAGGGTGTGGGGGCAGGGCGGCCCCCCACCTCTCCACGTCTCCAGTGCTGACTGAGGCCTGGAGGGAAGGCTGTCCCCCTTCCTGCGAAGGCCTCTCAGGGCCCCCTCCGGTCCCCTGCGCTTTCACACTCGTTTGGGAACGCACACAGGGGCACCTCTGCTCCGCCACCGCCGAGCCTTTCTGTGCCTCGGTCTCCCCTCCTGTAACACAGGGGTGCTATTGACGCCTAGCTCAGGGGCCATGGGGCGGGCTCACGGGGGAAATGAGCAGTGACCGGCACCTGGTTAGACCCCAGTGGATGGTGCAGAGACCAACATCTGTCCCTGTAACTCACATCACACGTGCGGACTTCCGTCTCACCGTGCTGTGAGGCCAGCGGGCCCAACAGGGCAGCGGCCATCTTCGGGCGGGGTGTGCGGCAGCTGTGGGGTCAGGGTAGGAGACGATGCAGCAGGTGCTGTGCCCATTCCCCGCCCCAGGCTGGAAGGCGGAGGTCCGGGGGCTCCGCTCACCCCGGCGGGGCGAATGAAGCAGGTCAGTGACCGGCTAACCCCACAGCCTTGGAGGCCAGACGACCCGAGGTCCCAGCCCGGCCGCCTGACAGCTCAGTGACCTTGGGTAAGTCGCTTCAGCTCCCCGGAACCCGTCCCCCAGGGCGGCCGTGCGCATTCGCCAGTCTGTGCGTGGAACCCCGCGTGGTGAGGGTCCGGTGCTCCCGCGGCCTGTGTGTCTGGCTCAGGTCAGCCCCCGACCGCCACCCCTCGCCCCCAGACGCCGCGAGCTCCCCGTGAACGACACCCTGCAGCCCCCTGCCCGGCCCCGCCTGCACGCCGAGCACCCTGCTAGCCGGAAAGACAGCTGCTGAAATCCCACTTCTCCGACATCAAAAGCCTCAGTGGGTTTTCACCAAACAAACATAATGCAGAACCGGAGAAAGGTGTAAAATAAATAAACAAAACAAGCTGTGCATTTTCTTTCGGCGTTACAGCTGCACCCGAAGATAAACAACAAGCGAATGTCACCAAACATCAATACCCGAGAAATTAACTTGACAAAAACCTCAGCCGCCCCCCAACAGCCCCCCAGTCCTGCCCCCCTCCCCGCCCCCCCCTCCAACCACCATTTTGCATTTCTGGAGTTCCCATCTAATGATTTTATTTTTCAATTAATTCCTTGACAGAATGCCAGCCCGCGTCTCTCTCCCGTCCCTGGCTGGCGCTGGCGCCCTGCGCGGAAGGCACAGGCAAGCAGAGACAGAAAGGCGCGGGCGGGTGGGCAGGGGGAGGACGAGGGAAAATGCTCCATGGGGTTTTGTTCCAGAGGCAGAGCGCCGAGGAAGAGGGCGTTCTGGAAGGGGCCGGAGAGCAGCAGGGGGCGGCGGCCAGGGGAGCCCACTGCTCCTGGCTGGGCCGCCCGGGGCGAGGAGCCTCCCCTCTCTGTGCTGAGTCCTTGCACTGACAGACCAGCACCCCGCTGGGTACATATACTGGAGTCTATAGATAGCTCCAGGCACGTGGTCAGCGCTGGGGAAGGGTTCGCTGCTGCCGCCGGACGTGAATGCGTGCAGGGAGTGTTCTTCCCTCCTCTTTAGAACGGGGAGCAGCTGTACCAGACCCGGAGACAAACACGGGAGCCACCATGGGTGTCCCATCCTGGAGGGACATGAGCGGGCGGCCCTGAGACATACAGTCAATGGCTTTCTCTGGCCGCTGGGGAATGTGCAGCCCTGGCATGGGACAGGCAGGGAGCGCTGGGGACATAAGCCTCTGCCACCAGCGAGGTGAGTTAACAGGGACTCGGGGGACACACGGCCCAGCTCCCTGACTCCTGGCGGACAGCTCTGAGGGGCTGTGCCCGGATCTGCCTGCTGCTGGCTCGAGGCGCCCCTGGCCTGGTTCCCTCCCCTCCTCCGTGATCGGTGATGGGCTCTGCACCCACACCCGCGTCTCCGGGTCAGCCCCTGGGGAACCCATGTCAGGACACCTTGTTTACGGGGACAGAACAGGAGGAAGCTGGGCCCCAGGCCCCTGCGGAACATCTGAATTTGCTGACGGGACTTAAAGACTTAAACAGCTCATTGCCAACACGTGAAAAAAAGGGGAGAAATTATACAAGAGTCTCCATTTCAAGTTTTTCTGGACGTTGGCTGACCGGGCCCACGCCCTCACCTCAAGTACCCTGTGCCAGGCCTGGGCATCCGCCATGAAGACAGCTCTGAAGATATTCTGAACCGTCAGCCGTGGCAGCCTGTCGGGGCTCCAGGGTGGGCTGAGCCCGGGCTACTGGGAGCGAGCTGGGAGCGGAGCACGAGGGGCCGAGAGGCACGGAGTCCTGGCCTCCTTGGGCCTCCTGTCCCCGGAGCTCTGCAGGGGAGGACAGGGCGGGGCCCCATGCACCTGCTGGCACTGGGTGGCAGGCCGGGTGAGCGGTGGGAGAAATCCCCCGAGCCGCATGGTATTATTGTCCTATTTGTCAGGCCAACGATGGCTCTGGGGAAGTCCCCCGACCATACTCTCCCCTCGCCCCATCCTGCCAGGGATGCTTATGGGCCCGAGGCTCAGCGGCCGCCCTGCAGGGGAGACACCAGCATGGCCCTCCCTGGGGGAGAGCTTGCAGCAGGAAAGGTGTGAAGCAGATGGAGCCCAGCCCCCACAGCACCCACCACTTGCAGCAGCAGCCTCTCGAGGCCAGCGGTTCTCTGCCCGGCTGCCCAGGAGAACGATCTAGAATCCACTGGAGCCGGGCCCCACCCCCAGAGGTTCTGATGTGAGGGGCCTGGGGAGGGCGCTGGTTATCAAGACCACTGGTCACTGCCCTTGCTAATCACCTCGGGGCTCGGGGCTCTGGCTCGCGGTGAAGCAGGGGACAGCATGCGGTGTGGTGGGTGGCCCTCGCCCCGGGCATTTCTGTGAACCCCCCCTTCACAGGGCCTGGGTTACTCTGGATTTAGCCCCAGGTAGGGCTATGGGGCCAGGCAAAGCCCGGGGGCTTTTGGGCTCCGTCCTATACAAGTCTGTGTTAGTTTCAGATGCCGGAGGGACCGGCGCAGGCTGGGGAGGACCCAGCGGGGCCAGGTGACGGTGCCTCGTCACGGTGGAACAGAAGAGGAAGAGCTGCATGTCGTCCCCTGCTCGCCTGCCTTGGGCCTGGAGGCGGCTATCCCTTTCCAGCAGCTCCGTGGGCAGCAGCCTCCCGCCCCCTCCTCTTGGCACGGCCCTGCGGTGGGAGTAGGGACCGGAAGGGAGGAGGCACGTGGTCTCCTCAGGGGGCCAGGGTGGAAGGGAGTCTGCGCCGGACCTGTGAGTGCACAGGCCTGATGCGGCCAGGCAGGAACGGTGGGGAGACTGCAGGTGGGCCGCGGACTGCGGCAGCTCAGCCCTGCGGCCAGTGCGCACAGAGCCAGGGTGGTCACACCTGATTTTTCCAGAGGCCAGAATCTCAATTTTCAGGTCCAATCTTCTGATAGCAAAATAGTGGCAATTCATTAAAAAAACAAAAATGCGCTAGTCCGTATTTTACAGGCAAAATAAAGATTGGCGGCCGAGCTTGGGTGCTGGCTCACCTGTGCGGCCTCTGACTTCCTGTCTCTCTCCTCTCTGTGTCCAGAACCCCATTAGTTTCCCTGTGGCCGTGCGGCTGTAACAAAAACCTCCCTGCCTGTCTGCCTTCCCGGTTTCTCTGGCCCGGGCCAACCCGTGATTCAGAAACAAAACCGGCCGCCCCCTGCCGCCAGCCACAACCCTGGAGGGAAGCCCACCTTTCTCCTGCCCCTATTTCCAGTGCTCTGGTCCCCAGGTCCCTGAACCCCTATCCAATCCGGGCCCGGCTCCTTCCCCTCCCAAGTCGCTCTGAAATTCTCCTTCTGTCAGTTTAATTCTGTGATCGATGAGGAAGAGCAGGAGAAATGGCCCGGCACAGCTGGCTTCCCCGTTAGCCCTAGCAGGGATTCCTGGCCTCGCTGGCGACGGCTGAGTGAAATGTTTGCGGAGCGCAGAGAACACAAGTCAATAACAATTTAGCTGGATTGGGAGCAAGTACCTTCCCCGCACGGACAGCCGCTCCCGAGGGAAGGGGAAGAGAGCTCGCAGGATATTGCTGAAGCACTTGGAAATATTTCCAAAACACTGCTCAGAGAGGCTCGGGGCGTGGGGCAGGAAGGAGGGAAGGGGAGGAGGCAACTCGGGGACGGGGCTCCAGGGCCCTCCAGCCTCCCTCTCCCCCAGCACCTCTGCAGCGGGGAGCATGCGGCTCTCTGCACGGGGATCCCTCCCCACCGCCAGCCATTGGCACCCTTGCTGGCAGCCACTGCCCAGGGGCAACTGGACCGAAACAGCTCTGGCTTCTTGATGCGTCTTCTCTAGATTCTGCCTCCACCAGCTGGGGTGGCTGGAGGCCTATGACAGAAGAGCGATGGCCTGGCAGGGTCCAAGCTCTCTCCTGGGGCCACCCACTGCCACGCCAGGAGCCGGTGCAAAGGTAAAACACCTGGCCCCACAGTGGCCTTCCTCTGTGGCGACTGGGACAGGCCTTTGATGCTTCTGGAGGAAGGGCTGTGGGTCAGAAGCCTTGTGGGGGAGGGTGGGGAATGAGAGGCACCCAAATGGAGGAAGAAAAATGAGGCCCGCGGAGCTTACAGGAGCCCTCTGTCTCCGCGGAAGGAGCTGGAAAGATCCACGGCAAAGGGATATTTTGAATAATAAATTCTGTGACTTCACATACTTGCTTGAACTTTCCCGACCGTGGTTTTTAAAGCCTGATGATTATGTTTTCATGGCCAAGATCAAGACGGCGTATTTGCGAGGGCTGGCGTGGGGATAACGGGCTCTCCTGGTCCCCGATCTTTTGAAAATGTGCTGCCCTGTGAATGATTAAGTTATGGAAGGGGGGTGGCGGTGAACTGTTGCAGGCTTTAAATATCATCTGTATGCTGATGACTTCCAAATTTATATCTCAGCCCAGACTTCGCCCCTGAGCTCCGAACTCATAGATCTATCTGCTTGACATCCCACGGGGAGCCCTAATAGGCATCTCAACTCCCCTGTGCCCCCTCCCACCCCCCACCTGCTTTTCCCGGTTTCCTAGGCTTCCTCATCACAAGGCACTACCATCCTTTGAGTGGCTCTGAGCAAGAATCTCCACGCTGGCCTTAATTTCCCTCATGCCTTCTAGAAGCAAATTGGGCTGGCTCTACCTTTATCACACAGGCTCAGGTCACCTGCTTCTCTGCAACCCCACGCTCTAGCCCCACCCAAGCCCCTGCCCCACTGGCCCCTACCTCCATTCTTGCCCTTCTCTACCGCAGACCCCCTGTAGCGGCACGGAAGAGGTCTGACTGTAAATCAGGCCACAGCATTCCACCTCTCCTCTCAAACCTTTGAGAGACTTCCTACTTTACGCTGAATAAGAAGCCAGGCTCCCTGCCAGGCCCCACAAGGAGCCCTGCTGGCCCCTCTCCAGCTTTGTTTCCTAGCATTCTCCAACCTGGCACCGTTCTCCAGGCCCAGTGGCCTGCTACGACCGGCTCCTACCCCAGGGCCTTTGCACCTGTGGGTCCCTGTGCTTGGAATGTTTTTCCTCGGATCTTCTGCTGACTGGCTTCCTCCTTCCCATTGCAAAAGCACCAACTCCTTGGAAAGGCATTTTCCAAGCACTGCACTTGAAATCTCTCCACTCCTCCCCACCCCTGAGGAGTGTACTATTCCCTTCCTACTTTCCTCCACAGGGCTTGCTATCATCCGACTTCACCGGCATTTACTGTTTCTTCTGTGTCATGTGTCTCTCACCCTCAAACATCAACTCCATGAGGGCAGGGGCCTTTGCTTTTGTTCCCTGCTTTGCCCTCAGTGCTGAGTAAGGCTTGGTCATTAGGAGGTCAGTGTGCAGTTGAGTGCGTGAATGAATGAATGAATGGAGTGAATGAATGAACGGAGTGGACGAGGGGCAGCGGAGCAACAGGGCTTCCTTTCCAGGGAAAGCTGCAGTTCTTGAGCAGAGCGCTGCAGCGGGGGGGCGGGGGAGGATGAGGGGGTGGCTGTGATGCTTCTAGAAGCGTGCACTCTCTGGGAAAGCAGGGGTCGTGGTGGGCTTAGCCCCCCGCCCCATGGCTTTCAGAGAACGTAAGGACAGTGCGTCACAAGCCCCAAGGCCTGTGAACTTGAGCCAGTGGTGAGACGCTAAGTAAACAGTTTGGCCTCTATGGCACCCAGTCTGCTCCGTGTCCACGGTGTGAGGACGTGGCCGTCCACAACCGGTCAACAATTGGACATGGCTGTGTGCCAAAAACACTTTATTTGCCAAAAAAGGCCGTGGGCTGGATTTGGCCATGGGCTGTGGTGGGCAGCCGCTGCCCTGCCCGGGCTGGGGGCCCAGCTCCGACAAAGGGGGATAACCTGGGATCTGATAGGGGCGTCTGGCTATCGGACGTGGTGAACCAGGCTAATCCACTGAGCAGTGTGCAAAGCTGTGTGTCTGCGGCAGTTCGCAAGACCTCTCTGGGTCTCTGCCTGCACCTCAGCGGGACAAGAGCACTTCTCCCTCCAGGGAGTTGGGAGGCTCCCTGCACAGAGCGAGCCCCCCACACGGCCCTGCCCTCTCCTCTCTTGCACCCGACTCAGTCTTTGCTAAGAAGTCACATGGCTGCCTCTCTCACAGCACTGAGGTTCAAGGCGGGGAAGGGCTGGCTTCGGGCCAGGCGGGGCACCGCGGCCAACTGCATGCATGGCCACCATGGGGCCTGCAGCGCACCCTCTGGCCCCCCGTGCCCCGGGTCCCCCCCCACGGGGTGACAGTGAGGAGAAACCGAGCGGCCTCCCGCACGGTGCCCGGTACATACTAGCGGCTCGGTTAGGAGGGGCTGTTCCGGTGCCCATTCGTCGGCCCCATGGATAGTTACAGAGCGCCCACTCCAGGCCAGATGCAGGGCCGAGGCGGGGGGGGGGGGGGGGGGGGGGGGGGGGGGGGGGGGGCGGCGGTGCGGAGAGGGCCCCGAGCGCGGGGAACAGAGCCTCCCGGGGACAAGACGCAGCAGACAGTTGCACATGTGAACACGAGTGGCAGGAAGACGCACTGGGGGCGTGATGGGGGAACTGAGAAGATACGGGGCATTGCGTAAAGGGCGAATCTCTGGTGCTCCGGGAGACCTGAGGTCAGGCCCCTTCCCTGCCTGGTCCCCGGCTACAGGGGGGTGGGGGCAGCGAGCCTGGAGGCTAGTGACCGGCCCGGACAGGCACCCACCCGCCCCGGGAGAGGGCAGGTCCCTCTGCTTCCGGAACCCGGCGCGGGTGGGCGGGGGAGGCGAGCGGCCAGCCGCTTGCCATGCGGCTCATGTCCGCTCTCCCGGCTCCGGAGGTGAGAGGTGCCGCCGCTAACCACAGCCCATCAGCTTTCCCAGCTGGAATAAGACAACGGCGGGACGCGGAGCCGAGCTCCCGGCCAAATAAAAGCCTGTTTGCCCGGGCCTCCCCAGCTGCGCGGGCTCCGGAACAGAGGCTCGTGCGGGCGGATTGCTGCTCTGCCATTATGTTCTCCCGGTGCCACTCGTGGGTACCGCGGCCTGCCGAGGGCCTGAAAGCTTCTCGAGGCCTCGACCCTGCTGGTTTGCAACACGCTCGGGAAGAAAGAGACACAGCCAGTGGCCGACTTTCCTGCTTCTTCCCGTGTTCGCTCTCTCTTTTCACCCTCCCACATGCGAGGTGCGGAAGAATAGCACTTCACCCACCGGGGGCTGCGAGGCGGGGCTGGCGGGGCTGGGAGGGGAGGCAGGGGCAGGGCAGGGGCGAGGGGAGGGCGGCTCTGTGCAGAACGGCCGTCTCGCTATTCCCTCTCATAGCAGCTCCATCTGCTGTCACGGCCTTTGCAGACTCAGGGCAACTTTTCCTACGACTTTCAAAGACCTGCCCTGTGCCGTTCAATTTGATGGGCATTTGGTCGGCATCACCCAGTGACTGGACACGGCATCCCCTGCCATCTTACGGGGGCGACGGGGAGGATGAAGACTTCCGGGCGGTGGGGACGCTGGGGGCTTAAAAGTAGCGATCAGTGCAGGAGCCCAGGTCAGCGGCGGGCACCAGGCCGGGCACCGAGCACGTCCGGACCCCACAGCTGTGTCGGAAGGCAGGGCGTCACTGCCACTTTCCCCAGTGAGGAGTCCTCCTCCTCCTCCTCCTCCTCCTCATCCCTACTGTGTGCTAAGTGCTGACTGTGTGCCAGGCAAGGGGCTCTGTGCTCAAGACACGGAGCACTGTGACACCCAGAGTCAGACGCAAACGCCCCATCCCGAACGCCGCCCACGCGCCGGGCACATTCCGTCTCTGTCACATGCACACTCGGGATTGCCCAGGCCTATAAAACGTGGGGCTCCTCTGCTCTCTGTGTTCTCTGCCCTGAGTATACCCCCCGGTAGCCGGGCCTGACTGTGGCGTGGGGTCAATGAGGTGCACCTGGCGGCACAGAGAGGGGACACGTTTGTCGCACGCTCACTTGTGCCCGGAGCTGCTCCAGGTGTGTTATAGGCATCAGCTTCCTTGGCCCGGACCAGGCGGGCACCTCAGTCCCACCGCACAGGTGACAGAGCGGAGGCCCGAGAGCCTCACCTGGGGTCACGCAGCAGGGACAGGGATGTGGCCTGGGGTGAAAAAGAGGGGCATCGGCGCACACCTGCCGATAGGAAGACTCCCGACTTGGCCACGAGCAAGTAGGTGCCCCCTTGGGCAGGCTTTCTGTCCCCTCCGTGCCTCAGTTTCCTCATGTGCGACACGGACGGTAGCGACGGTATTTAGCTCCTAGGATTCTGCAGGGCTCAAACCTGTGATTAATGCCCTCAGGCAGCACCTGGCACGGAGGAAGACTTAACAGATGAAAGTTGTTAGGGCAGTAATAATCATCATTAGCACTCTCTAGCCCGAACGGCGCAGGGAGCTGCCCACCTTGACCCAGGCTCGTTGGGGACTCGTGGCCGGAGAGGGGCCGGTCGCAGGGCCCGGGCGCTCTTGGGGGACCAGCACGCTTCATGCCTGGCCCAGCTGAATGGCAGAGGCACTGGCCTGCCTTTCCCTGGCCTCCATTCCACCGGGAGCGCTTTGTCACGGCCTTGGGCTTCAGGCTGGGCAAATGGGGCTGGGCCTCCACCTGAGGTCCGTGAGCCTTCCTGGCAGAGCTCAGTGCGTAGGGAGGAAGCCGGGCACGGGTCCACCTGCCCTCGGAGCCTGCCAGGGCCCTGGAGGCACCGAACAATGCGGGTTTGGACATAAAGGAGCGGGTGTTTTTCGCCACAGGGAAGGGGCAGAGCAGGGGAAAAGGGTCTGGCCAGGAGAGCAGGAGGCCAGCAGCCCTATTCTGAACCCGCAGGGGGTTCCTGGAGAGATCAGACAGACAATGGGGTGGGTGGGTTAGAGGGACGCACGACTCAGGGCACCTGTTCTGCGCAGACGCGTCTACCCCCCTCTCCCGGGCCCAGCGGGCGTGGGAAGGACGGATGGAGCCAGTGCCCCGGGTCTGGGGCTCCTCAGCCTGACTGTACGGGACTGAACCCGGCTTCCCCCGTTTACTGCCTATGCGGCCCCGGACAGGCTACTTCATCTCTGCGCCCCTCGACCCTTCATCTGCAGAATGGGCGCACAAGCAGCCTCGACCTCCTGGGAGCGTGGGTGGAAAAACCCCAAAGGCATCTCCCACTGATTTTGTTACTCCGTGCGCTGTCTTCACAACGGCTCTAGAAGCAGTGCCTTGGTCAGGCTGGTTCGTGGGTTCGTGGCGCTGGGGCTCCTCCCTACACCCCTGGCCAGAAAGCGGTGGAAACGGGGTCGTGCTGATGACCAAGGTCGACGCTCTTTCTACAAAAGCCAGCCTTTTGGGGACCAGGACCTTACAGAAAATCGGACAAGACCCTCCTGCTAGAGGGGTGCGGGTGCACATGCACACACTCGCACACCCCCGGGGGACGACACTTCTGGGTGTTCACAGCCCCTCTGAGGCCAGCCCTAGACTAGGAGGCACGAAGACAAGGTTCCACAGATCCAAGGGTACAAATCCCTGTCTCTTATCTTGCCGTGTTCTGGAGAGAGCTTTCTTTTGTCTTAAGAGGATTATCCTGTGTTCTTTGGGAAACAGTGCTGGGCAACGCGACCGGGATTACTCTCAGGATCTCTGTCCCCCAAAGTCTCAGGCTGCCTTTCTGCCACCTCTTCACGACCCAGACAGGGGAGGCAGTGTGGCTGCGCTTGCCAGAGACCCTTCCAGACCGGACCCTCCCGCCCCTCACCCCAGCCGCACGCCCTCGCATGGCGGGCACCACACGTTTTCTCTGGTGCCTGGAAGGTGTCCCTGGGGGACCTGGCCCTCTGGCTTACAGATGGAATGGGCCAATGGGAGCCCAGAGGAGAGCAGATGTGGGAGGAGATGGAGCTGCAGGCTACCCCACCCCCCAGCTCCCCACCTGCTTTGCTGGGTCCCCTGTCACTGGCCGTATCCCCCTGCACCAGGGGCTGCTGGCAACGTTTCCTCCCTCGGCCCCTGTGGGCCCGGGGGTGGGACGGGGGAGTGGCAGGGGGCGGACTGCTCACCTTTGGGCGGTGCCCACCCCTCCGCACTACAGCCTCTTCCTGCCAATCCTCGGGGTGAATTCTGTTCCCTGGGGGGACCCGCCCGTCTACCCTCAGTGCTGGGAGGGCCTGGCAGCACCAACTTCTGCACCCTCCATTAGCTCGGTGTCGATGACCCTTCCAGAACCTGCGAGGAGACGATGTTCCTCCTGGAACAAAGAGAGTCTAAACACAGAGCTCGGCTGACCCTCAAAACTGACCTCAGGGGCCTCATGTCCCCTCTGCACTTGTGCTGCCTCGCCTGGAAGTGGGGACTCCGCGACACGCACCCCACAGGGCCCTCAGCGAGGATGCGCCAGGTCAGGCCCGATGACGTTTTCCACCACGATCTATTATTCCTTCCCTCCCGTTTCCGGAAGGGACCGGGGAGATTCTATGTTCCGGGTCTGGCCAAGTCTGGACGAAAGCAGCCATGCAGTGAATGCTCACACACCCCATGCCTAATACAGGCCCCACGCTTCCGGAAAGTGGCGCTCGCTCGGTTGGGGCGGGAGGCCCCAGAGCCGGGCTGCTGTTCACACCTGCCACTTTCCAGCTGCAAGACTGCGGGCAGCGCCTCAGTTTCTCTGTAGAATGGAGTCCGCGGTGCCTCGAGCGGCTGGGGCTCCGCGAGGAAATGTGAGACCACACAAGTCCCAGACCGAGGATGGGCCCCGTCACCCCGACACTGGCCTGGTCTCAGTTCTCCTGTCCGTAAAACGGGGCAAACTGTGCCCGTCTCGTGGGGCTGCGGGGGAACTGATGGGCAGAATCATATAAATATGCCACAGCCTCTCCCGCTGCCAGGACCGTCCCTGCCCGTCTGGGCCTCGGCCGGCAGTCGATGCTCCGAGACAGCCAGCCCCACGGAAACGCTTCTGGCCGAGCTTTCCGCTGGGGTGAGGCGAGAGTGCTGTCTTTGGCACTCAATTTATTGAAGGGGGCTTCTCTCCCAGGCAGGGCACAACTGCTGAGTCTGCACGCCGCCGGCCCCGGGGGGCGGGCGGCTGGCGGGACCGGGGAGAGTCCCTTACACAAACATTTGCCGACGGGTGCATTTGGGCCTGTCGATGGCTGTCGATACGGACAGGCTCCCTTCCTGCACGTCAGGATTTGGGGACTTATTGAGTCGTAAGCCGGAGACTGTGTACTCAGTCCTGATCCCTCCGGCTCTGCTCACTCACTCCCCAGCCTCCGCCTGAGGGCCTGGCCTGTGCCGATACCGTGCCAGGCATGGGGCGGCCCTGCCGTGGACCCACGACACAGTCTCCCTGCTGGCAAAGCCATCAGTCCAGTGAGGACAGAAAGCAAAAGAAAGAAACTACTACACAGCAGGGAAGTAGAAGAACAGAGCAGAGGATGGAGCCATTACTGATACCTGAGAAGGGGGTGGACAAAGGGAGGGCTTCCTGGGGGAGGTGTCATTTGAGCTGGGCTGGGCTGAATAGGCACCACCTGGTTCAAAAACACTGGAGGGCCAGGCATGGTGAGCAGAGGGAGGGACACATGGTGAGACGCAGAGCAGGGCCGGCGGGCACAGGCAGGGGCGTGTTCTGAAGGGTCCAGCAGGCTGCGCTTCGGTCCTATCTCTGCAGTTCTCAGCACACGTGACGGGGCTGTGGCCTTGTGTCCCCGAGATGCTGCCCAGGACCCCGCCTGCTAGCCCAGAGCAAGACACGTGAGGCCCAGGGAAAACACACAGCCCGGTCGGTCTGCCTAAGCTGCCGCACGGCTGGGGCAGCGAGGGCCACTGGCCGGGAATGTGAATGAGTGCGTCCCGGACCCAGGCTCCATCCCTACGCGGACAAGCAGGGGGAAGGGTGTGGCCAACACCCCCAGACTGCCCCCGGGTGACACCACTGGGCAGCGGCAGGTGCTCGGGTGAACTGGTCCATCCGGGAAAGCCCCTGAGAGCCACCCCTGGAGGAAGACAGGCTGCTGCCTGAGACCTGACAGCAGCCAAAGCCGAGGCCACTCGTGAGACCACGGGGCCCCTTCGCCAAGCCCAGCGGGAGGAAGGGGCGCACTCCCAGCTCGGCAAGGCTTCCCAGACACCCTTTGTTAGGCCGCCGGGACCCAGTGGTAGGAGGCCAGCAGCTGCCCCTTTCCGGCCGGGCCCTGCATGCACTTCTGAGATGGGAGAGGAAGGAGACAGGATGCAGGTTCATCCCGAGTGTGGGGGTGCATGGGGCATGCACCTGCCATGTGCCCGGTGTGGCCCGGTTCTTGGGGCTTTCCCTCCTCCCCTCCTGAATCCCCAGAACTTTCTGGAGAGGACAAGGCCCCTGTGAGCCCCCATACTCTCCCCTTCATCCACCCCAGCCACACTGGCCCCCTTGTTTCTCATGTGCCAAGCCCAGGTCCCCAATGCTCAGGTGGCCTTTCTGTGGGCACGAATGTCCTTTCTGTGGGCCTTTCTAGACCACCCGCGCAAGCAGTGTGCCCACCGGCATCTTCCACCCGGACCGGTGGCCCAGCCAGGTCACAGCCGCACGGTGAGCGCTAGGATGGAACAGGTGCTCAGTGTTTTTGGGGGATGGGCTGAAAATCGGCGATGCCACAGGATGCCGCAAAGGTGTGTGAGAGGTGGAGTCAGGACCGGGGACCACCAGGCCCCTGGCAAGAGTGCACGGCCCTCAAACCAAGGAAGTGAGGAGGGCCGAGGAAAGGGGTGGCAGAGGGTAGGGGTTTCGGTGGGAGTGACCCCCTTGGGCTGGCTGCTGCGTAGAGAAGGCCACCAGATGGGGGCAGTGCCAGCCAGCCAGCCAGCAGACACCTGGCAGGACAGAGAGCAGAGGGGGATGATGGGGCCGGAAGGGGACAAACACTCTGACCCCAGGCTCTTCCTCTCCCCGGTGTCCTGCCAGGCCTGCCAGTGACCCAGCCCAACCAGAAGTCAAAGGGCACCGAGACTGCCGTCGCGGTGCCCGCTGGTCGGCCTGCGGGTGCGGAGCGAGGAGAGGAAGGCGGATGGCAGAGCGGGGGACAGCTGGGGGGCAGAGCGGGCACCCTGCCGCCCGGTGGGGCGCACTTACCGTGGAAGCGCTCGGCCGTCTTCCGCCGCAGGGCCTGCAGGCTCACCTCGGAGTCGGCCCACTCCAGCACCAGCCGCCGGCCGTACAGGTGGGTGCTGTGGCACAGGGCGTGGAAGGCTCTCTGGGGGGGGGTGAGGGCAGGAAACGAAGTGTCAATTAGCTGAGACCTACCCGCAGATGCTCCATCCCGCCCCCTCCCGCCCGCTGTGACCTCCAGCTCAAAGGCCAGGTCCCGGCCCCTGGGAGCCCCGCTCTCTGGCCAGGGGCTGGGAGCTCGTGGCCACTTTATTCGATTAGAGGGTTACGTTCCCAGGGAGAGAGCTGCAAGTGACGGTGCTGTCAATACCTCGGCTGTCCGGGCCCGTAATTGGTGCAGGGCCGGCGCCGTCTTCCCCGTGCCGTGTCCTGCCGGGGGAGGGCCACCCCATTAGCTGCCTTGCCTCCCGCCGGGCTGTCGGGCAGCGCTGCCCGCAAGGGCCGAGCCCTGTCGAGCTATGGTGACAGCCCCTCGCTGGCCCCCAAGGGCTCTGTCCTTCACTAGCCCGCGGATTCCGTCCCCCGCCTCTCCCTGCTGCCCTAGACCAGGCCGCCTCCGGCCTCCCAGGCCCCGGCCCCTTTTCCCGGCCCAGCAGCCCTGGCCTGCCCCGGCCCGGAGTCCACGTACCGCAGCTTTACTGAGATACAGTCCACACGCCACGCAAGCCACCCATTCGAAGCATACGGCGCGCCAGTTCTCAGGACATCCAGACGTGTGCGGCCGTCCCCACGCCAACCTCACGACGTCCCTTCCCCCCTCCACGCCACGCCCTCCCCCCCGCACCCCGCCCCCAGCAAGCACCAGTCTGTTTTCTGGCTCTCCGGATCTGCCCATTCTGGACATTTCATACAAAGGGAACCCACAGGACTGGTGAGCTCCCTCCCAAACGTTGCAGGGGCGCAAGCTAAGGGGAGCCTCGTGGGGGCCCTTCCTGGAGCACTCCCGTGGCTCACGGAGGCCACGTGCCTGGAGCCTCCGTGCCTGGGCTTGGGTGCGTTACTGAATCTCCCCGGCCTCAGTTTGCAAATCGATGAAGTGGGTAAGTCAGTGGCATGCCAATCTCAGGGTTCTAGGGGAGATGAGGAAGGTGCCTAGAACAGTGTGGGGGCACACAGTAAGCGCTCACTAGATGCAAGCTCTCCTCGTGGTGGTGCCGACCCTGCAGACTTATCACGCTTGCAACCTGAGGCCTCGGGTCAGCAGAGGGTGCTCGTGAGCCCTGGAAGCCACGGTGGCTAACAGTGGCCCCTTGGCCTCTGCGGCAGCACCGAGTGACCCGAGAAGAAGGGCCATGGGGCCCATCCGTCAGGCTTCCTCCGTGTCATCAGGAGCAGCATGGAACCAGGAGGGCTCTGCACTGGACCCGGTCCCACCCCGGCCCTCAGCTGCAGTGCGACTACTACCGGCTGGACCCCCTTCTCCCAAGAAGAGCTGCTGGAATCCAAACCCCCGGGGCCTCAGGTTGTGACCTTATTTGGAAACAAGGTCTTTGCAGATGACATCGAATTAAGCCGAGGGCATACTGGAGGATGCAGGTCCCTTAACTTACGGCGACTGTGTCCTCGTAAGAGACGGACGCACAGACACAGGGATGCACGGTGAGCGCCCCATGGAGACAGAAGCCGCGGAACGCCGCTGTCCCCGGATGCTGGGGGAGAGAGGCGGGGAACAGGCCTCCCTCAAAAGGAACCAAATGGTCTTGGCCCCTGCAATTTGGACTTCTGGCCTTGAGAACTGGGAGCCAGGACATTTGGGTTGGTTTTGTCCCCGTGGTGCTGTTACAGCCACGTGGGGACCTTGGGAACGCTGAATGTCCCACCGCAGCCTCGGTCTCCTCATCTGTACAATGGGGGTTAGGGTGGGATTACCACGCAGCAAGCCCTGTGGGGGGTGCAGAGCTGACCCCCCCCCCGCACTACGGAGGAACCCAAAAAGCATGGGTGGGCCATGCGCCCTCTGAAAACAAGACATGTGGCCGAATTTAAAAAACAACCACTTTGTTCTCAGATCTGCCTTTCCGAGGAGGGCCAGGTGCAGGAAATTTTTTCTTTCCCTTTTCTTTTTTTTCACTTTAATTTAAAAAACTCTTTCTGACGCCAGCAGAGCCGCTGTGTTTGTTCCACGCGGAAATAAAAACGCATCTGGACCCTGAGCTGAAATGGCCCATTCCGGGCTTTAAAACACACGCGTTCTCAGCTGGCGCAGCAGAGACAGCCTGGCGGGGGAGCCGGGGGTGTGAAGACGGGGGAGAGGAGCCAGCCGGGAGTCTGGCGTGTTCGGTACACCGTCCCGGCGCCGGGGACCCCGAGGAGCTGTGGCCCCGGGGACATGGCTGGGCGGGGACGGCCGCAGCCAGCGTCTGGTGGAAGTGGGGCCTCGGGGAGCAGAGGGGAGCAGAGCGCGGGGGTGGGCCTGGGCGAGAGGCCCCAAGCCCGGCCTCGCTCGGTGTCAGACCACAGGGCAGTTTCCCTCCTGCCCCCGGAGCCTGGAGAGGTCTGGGGAAACTCCCTTCCAGCCCCCCTCTGACGTCACCCCTACCATCCTCCGTGGAAGGGATTCTGACATCAGGAGGTGGGCCGCTCTGGTTCAAATCCCTGCCGCGCCGCTTCCCCGCTGTGTGAGCCTGGGCAGGCGGCTTGACCTCTCTGGGACACATGTCCTCAAGAGGCAGCACAAAGGCTCCACGAACGTGCAGCCCAGCACTGCCACCGCCCCGGGTGGCTGTCACCTCCCCAACGGATGCCCTCTGCTCCCCTCTCGCCACAGAAGAGCAGGAATAACGCTCAGAGGGACACAAGCTCTTGTGCGTTTGGCACTGGGAGGGCAGTGCGTGGTCCCCCCAAAACCGCAGGGCTGCCTCCCCTAGTCCTAGTCCCTTCTGGTCACTATGAGACCAGGCTACTCCCCTCAGTGCCCACTGTCCTGGTGGCTGCGACGTGCTGGCCTCAAACTGTCACAGGCAGCGGGGACAGTGACTCGAGGCTATGATTGGCCTTGGACAGTCCGGAGTGATTGCATTTTGCATTTCACTAAAGGAGCCTAATGAGAGTTTGCTGTATTGAGGGGGCGGTCCTTGGGGGGGGGGGGTGAGGGGAGGACACAGCCCAGGCCTCGGGGGGCCTTCAGGGGAATGCAAGATAAGACACTGAGGAACATGGAGGGTTCCAGGCTCAGATGAGGGGAAATTGCAGCCCTGGCCTCTCTGGCCCCGGGGCTGCCTCCCTGGCCTGTGTGCCTCCTGAGACCCATGCCGCCTTCTCCCAGAGAGTTCCGGAACTTCAGCTGTGAGCACATGCCCTCCGTCAAGACGGCCTCGTTTATATTGGGGCGCCCGGGCGTCAGTGCCATGCGGTGTCTCAAAGGGAAGTTCCTGACTATGTGCTTCTCTCTGCTGCCTGCTTTCTGCCCTCGGGATGAAATGGCCTGGTCCTTCCCACGGAATCCGGACCTCGGAGCCCATGACCACGGCCTGCTCATGAGGATGGACATCACTCTCCCATTTCAACGAAAGGAAAACAGAGGCACTGGCCAAGGTCTGTATGCAAGTCAGCTTCCTTCTTGCTTTTCCTTCCCGACTCCGTACATTCCCATCACTGGGCCTTTATAACGTCCGCCCTGGGCTCGGAGGAGCTCCCTCATCGTGGCTGCCTTGCCGGCGGCCCAGGGCGGGCCCTGCTCTCCTCACACAGGCTGCAGCCGGGCATCCTCCCGTGCCCTGTGCACCGGCCTCCATTCCAGCCTCCGCTGCTCAGCCTCAAACCCTGGAGGGAAGGCCCCTCTCCCTGCTCCCCTAGTACAGTGCTCAGGACAGTGTGCCCAGGAGACATCTCCCCTTACCCGCAGGGGACACGTTCTAGGTCCCCTGTGGATGCCTGAACCCACAGATGGTACCGAACCCCATCTATACCACATTTCTCCAGGACACATGCCTATGGGAAAGTTTGACTTATAAATCAAGCATAGTAAGAGCCTTACCGACAATAACTAATAGTGAAAGGGAATAACTAAGACAACACAATGTAATAAATTATGCGAACGTGGTCTCTCTCTCGAAACATCTTACTGTACGGAACTCCCCCGTCCCCTTGTGAGGATGGGAGACGATCAAAGGCCCGTGTGACAGATGGAGTGAAGTGCGTGGCGTGGGCGTGGGACGTGGTGTGGGGCCACGTGGCCTGAGGAGGAGGGCCACCTGCTTCTGGACCACGGTCGATCGTGGGTAAC
>NC_043713.1:79047695-79061164 GCF_006229205.1 Suricata suricatta | reverse complement strand
CGACAAGGCAGTGGGGTGGTGTGGCCTGGTAATGTCCTTGGGCTCCCAGTGGGGCTCCCAGTGGGGCCCCTGCTGCTTTCTGGCTCCGTGGCCTGCCAAGGAACTTCTTTGGGTCTCTTCTTTCTCAACTGCAAAATGGGGGCACTTGGGCCTCCCGCAGCTGCCAAGAAAACTAAGGAAGGAGGCAACTATGCATTGTCCCCGTGCCCGGGCACGGGGTCTGCTTCCTCGTGCCTGTGTTGTCATTGGCAGTAAAGTTGCCAGCGGAGCTCCTGGAAGGAGCTTGGCCGGGCTTGTCACCTTTCCTTGGCCATGTGTCCCGACCGCCTGATAAACCATGAAGGGAGGACGCTGGAGCCCTGGTCCCTCCCATGTGGGCAGAGGCCTGGAGGGAGGGACAGGCTTAGCGTGGGGCACCTCATGGCGCTGCCCTGGTGATAAAGGATGCCCGCCGGCTCATTGGAGGAGAGCGGCTTGTCCCGACCCTGGCTTCTCAGCCCATAGATGTGTTGGCTGAGCCTGAATCCTGACCTTGAAATGCAAGGTTCAGGATTCAAATACACTTTGTGTGTGTGTGTGTGTGTGTGTGTGTGTGTGTGTGTTTTTACTTCTGAGCTCCAATGACGGAAGTGGGCAAAAACTTTCTAAGGAAACACAGGCACGAGTGTGCATGCCTACCATGCATGCCTGAACAGAAAGGTGGAGAAAAACCCCAACTCCTGAGTTTGCTTGCAATTAACATTTCTGGAGACGAACATCCAACACCCAGGCTTGCGTGCCACGGCCCTGACCCACAGGGGCCCCTGCACTCTTCTCTGGGGCCTGGCCCCTCGTCCCCACACTTGCCTCTGGGGCCAGTATTATTTCCGACATGGGGACAGACGAGTAACCTGGGGTTAGGGGACATGAAGCCCCTGCTCAGGGTTCCCGGCCTCCTCGGACCCCACTGCGCTCCCATGGGCCCCACGGAAACTGCGTTCGACCCCCTTCTCACACTCAATTAAGCAAACATGTGTTGAGCTCACACCACTGGTGATCTGGCGGCGATCACCGTTCACAGGGTGCCCGGCGCGGAGGCGGCAGTCCCTGCCCTGAGAGGCTCCATCTGGCCCCTCACGGTCCCCTTCTCTCCACCGAGGGTCTGGTTTCGGCAGAGTCCTCGAGGCGAGGGTGTGGGCACGGCCAGGACCAGCCGTGTGTCCGTGTCACAGACACGGCCCTCCCCGCCCCTCCCCCAGCACCGTGCAGACGCAAGGAACGGGAAGGGACACATTAACGGGTGCGACCCCACAATTAAGGCGGCGGTTGTTTACCACGGTGAGAACAGCTCTGCCTGCCAACACCCGCCGCCATCACGTCTCCCTACTGCCGGCTCCCCCCAAGTGTTTATTTAAGCCAACACATTGCTCTGCTAATTGGATAACATTCCATGTGAAAATAGACCTTTTAAAACAACAGCAGCGGCGGCAAATAAAAACAGCTACAACTGCAAAAGTACAAAGACGCGGCGGGCTCGGGGAGGGGAAATGCAAGGCGTGTGCATGGGGGAAAGATTAATATTCCGATTCCTGGGCCGAGAGTCTGTTCTTCCCATCCCTTGTCTTCCGGGCTGGCCTTCCTTTCCTCGGGTAGGACCAGCCTGCTCTGGGCAAAGCGGGGGGAGGAGGCGGCTGCCAAACACAAGCCCCGTGGCTCCCGGGGCCTCTCTGGGGCCAGGCTGCCGTTGAGCTCAGGAGGGCTGCACCCTGGCACGCACACTCACGGGCTGATGCCAGGGCGCTCACCCTTCTGGGCACGCTCCCGAGGGATGCTCTGGGCCCTACCCCCAAAATGTCTCTAATAGGTGAGCCCTTCTCTCTGCGGGGTGCCGGGGTGGGTAGCTGCAGGGGAGGGGGGGCGGGGGTTGGGGGGAATGCCTGCCAGGGAGGGGAGGGGCTGTCACTCAGCCTAAGTGAAGGTGGGAACGGGGCGGGGAGCACCCTGGACACACTGGCTTTGGCATCTGGTTATTAGCACGCGGGCTTTCCCAGCTCTGCCCAGGTCTGGCTGCGTGACCCTGGGTGAGCAGCTTTACTCCTTTGAGCCCCAGTTTCCCCGTGTGTCAAATGCCACCTGCCTCTCACCTCCTACAGCCCTGGGAGGATTAAAAGTGATGAACACAAATGCCCAGCAGTTTTCCTGCCAAAGATGGGCTCTTAGAATTTGGTGGTTCTGGGGGCGCCTGGGTGGCTCAGTCCGTTAAGCCTCCGGCTTTGGCTCAGATCATGATCTCACGGTTCGTGGGTTCGAGCCCCGCATCAGGCTCTGTGCTGACAGCTAGCTCAGAGCCTGGAGCCTGCTTCCGGTTCTGTGTCTCCTTCTCTCTCTGCCCCTCCCCCTCAATGCTCTCTCTCTGTATCAAAAATAAATAAAACATTAAAAAAAAAAAAAGAAGTTGGTGGTTCTGATCGCTGCCAAGATGCTGCCCTTCTGGAAACATCCGAGTCCAGGGAGCTGTGGGGGACCTGAGACAGGGAGACAGCCGTGTGCAGAAGTGCAGACCCAGGCCACCCGGGGAAGACCACTGCATCTGGGATGGCAGGGGGCCTTGACTACCCTCAACTGCCCTTGCCAGCCTGGCCCGCCCCACCTCCGCCACCTTGAGGGCTGACAAACATCCTAGGGTGGGGGGATGTGCCAGCTCCCTGAGCTGCGACGAGGTAGATGGGTCTCCTCCAGCTCAGTACAGTGGCCCCAGTGGCCAGGCCCAGGCTTCGTGGGGATCAGTCCATGGAGCTCTGTGGCAGCACAGACAGAGCTCGGCGACCATGCGGAGGCCGGGAGAGATGGAGGCAGACCTCCCGCCCCATTTCCAGGGCGCTGCGGGTTGGGAGGAGACAATGCACGTGCGGTGTACATGTCACATACAAAGCCGGCGGTCGGTCGCAGGGACCTCTGGCTATTGTCATCAGTTGCCTGGTTACTCTGAGCTCTGCCCGCCAGCCTCTGCCACGCCTTGTGCTAGAACTTCGTGGCCTGGGGGTGTGCTCTCAACCCTGAGGGGCCCAATGGGTGACAGAGCCCCTGATCGTGCTCGGGCTGGGACACGGTGTCGTGGAGGAAGGTCAGAAGACTCAGAGAGCAGGGTGCAGGGACGCTGCAGACAGGCTCATGCGCTGGGGGGGTGGGGGGGCTGCCTCCAGGGACTGACCGCGGCTAATGCTCACCTCGGCCAGTGGGCGAGGGGGACTGGCTGATACTGGCCAAGGAGCACTGCACTGGGAGCCAACATATCTGTGTTCCGGGCCCAGCCAGAAACGATCAGTTTCTCCACTGCTTCCCAGACTCAACACTGTTCGTGACCCTCTCCCTTCACCCCTGGGTACGCCCGCCTCCTGTCTCCCCTCCCCCTCCCTCCCCTTCTCCTCTCCTCCCTTCTCAGCACGGCCCCGGGGCCCCCAGGGGAGGAGGCTCTGACGCCAGGTTCAAGGGTGGCTGATGTCGAGAGTGACGCCCCCATCTCCAGGAGGGTGTCCTGCCCCCAGCGAGGGGTGCAGCTGGGCCCTGGGTCGATCAAGCCCCCGGAGGCTTCTCATGGAGGCCCCTTGCCCAGGTGCTCCAGAAAGAGGACAGCCACCTAGTGGGAACCCGCCAGAGGGCCAGGGATGAGGCACGTCCCCCCAGCACTCCCACAGACGCCTGTGGGAGTGAAGATCCGGACCCGTTTTACTCGGTGTCTCCTCATGGCCCCGCACCCCCTCTTCAGACTCTGGCCCTCCCTCGACGCGAACGGAGGTCAGAACTGCACCCGCCAGCGTGCGCGGCTCTCATGGCGGTGCTGAATGTGCCACTCGGAAGACAATATGGTTCTTCAGACAGACACGGAGAAGGAGTGGGAGAGGCAGCTTCCCCGGGAGGCAAAAGGAGCAAAGGGAGATGAGCAGGAAGGATGTGCTCCAGCGGGGGTGGGGGTGTCACGCCACGTGGGGGGCCAGCTCCAGTGGGCGGGCACACAGGGCACACAGCGCCCCCGTCCTCACACGCCCAGGGGAAGGGATGCTGCAGGGACTCGGGAGCCCGGCTGCCATCTGTGGGAGGGGAGGGGCCAAGGGCTGAGTCTTTGGTGTCCTCGGCCAGCAGCCCCTTCTCTTCCTGGAGCCCAGAACTAAAAGTGGGGAAGGGATGGAGGGGGAAGAGCCATGCATGTAAGTCCCGAGTGCTGAGCGCCCGTGCTGGCCTGAAATCACGCCTGCAGCCCGGCTCTGGGGCTGAGCGCTGCCCCGTCTACCTGAGTAGCCGCCTCTGCCCCAGCGACGTGGGGAACAAAACCGTCACTGACAGCGTCCTGGCAATGCAGGGCCTGGAGCTGGAGGCTGGGAGCCCACGCCTGGTCTGACCCTCCAGCCCCAGCCCGGGAGAGAGGCCGCCGTGCGCAAGAGGTGTGCCTCCAGCTGAGGGCCTCCGACGCCTTCCCCCTGGGCTCTGTCCTGTCCCTTCTCCTCCTGAGATCACCCCCATCGCCACTGCCACCTCCCTCCTCCTCATCGCAGTGAACCGACGGAGCCCCCGGGGTCGGCGCCACCCCCAGAACACCACCCCATCCACACCTCACGGCAGGTCCATGAGGAAAACCCTCCCTCCGGCTCCTAAAGGCCGGGGAAACTGAGGCACACAGAAAGCAAGTCAGTCACTCTCCCGAGGTCACCCAGCAGACAGCGGCAGTCCTGGGACCCCAGCTCAGGCCACCTGACTTCAGAGTTTGTGCTCTGCTAATGAGCCCTTTCATGAAAGACAGCTCTTGGGGGTCGGGGGTGATTCCCCCTTTCCCCTCCTGGTCACAATCTCATCAGGAACTCTGATATCAAACAGGCGATAGCGGCTCTGCCCCCCAAAAGCCCAGAGCTCTGGGTTGAGGCAGGCTAAGGAGAGAACACTGCCCCGCTCGCCCCTTCCCTGCGTCTGGGGTGAGGGCACGCCGGCTCTTGACGGAGCAGGGCTGGGGGGTGGGCACGCTGCCGGCGGGAAGGGGCCTGGATGGCGGCCCCTGAGCCCGTGCGGGTCCCCCAAAGGTGCCGGCCCTGCTGCCAGGGTCGGGGCTGCTGCACAGGGGTGCCGCCACGGACAGGCGGCCGGGGGAAGGCTGCCAGCCGAGAAGAAAGGGGAGCAGATGTCCGGACAAACACAGCCACGTGTCGACAAAGCAGGCACTTGAGTTCAAGACGCTGAGACAAAGGTGGCTGGCGAGGCTCCCCGAGGTCCCAGGAGTGCCCTCGGTGCCTGTGCCTGTTCCCAGGGCCCACAAAGGCCGCAGCTGTGTCCTTGACATGTCACCTTCAGCTCCGCCCACTGGGCCTCTGGCAACGCCCGCTTCCTGAAGGCCATGGTGTGATTCTAACACACGCTCTGCTCCTCCCAAGGCGGTCTCATGAGAGGCAGAGGGGGTCCCGGCGCTGGGGAGACCCACCCGTCACTTCCCCACACCCTTTTGGAGAGCAGAGGCCAACAGAGGGGCCTCGTGAGGGAGCCTGGGGGGGCAGTGACGCCGCCACCTCCCCTGGGGGCTCGGTGGCCCCGAGGACAGCCAGTCCCCTGACCACGTGGCCAGTGCTCCCCCACCTGCCCGGCACCCACGCCCGCCGGCACACCTGCCAGCCGCGCTGATGGCAATGGGCCGTCCCGCTTCAGAAATGAGAGGCCTCCTGTCCCGGAGGAGCCTAGAGAATTCTGTCCCTGTGCTCCGCCCCCCTTCCCCCCCGCAGCCCCTGCTGTGCCCACCTCGTCTGGAGGCAGCACAACCGACAGGCCCCAGCCCCACGTGGGACGAAGCGGGGCGGACCCGGGTCCCTGTGGAGCGTCCTCTCCCGGCTCACAGTCCGGGGCTCCGTCTGACCCGGGAGGCCTGGGAAACCCGCTCACGTCCCCACATTGTATCCCAAGATCCTGCTTCTGTCACGTGGGTGGGCGAGGGAGGGAGGGGGACCCAGGGATGCCCCCCGCCCCAAACGCACCACTCGGGGTCTTTCCTTCCGAGGGAGTCGCACAGATGAGTAGGGTCAGGGAGACACCAGGAAAGCCACGTGGGGCAGGGACGTGCCCACATCCCTTCAGACTTTTTCTGCTTCTACAAAGGGCCCGGAGGGGGTGGGGTGGGGGCAGGAGGAGGAGCGGGGGAGGGCCCTGCCTCACCTTAGCATCCTGCTTGGTGAGGAAGTCTACGAAGCCAAACCCTCGGTGCGAGCCTGTCCCGCCCATCTTCTTCGGCAAGCGGACGGTCTTCAGCTCCCCGAAGGTGCTAGAGACAAACAGCAAAACAAGGGGGTTTAAGAACCGGGGCCCACGCAGGGGCTGGGGTAAGTGTGTGTGTGTGTGTGTGTGCGTGCGTGTGTGTGCACGTGCATGTGTGTGTGTGTGCAGGAGCAGCTCACAAGCTCATCCCTCCTGGTTAGAACAGAGAAGTGCTCGCAGGCGCACACGTGCACATACACCCCACCGGTCAGCACACGCTCCAGGGCACACGAGCGCACATATACCCCGCCAGTCTGCACACGTGTGCACACACACCCCGCTGGTCAGCACACGCTCCAGGGCGCATGCCAGGCCTTCTCCTTTCATATCCCGGCCTTGGTGCTGGGCAGGGAGGGGTGATGGGCTTGGAGAGGCTGACGGAGAATTCCAGCTCCTCAGACAGGCTGGCACCCCCAGCCTGCCCTGGCCCGCGGGGCTGAGGATCTGGCTGGGCGGGCACACAGCCCTGCACAGGCAGGCCAGGGAAAGGGGCCGCTCGTGTGTGCCAGCCAGGGACCCGGAAGCGGAGTCGGCAGGGTCTCCGGGCCTGAGCCTGCATGGCTGAGCGGAGCACACGGCCCGCCTGCGTGCGCTCAGCAAGCAGGATGAGCCTGTTCTCCCAGACCCGGGATGCAGGGGGGCGGAGGGGGGTTCTTCAGCATTCTGAGTGCAGGAACCAGGCACTGCGGCTCCTCCAAACCCCACACCCCTACCTCTGTGCTTTAGCTTTGATACCTGCTAAGCCAAAGTCAGGCCAAGCTCGGGAGAAGAACACGGCTTGGCTCCCCCTGGCAGGGATTGGGCAGGTAAACACAGCCTGGCCGGCCCCCTCCCCTCCCCTCCCCTTCCCCCCACCTGCCATCCCCTCCCACAGAAGCATTTGAGAGGTTCCTGGACAAAAGGATCAGGCCTCCTTGTCTCTCCTGTCTCACTTCCCAGCCCCAACCCCATCCTAATGTCCACTTATCAAATATATATGCACAAATCGCTGCCAATAAATATTTAACGTGCGCGGCATCTGAAGAGGGGTTAGTTTATTTGACACTCTCCGCGTACTTGCGGGCGCCCGGGCACACACGCATACACTCAACAGCCTAGGACGCTTCGGGGCCAAAGACCGATTGGGTAAAAAACACAGTTAAAGGCCGTAAGCTCTCGTGAAATGCTAGAAGCTAAATCCGAGGCGCTAACCCGCGGGCCCGCCAGCATGACCAGGCATCTGCCAGCCCCATTTCTGAAGGCAGGGTGCTGTGTAAATGCGGCATTATGAATCCTCAAAATGAATCTGCACGTCTCCTCGGTGCTCCCCGGCGGCTGCCCCCAGGCTGGGGAGGAGGCCAGCCTCCCGGGCAGGGGAGGGGCTGGAGGGGCAGGCGCTGGAGCCCTGTCAGTCTTCCGGGCCTGCCTGCAGCTCGGGGCTCTCCGTGGGGCCCAGCAGGCTAGGCAGGTGGGGAAAGGCAGGAAGGTGAGGCTGGAGGGCCAGAGGAGCCCAGCCTGCAAACCCTGCTTTATTCTGCCACCTAAAGGCCATCGCAGCCCATGACAGACGCCACCTCTTCCTCCACGGGAGCCCTGGGCCTCAGGCAGGGTGGGTGGGGGGCGGGTGGCTGAGTTTTTTCCTAGGCTCGTTCAGATAAACGGTTCTTCAGAGAGACACAGGGGAGGGAGGCTGTAGGGACAGCACGTCCGATGGCCGTGAGGACCAGGGTGTGATGGCAGTCTGACTGGTAAGAGGCGGCCTCGGCAAGCGCCGCCTATGTGCCCAGCCTATGCTGGGGGCCCCGCGACAAGGGCGCAAAAACCGTCCCCCGACCCCTGCCCCAGGCCGCAGGCTCTCACAGGCCTTGGCTTAACAGCTGCGCAGTCCGAGTGGGCTTCTGCTCACCGCCCACCCCCCTGCGCCTTGTGCCCGGGCTGTGCCCGCCGGGGGGCTCACTGTGCTTCTCCAGCAGGGCACTGGCGCGGACGCTGGTGTGCCCTCTGCCTCCCGGGGCTGGAGCTCAGCTCCACAGAAGCCACCTCTGTCTTGCTTCTCAGGGGATCGGCGCAAGGAGCCCAGTGCCCGGCTCGGTGCAATCAACAAGCAAGAAGACAGCAGCCCCACGCCGTACACCCGACCGCTGCCGCCACCACGCTCACAGGGACGGGCCGAGGACTGCGTGGAGGCAGGCCACAGGGCGCGTACAAAGAGCACCGATGTGAGTTAGTCTTGCCACCTCCACTTTACAGGTGGGGAAACTGAGGTCGGGGGGCAGTAGCTCCCGTTAGCAAGTGGCAGGGTGAGGATGCGGATCTGGGAGGGTCTGACGGTAAGCCGGCACTCTGTCCACAGTGTGGAATTTCATTTTCCTTCAGTGATCGGGACGGGGACTGTCCACTTTCAGGAGCAGGGGTCTCTTCGGAGGTCTGGCCCTGTTTGGGGTGGAGCCGGAAGGGGGTGGCTGGGAAGGGCTTGCTCAGACCCCAGCGGATCTGGTGACAGACCCAAGACCCTGGGAGAGCGACGGAGTCCCCGTTCCATCCACTCACGCCATGTGCCGGCCTCCTGCCCCTGCCCACACGGATGACCATCCTGTCCCTCGATGGTCCAGGCGGCCTCCGCCCGGATTCCCTCACAGCCCTGTCTCATTTCTGGGGAGCTGGCCCACGTGAGTGTGTGAGCGAGCGAGCGGGGGAGAGACAAACGGCCGAGGTTAATTCTTCCCTCTGCCGCACTGCAAGCCGGGGTGCTCTGTGCATGACAAGCAGCTGAGGGTCTGGAGAAAGGCAAGGAAAATAATTAAAAGGTGGAGAAAAAAGCTGATGAGGAGAGGCTGAAGGCGGTGCGCTTACGTGGCCTGGAGAAGTGGCACTGGAGCTTGGCGAGGGGTGGGGGGCGGGGCGCCCTGGATCCCAGAGGGCCATGTGCAGGGACCCGAGGGGGTCCTTGGGGAGCCCACAGCCCAGAGCATGGCATGAGATACTGCGTCCAGGGACCCTCGTAGCTCCAGAAATCCCATTCTTTGAGGAAGAGGGGAAACGTTTACGGCATGTGTCTCCCTCCTGAGCACAGACAGCGAAGGGAGAGCGGACGGGCAAGGAGCAGCGGCAAGATTAGGATTCCATCTTAGAAGGGACCTAGGCGCCAGTGACCGAATGCCTGTGATGTGCTGGGCCTTTTAAACACACAGTCCAGGGGCGCCTGGGGGGCTCAGTCGGTTGAGCATCTGACTCCGGCTCAGGTCAGGATCTCGTGGTTTGTGAGTTCGAGCCCCGCGTCAGGCTCTGTGCTGACAGCTGGGAGCCTGGAGCCTGCTTCGGATTCTGTGTCCCTCTCTCTGCCTCCTCCCACTCATGCTCTCTCTCTCTCAAAAATCAACATAAAAAAAACATTTTTAAATACAGTTTCCAGGTATAATGCCTGCAGGGCAGTAGTGCGCTGCCTGCGTTGTTCCCAGGTGAGAAAACCAGAGGCCGGAGAGGCCCAGGGACCTGCCCACGGCCCAGGCCTGGCGGGCTCCTGCGCGCAGCGGCCACTCCTCCGGCCTGAAAACAAAGTGGGGAACTGAGGGCGGCTCTGGCTGCTGGCACAGCCACGCGGGATAAAATAAGGCTGATACTAACGATCTCGCAGCTCCATCGAAAGAGAATTAAAATGGAGGGAAAAAAAAGAAGGTTGGGGGGAAAAATCAATGAAGTACCTTTAGCTCCTTGGAGATAAGCGATATATAAATACCAGCCATTATTAAGGCCCTTATCTGACAGGAGGTCCACGGAGCCATTTTTAAGAGTGGCTTTTGAAGCAAGTTCTGCGTGCCCCCCGTCTCCTGGGAGCAGAGCTGGACAGGGCCGCCAGGGACCAGAGAGGGAGGGGAAAATCACGGGGCACCCAGGAACTCCCCCCTCCAGCCCAGACCCTGCCGCTCGGGGAAGGAGACGCGTACGCTCCCCACTGTGTAGATAATAGAAACCACAAAATAGCAATTACTGTATCAGAAGCTGTGAATACAGAGGACACGGCCCTCCCCCCTCCCCCACCCGCTCACACTTCATCACAGACTCACACCTCACTTTTCCAATTATTTCATTCACCTTGGGTTCACCAATTACTCCCCCACGCGGCGGCCCCGCCCCCTCCGCCGCGCCCAGAGTGCGTGACTGCCGGCGGACTCGTGGGTTTGCCACAACTGGAGTTTGTTGTCACGTTTCTTATTTCTTCCCAGGCGTGCAGGGGTGGGAGGGGGAGAGGGGAGGGAGAGGTGGGGGGGGGCTCGAGGTGTTGAGCGAGGCGAGCCAATTATGCCCAGCCCTGGTAAACAGGTCTGGGCATGCAAATCATGTCTGCACACAGGCCCAGATGCAGGCACAGTGTGTGTGTGTGTGTGTGTGTGTGTGTGTGTGTGTGTGTGTGTGTGTGCGCGCACGTGCGTGCACATGCGTGTGGGGACTTCCTCCCTCGGCACACGCTGTGCACCCCCTGGCCCGACCGCAGCCCTGGCCGCGGGCCCCTGGGGTTTTGTCGGTGCTCGTGAAAACGGATGACTCATCCTCTCCCTCCTCATCTGAAGTGATGGGGGGCCAGGAGGAAGGAGTGAGAAAGAGAGGTGAGGGGAGGCAGAGAGAACCCTCCGGAGACAGGTGTGCAGCTGCTCCCGGGGCCTGGGGCCCGGGGCTTAATGAGCTAGCTGGGGGATGGCCGGGCCCCCCGACCTGTACGCTGACACCAAGTGGGGGGCGGGCAGACCTTGAGGAGCCCAGGCCCCTCTGTTCCCAGGACGGGGGCCCTTCCCACTCTCCTGCTCGGATCTGCTGGAGGGACCTGCAGGGCTGCGTGGGGGAGGGAGCTGGCACGGCTTCTCTCCCACCTGCGCTCAGCGCGTGGCGGTGGGGAGAGAGAGTCAGCTGTCACCCCAGAGCCCCAGAGTCAGACGACAGTGTGGACCCGACAAGATGAAGGGGTGCTGTGCAATAAGAATACACCCCAGGCTTCCTTCTCTTCCTTCTGGAGGGAAGAAAAAAAGGGCTAAATCTCTGGGCAAAAAAAAAAAAAAAGCCTTTCAAGCACAGCCCGTTTCAGGCACGCACAGTGCGCACACGGCATGCCGGTCCGTTCCCTCGGGACATCCAGGCTCGAGCCCCCGGCGTGTGGAACACCTGCTGTACGGACCTTGCGATGGCCTCCCAAGCTGGCACTCTGTCCCCATTTTATAAGTGGGGCAAATGAGGCTCAGAGAGGTCACGTGCCTTCTCCAAGGTCACGCAGCCAGTCAAGAAGCAACACGGGGGGGGGGCGGGGAGGTGAGGGGTCTTCCCCAAGGACCCAAGCGGGCTCGGGCTCCAAGCAGGCGGTCTGTCCCCTTTGATCACCCGGGGCTCATACGCGAGGTCTTGTGTACCCACAGCTAGCTAAGTGCCCGCGGCGTGTCGGGTGCTGGGAGGGAGTCAGCAGCGGGCCAGATGCCAGCCTTGGTCTCAGGGGACACGCGCTGACGGGGAGAGCAGGCAGGCTGGCGGCGGGCTCCCTGCCCTGCAGACACAAGGCGCTCTGCACAATCCCCTGATCTCAGCTCGCTGGGGGCACCGGCTCAGGGTCCTGACCTTCACCCCACCACCAACAGGTCCTGTGCCCTCCCTTCCAAACGGGCCCCATGTGGATAAGGGTCCCCTGCGGAGGCAGGAGAGACAGACAAGCCGACAGGCCGACGGGACCCCTAGAGGCAAACCTGCCCGTCCGTCTATGATAGGTGATTTCTGCATTACAGGGAGGCAGGGGACGGGACTCATGGCCACAGCGCCCAGCTAGTGCACCCAGACCAAAGCCTACCTCAGGACCCTTGATCTTATTCTTCTCGTGACCTGGACCTCTTCTTACCCAGATGTTCCCACCATCAACTCCTTCCTGTCATTCAGTATCTGCTCAAATGCCACCTTTTCTAAGAGGCTGCTCCATTTAACACTGTTCCCCACCCCACCGGCCACCGTCACATCTGAGTACATTTCCTTGTCTTTGCCCTCCCCGTTCTAGAAACAGAAAGAACGTTCTGAGACGGCAGAGGTCTTGGCCTCTGTTGTGTCTGCCGGGTCTGGGACTGTGCCCAGCACACACTCCCGCCATGCGGGCCCCCATCCGGCACCCGTGGGCCTGCCCTGAGTGGCAGGTCCCTGTCCGGAGAATGCCTTGGCTCTTGTGGCCACACAGTCCTTCTGTCCTTAGCACGCGTCTTCACGCACCATGACCACAGGTCATGACAAGGATGCTTGGTCCCCGGGGCAGCGCCCTTCCCCAGGTACCCACATGCACCCCTTCAGCGGACGCAATAACGGGGCCGACTCGAGAAGTTCCCGGGGGACGGGTCCCCAGACGGTGAGGTTCAGAGGCGAGCCCTGCTGGGGAAGGGCAGACGCGGTCCCTGCGGACGGCCTCAGCCAAGGCGCAGGCACGAGCGGCAGGGCCGTGCCGGTGAGCGCGTCCCCATGGCGGGCTGGAGCCTCGGGGCGCTGGCCCTAGGGGACGTTTGACGGACACAGATTGAGGCGTGCAGCTTTTTCCAACTCTTTGGTTCTCGCTCGCGCTCTTTTTAAAGGGCGGCTTTTAGACTGAACTTTTCCAATTACTCCCCACGCATCACAGCGAGAGCCGGATGTGGAAAGGTTACCTTATCACCATCAGGAGCCATCCTCCCTTCCCGTTTTGCCTCTTGGAGGCTGAAAAATGGCCTGGTTTCCAGGAAAGTGAGAAAAGAAGTGCGGGGGACAGCATTTAGCTGTTCTCAATAGCCTTTCACAGGGTCCTTTCCCGGCAAGCGTGACCCTCTCGTTTTCTAGATGAGGAGCTCTGGGGAGGAGCAGTTAAATGGTGTCTCTGAATCAGAGCCGGGCCGGTAGACTCTCTCGAGAGGTTCCTGCCAGGACGGGACGTGGCCCTGAGAGACGGCCTCGCTCTGCCCTCACCAGCTGGGTGACCCTGGCAGTGCTGTTTCTGATAAATGGGCGGGGAGGGAGCACGCACTTGGGCCCAGGGGAGGGAACTGTGATCTGCTCTAGGTTCAGGACCACGGATCCTCCAGAGGGGTGGGGGGCACTTGGCCTTAGGACTGGCACTTTCTTCTAAAGAGGCCTACAGTCTAGATCCTTCTGAGAAATGAGATTTTTTTTTAATGTCTTATTTTTGAAGGAAAGAGAGACAGACAGTGAGTTGGGCAGAGAGAGAGAGAGAGGGAGACACA
>NC_043713.1:79024066-79047595 GCF_006229205.1 Suricata suricatta | reverse complement strand
ACTGTGATCTGCTCTAGGTTCAGGACCACGGATCCTCCAGAGGGGTGGGGGGCACTTGGCCTTAGGACTGGCACTTTCTTCTAAAGAGGCCTACAGTCTAGATCCTTCTGAGAAATGAGATTTTTTTTTAATGTCTTATTTTTGAAGGAAAGAGAGACAGACAGTGAGTTGGGCAGAGAGAGAGAGAGAGGGAGACACAGAATCTGAAGCAGGCTCCAGGCTCTGAGCCGTCAGCACAGAGCCCGATGCGGGGCTCAAACCCACGAACTGTGAGATCACGACCTGAGCCGAAGCCGGACGCCCAACCGACTGAGCCACCCAGGCGCCCCTGAGAAATGAGATATTTAAATACCAGTGACCAAGTCACGACATTTTAGACACCGTGTTGCCAAATACAACAGAACAGATGCAGCCCGTGGGCTTGCCCGTTTGTCACCTCCACATCTGGGTTCCCGTCCTGATCGGGTTCCAAGAGATTAGATTGGAAGGGCTGGTCTACGTCCAAAGTGATGGAACTTCTTCACCTCCGTATCCCCCTCGGGACCGGTCTCTCCGGGCCCCCTTGCTGGCTTGTGCTCACGCACCGTGACCTCTGTGGGATTCGGGACGTGCTGGTGCCGTCTGCTCCACAGCAGCGACCCCAGGCACATGCACGGCCGGTCCAGGACCCCGACCCGGATTTGAGGCGCGGTAGGAATTCTAACGTGCCGCGTCATTCGCGCGCTGGGGGTCCTTCATTCACTCAGCAGCGACGTCCTGAATGTGTGCTGAGCTCGGGGCTGAGAAAGAACAGTGGGCCAGACGCGCTCTGGCCTCCACGGGGCACAGCCTCTTCCTCAATGATCAGAAGCCGGTGGATCCCCTCCCCCCCTTTTTTTAATCCCAGGAGCGACACGCATTCGCAGTAAGATGGTTTTGTGCATTTGTCCCTAATATACGCACGCTTCTGATTTATAGAGCACCCGTGCTGCTGTTTCACGGCATGTGTACGACTTTAAATGTTTAAAAATTAGAAATTTTGAAAGGATGAGATAAAACATAAACAGAAATGGAAATTCTAATGTTTTTCTCCTGTTCCTCCAACTGACTGTCATATGGAATGTGCTGGGCTCACACCCTTGGAAGGCACACAACGGGCCCAGCATTCTGAGTTTAATTCACGTATAACTTGACGCCATCCTTGGCGATCCGTGAAGCAGGGGTTACGCACCTATTTTACAGACGGAGAAATGAGGACTGAGTCTGCTTACGGGGTTTAAGGAAAAACTCACAAGGCAATACATTAAATGGGAGAGCCAGGAGTAACCCGAGGCCTAATGAAATTCTAAAGCCTGTGCTCTTAACTGTGGCCTTGCCATCGAGGGGGTCTATCTGTGCACGGCTGAAGGACTTAAGAAGCAAATGAGGGCTGAATACTGTGTGTGCTAAACCTGAGTATAGTCCTTAGACAGAAAATGCCTTAAAAATAGTTTTAAGGTAAAAGGCAACTTTTTAAAAACAATTTTCCAAACTGGTTCTGAAAGATGTTAATAGGTATTTTATGTAAAAGGACTTCTGGAATTAAACACATTTGAGAGCAATCTGGTTAAACAGACTTCAGCAAGCATCTCTGCTGCAGACCTTGTCAGTGCCTTTGAGGAATTAGGTACATGCAAGATGGATCTGGAAGTGAGCGAGAAGACAAGGTATTTTTCAAATCCATCTGGCCACTGAACCCCTCCTACTGCCAAACAGGAAAACCTATTAGCATCTCTCAGAAAGCACTTGGGAAATATAATTTGGGAGATGAAAAGCAGTCATGGAAGACCTGAGTACACACACTGGGGTGAAGCTTCTAACTTGCCAGGGGCTCTCAAAAGTGGGGGGCTGCCGCAGGGGTCTAGTTTTGACGGCGAGCAGCCCAGTTCCAGCATCAGTGAAAGAACGGAAGCATGGAGTCAGATGTGGGTTCAGATCTCAGCCCTAAGCCTGTCGTCCCCTTTCCCTCCGTCACCTGAAAACACGATCATCCCCACCCACGAGGCTGCTGGACCCGGGGTTCCCGGCACAGAACGGGGATGAAGAAACGGAAGCTCTTGCCAGGGGTGCTCTGGGCCACAAACGGGATCTGCACGGGGCTGCCAGCCGGGGACGGCGTCCAAGCCCTATGGCGTTTCAGGTCCACGCGTAGAAGGAGCCGGCCTGGGCCGGCCAGGCCCCTCCTGGGGGACCCCAGGGGTTTCCAGCAGAGAGCCGCGCTCAGAGAGCCACATGCAATCTTGTGATTCGCGGCGCCCTGAAAAAGGCAGCAATTCTCCGTCTTCCCCACATGAGCCACCGGTTTTACAAGATAATTGGAAGAAGCGGTCCCCAGGGACGCCTCCCTCAGCCAGACCAGGCACCCCGTCCTCCCTCAGGCCGAGCGAGTCCCCTGGAGCAGCCCGCATTCCTTTTTCCTTTTGGAAGGAGGGGATCGAGATGCAGCCCCTGGCCTGGGGTGCACCTTCCGGGCGGTTCCACGCAGCTGCCGGGGTGAGTTAATGAAATCCACGGCGGACGCGCTCCCCCACTCTCTCCCCCTCCAGTCTTCAGCTGCCTCAAGTACAGCTAATCCCATTACAAGGAAATAAAGTGGATAATTCAGGCTAATGAAATCGTTACAAGAATGTGGCCAGCCAGAGGTGGACATTCAGAACCAATTTAACACCCTTTGGTGTCATTATCCTCAGTGCAGGAAACGCTGGAGAAGAGGAAGGAAAAAATTAAAACGGGGAAGAAAAGAAAACCCAGCCTCTTTCTTGTTGGCTTAAATCTGGCTAAAGAATGGATCCACCGTGGACCTCGCTCATTGTTATGATCTCCGCCAAGTCCGGCATCTCCACGGTAACCCCAGAAAATACCAAAGCGGGCAGAGCGAACCCGGAAGTCACCGCTGTGGGTGAACCCGCGACGCCTCCAAACCTTTCGCTCCGCCCAAATTGGTTGCTGCCCTGGCAAGGACCCCTAAGGGATGAGACCCCAGGGCGCCGAAGCCTCGGACACCGGGCTAAACGAGTCTGTCCCCGGGTTCTGGACGAGGCAGGGGACACTGGAGTGACCTCCCGTGCAAAACAGGGCAGCCGACAGCATCCTGTCCGGGTGGGCCTGGGGAGCCGGGCAGCGGGCCGCCCTTACCACCGGCCCACAGCCCCTCCCGCCGCCCCTGCCAGGTCAAGGTCAGGTCCAGGCCTGCTGGGAAGGCTGAATCAAGAGCGACCACTCGACTTCCGCGCACCTGCGGCCAGCACCAGTGCCCACTCCTGCCCCTGAGGGTCTCCGCACACTTGGGAAGGCCCAGACAGCTGCATCTCCTCTGGATCCGTTTCAGTGCTCAGGACCTTGGGAGGATGGCACTATACCCCGAATCCCCGTTACCCACCATTGGTCCCCGTGAGCTTGACGCTGCTCTCCCAAACGCGTCTCAGACCGTGCTAACCCCTCAAGCTCAGGGCACGAGTCTCCAGTGACCTCGGTCCTCACTGGGGAACAGGCTAGGCAGGTGGACAGGAATGAGGAGGACGCGAGGGGAAAAGATCCCACAGATGTGGCTGTGGAGATGTTAGGGGGCCATGCAGGGCAGAAGAGAGCTACAGTCACGGCAGGGGGGTGCGTTTAGAAAACTCCCAGGGATGCCCCCCATCCCGTTAAGAGTGCCAAACAGCACAGCGCCCTCCACATACTGATGGAGAGGCAGGCGTCTGGGGAGACAGAGGGTGGACAACCTAACGGCCCGCAGGGGTTGGGGGTGCACACTGCATGTGCCCCACTCAGGGCCTGGGGCCCCGTCTCTCCTGACCTCCCTGGAGGGGCACGAGGCGGCAGGTCTACACCCAGACGAGTCTACGTGACATCCCGCTGGCAGCTCTAGAAAGCTCTTGGGACCACACATGGGGGGGGAGCGGACACCACTGCTTTGGGCCCAAGGACAGAGCCTCGGGGAGCCAGGGGCTCGGAGCACAGTGGGGCACGCGCCACCTGCACCACGCAGTGTTCGCACAGGACAGGACGTGTCACCGCTCACTCGCCTAGGAGCCCGAGAGCCGAGAAGAAAGAGAAAGCAGGCCCCCAGGACCGGTGACGCCACAGCCCCCACAGCCCCCACACTCTGAGCTTCCGCCTGTCACTCGTGGGAATGCCCCTGCCCCTGCCCCTTGCCCACCGAGAGCCTATTTACTTTTACTTTACAAACCTGTTTACCTAATCTCTCATCCCGGAGCGGCTGAGAAGGGCAAAAGGGATACCAGAGGCAGGTGCCTAAAAGGCCTCAGGAAGTGATGGCTGACAGCCCCGGGTCGGACCAGGGCACCCCACACCTGCTCTGTAAAGAGACGCAGAGAAAATATTTTTGGCTTCGAAACTACTCACCTCGCAAGCGCCCAGGGGCAATACGTACGGGAGTGGTGCCGCGGTGTGCCGATAAAACTTTATTTACCAGACCAAATAAAGGTGAGAGGCTGGTACCACGTGAGCCTTATTTTGCCAACCCCTGAACTAGCCAAACAAAACCACAAAAACAAAAACAAACAAACAAACAAAAGATATTGACTGGCAAAACGCAGCAGCCCAGCATGGCCATGTGTAGACGCGCCCAGATGGCTCTGACCGGCACCCGGGTGGCAGCCTGGGCCTGGCGCCCCGCGTGCAGGAGGGAAGAGGCGCTGCGTGGTTTAGAGAGACTTCCGCCCGGTGGCCCACGTTTCCAGAGGGGCCTGATGCTCAAAGGCAGCAGGCGGCAAAGTCGCGTAGCGGGGAGCCCTCATTTCTGGCGGCGTGTGCCCGGCGTCAAGGGTCCCCGGCCCCACGCGCTCAGTCCTGCACCTCGCCACCCACCTGGAGACCCACGCGGCATGGACGCAGGTGCGCGGGCCCGTGAAGCCAGCTGCAGGCCCGCTGAAGGAGGGGAGGGTCCCAGCGCAGAGCACGTGGCCTCAGAGACCTTCCCAGACTGCCTCCCTCTCAGGCCCTGCATCTGCGCTCACAGCCCCATGCCCCTCCCTCGATGCCATCCGACTCCGGTGCTCTTGGTGAGGACCCGCATCCATCTCTGCGGCTGGACTACTGGGTGCCCGCACCTAGGGCGGGGCTGGTGGGGCCTGTAAGTGCTGTGTAGACTGGGGGCTAATGGCTGACCAAGTTCGGAACGGATGCTCCCTCACTCTCCACTTTTCTGTTTCTTGTCACTTTTTTTTTTTTTTTTAAGAGAGAGAGAGAGTGTGAGAGGGGGCAGAGAGAGAGACAATCTTAAGCAGGCTCCACGCTCAGTGCGGAACTTGATGCAAGTGCTGATCCCATGACCTAATCCCATGATCCTGACCTGAGCTGAAACCAGGAGTCAGATGCTAAACTGACTGAGCCACCCAGGCGCCCGTTTCTGGTCACTCTTGTGACCCAGATCTGCAACACCACCGGCACAGGAGCCGGAGGGCGGGGAGGGGCCAGCACTGTCTGGGCAGACGTGCTACCTTCACGGCCCAGAGCAGCCCTGGGCAGGGCGGCAGTGTCTGAGGGCTTGCATCCAGGTCCGTGGAGCTCCCTGACTTCCGGCTTTGCCACACTGTGCCCCTCTGGGCACGGCAGCCCACGTCTGCCCTTGAGCTAACTCCTCAGGCCCTGGCTGGGGTCTGCCAAGCCACTGGGAAGCCATCGGGCAAATGATGGAGGGAGCACAAGAGAGGCCGAGGAGATGATGACAGAGAGCAGCTTCTAGACAGCTCTGCATTCCAGAGCCTTCTGGCACCTGCCATGAGGAGGTACTCTCCAGGCCCCCAGGGTGAGGGCGAGGGTCCCAAGCGTCCCCCTGAGCTGGGAAAGGGAGGGGTGCGGTCACCGAGTCTCCCCAGGAGGCCCCAGATGGACAAGTCTGCGCTGGGAGGTGACCCCTTTTCTGGTCCACCGGGGCTCAGACTGGGATGTGCCTCCGCTCAGAGTAGCCCCGACACCTGCTCTTCCGAGAAAGCCAGGCCTCTGGCCCAGGGGATGGCGGCCGGGACAGCTCTGCGAGGAGGCGAGGGCAGCAGATCCGCAGCGCCAGCCAATCGATGGGAGGCGCCGGCGGCCGTCCCGGGGGCACAGCGGGAGACGGAGCGAGGACAGTGATTCATGCCGCCGAGCCCGCCAGCGCCGAGGGGGAGGACAGGCACGCGCCCTGGCCGGGACAAATATTATTTTTAAAAGTCTGGGAAGGAAAACAACAATAAAACAACCCAGGCTCAGGGTGGCTGGCGAGTTTTCAGATGCAGGGAGAGGAGGAGATGGATTTGCGAGAGGGACCATTTGTTTGGGGCCGAACGAACCAAAGCAGGGCTCCACTCGAGCACAGAAGGGGACGGGGATGGAGAATGGGGTGGTCCCCAGAGGCTCAGAGCCACGGGTTCTGGAGGCCGGGTCGCAGGGGGGCTGCAGGCGGAGCGGCAGGGGCCACGAGCTCCGTGAGGGGTCCCACCACGGAGTATCCGGTGTGCGGGGCGGGAGGTTCTTCCCCGATGAGCCAGCCCATGAGGGCCAGGCCGGATCTGGGGGGTGGGACGACCGAGGAGCCACAGGCAGGGGTGGGGGGTGCAGGGCAAAGAGAGAACCTAGCAGGTGGAGGGAAGGAGGCCCCGTCTGAAATAACTGCGGTCTCCAGTGAGTTAAGGAGCGCCCTTGGCAGAGTTCGCGAGGAGGGGAGGCCAATGATCGGGTCTCAGGTGAAGCCCAAGGCCTCCGCAAGCTTCAGCCCCATCGGGGGAGGGACCGCGTGTGCCAGTCTGGGCCCCCCTTCCTCGCTCCCCCACTGGTCCCATCTGCACAACGACTCAGCATGGCCTGAGGCAGCAGGTTCGCGGTGACCCGGGCCCTGGGCTGGCCTCGCGCTGCGCTGGGCGAGTGTCACAGGTCTCTGGGCCCTCCTGGGGCAGGGCAGGGGGTTATTAAAACCAGACTGTTTCCCCGGCTGCACGCAGGCCCCCAGTCGGACAGAAACACTGTCTGCATCAGCTCCTGGCGGGGGGACACCAGGGGTCCGGAGGCATGGACAGTGTGTAGGGGTGCTGAGCACAGGCCGAGGGGCCAGCCGGAGCCTCTGCTCTCTGCGTCAGCTTGCTCGTCTGTAAAACGGGGACAACAGCCTAGTACTCAACAGAGCTGTGCTAAGGATTAAATGAGATAGTGCGGCTGAAGCATTTCACGGGCAGCCGGGCCCCAGCGAGCACCGGCAGAGAAGCAGAACGAACAAATGGAGTGAATGACGTGATGAATGGGGGAGACCGTGTCAGGTGGGTACCGATAACCACGCGTGCCCCCTCCTGTGGCCCAGCCGGTGGGCGGCCTGCGCCAGGAGCAGAATCCCACCTTCCAGATGACGTGCCCACCCCGCCGACCTTCATGTAGCCAAGCTACTGAGCTGGGACAGGAAGCCCATGGATCGGTGTCACTCTCCCTCAGGCCGTCCCCGCAGCCACAGGGATGCTGGGTCTCTCCCCCCACCCCCACTGGACACAGGGAAGTGCCCCGTGGGTGTGGTTTGCACACTGGGGTTCTGCGGGACAACTTCCCGTGACACTGGTTCCCCTGGGGGGGGACAAACCCCCTCTCTGTGGGTTCCAGGGACATTTACTGAAGGTGCCTCGGGGCTGGGGACGGTTACTGTGGCAGAGCCGTCACCTGCTCTCCACAGGCCCACGGCTCCCACACCTCCCAGCCCCTGCAGGCAGGGGGAGCCCTGCGACCCGAGCCAGCCCGTGAAGCGTGAGCAGAAGGAAGGCTGAGCACAGCCGCCCGGCTCTCTCTTCCGCCGCCGAGAAGCCCGGAAACCACACGCCGAGTGGCGAGACGTGACGGCAGCACCCAGAGCCCACCTGACGAACACGGGCATGGGGTCAGGGGACCGCGCTGGCTGCGAGCCCAAGAACAGCAGCCGCTAGGCCGGGAGCCTCAGGAGACGGGCCTCCGGGGTCCAAGTCTGGCTCGTGTCTCCGAGCGGCCGGGCGGCACCTCCAACAGGCCTGCCCCTGTGCCCGGCGTGCGGAAGGCACAGGACAGTGAGGCTGGTGTGCGCCTGAGCTCTCGACACCTTCAGCGCCGGGAAGGCTCTTCCCATTGCCAAATGCTAATGAGGAAACAGTGACGAGGGGCTGGCACAGTGTGGCCCACGGGCCGAATCTGGCTTCTACCTACCTGGGCACGTGAGGTTGCACTGGACCTCGGCCAGGCCTGGTTTCAGGCCACAGCAGCAGAATTACGTGTCCCAGGCAGGAACCGCACGGCCCAGGAGGCCGGGAATACGGACTCTGGCTCCGTGTTCACGTTCTCCGGAAAAACCGAGGCAGCTGCGTACGTACAGGTTGTAGGAAGAGGTTTACGACGCGGGGCTGGCTGGCACCCATGCGATTAGGGAGGCCGAGCGGCCCCAGCCTCCGCTGTCCGCTGCAAGCTGGGGGCTCAGGGGGGCTGCTGGTGTGGTCCAAACCCAAGGGCCCAAGGACTGGGGGACCTGGGGTGGAAGTCCTGGTCCGGAGGCCCGAGAACCAGGAAGAGCGGTCTAGGGGACGGCCCAGCGGGAGCGGAGCGCAGAGGCACCCTTCTTCCGCGGACCGATGGTGCCCGCCCGCCCCGGGGCACCACCCGCTCTCCTCATGCCGCCAGCCCTCAGGCCAACACCCTCACGCCGGCTGCCAGAAAAGATGTTTCCCCAGCTATCCCGGCACCAGGCGGCCTGGTGACACTGACACGTGACATTAACGACCATGGGCTCTCCACAGGGAGTCTGACAAGCTCCGTTCAAGACCAAGCTAACCCCTGGGGTGCCAAGTCCACGCCGCGGTCACTGCCCCCCCCATCCCCAGCTCCGGACCTCCACCCTGCTCTGCTGTGCCCTAATCACGTCACCCTGAAAACCGTGGTCTTTATCTCCTGCTCCTGCGTTCTTTTTCATCAGGTACTTCTGAGATCCAGAGGCACTTAGTAGAGGCCGTGGGAAAACTCAAGTTGGCTGGTCTTTCTGGAACCCCCTGCTTTGCACCCCACCCCCTCAAGCAGCAGCTCCCTGAGGGGCCCTGGTGAGGAGCGGTGGCCCGGGAGAGGGGGACACCTGTGCGACCGTGGTGCCGCCCCCTCCCCCTGTCCCCACCACACACACAAACTCACCGCAGCACAGAAGCCCTTAGAGATGGCAGGCGGGCAGCCCGAGGTCACCTCTCCGGGGTTCGATGTTAGGAAAGTACTCCCTAAACTAAGTCTTCACCAAGAAGTGTGATTAAGTAGAAAGACGAAAAAAAGCCAGGTGCCAAAGAGTTAAAAAAAAAAAGGTGGGGTGGGGAGGACACGTACACAAGTGTGTACGTGCACACGGGACCTTGCCATGGTGGCGGCCTGTGGGGGACACAGAGGGCTGGCCCTCGTGTCCCACCCGGGCTGGAGGCGGGGGGTGGGGGGGCCGGTCTCTGTGACAGCTTGGCCTCTGTCTCCAGCCAGCACCCTACTTCCGGGGCCCGCCGCTTCTGCCCAAGCTCACTCACTCCAGGGGCAGGGCAGCCGTGGGAGCCAGGACTGTTCTGGAAGGCATTCTGCACACAGCTCGGGAGCCTCTGTGGGATTGGCTCCTTCCGCATCCCGCTCTCCCTGCTCCCCGGGGTTACCTGCCACCTCACTCTCTGCACCCAAGTCTCTCAGTTTCCAGTTGGGGAAGAACCAAATTAATACATACACTTGTTCCTCATTCTATGCCTTTCTATAGCTTTTATACTACCTGGTGTTTGGTATAAAACAATCACACGGATGTACAAATACAATAAATATGTTCATATGTAACATACATGTGTGTACAACTTAAGTACTTTTTATGTTAAAAACGTTAAAGGGAGAAATAAGGCCCACTGACACCTCAATGACTGGTCCCTCCAATCACACTGGGACTGCAGTCCATTCCTCCCTCCTTAAAAGTGTAGGGCTAAGAAAATAATGTTCTCTCTTGATCCGTGTATCCAAGGTGCCCGGGAAAACCACATGCTTCCCTTATTCCCTAGGCTGCCAGGGAGCTTGGGCTACATCTAGGATCTCATGGCAGGAAGCCTCCTAGGCCAAGTCTTCTGGCCCAAATGTGGCCCGCACAGCTCCACGTGCCCCCTCCCAGATCTATTTCCCCAGAAGTCCTCAGGAGGGCATTGCCCTGGCTCCCTTGTGGGTGGGTCAGGGGCTGGGCAGAGAGGGGTGGGGGGTCCCCCCTGACAGCAGTTCTGTCCTGCCGACTACCACTACAGCTCCCCTAGGAAGTCCCTCCCCCATCCGTACTGTGATCTGGTGCCCCGCCTTGTCGCTCCAGCCCCAGGGGCAGTGACGGGGCTGCCAGATGAAACACAGGACGCTCAGTTCAATGAGAATTTCAGATAAAGAGCAAGTAACGGTTTAGGATCATCATGTCCCAAATATTGCATATGACATACTCAGACCACAAAAAAAAAAAAAACAACCATAAACCCAGAAATAAAACAAATCACCTCACCTCGCTGTATTTAAAACATTTTTAAAATCTGAAATTCAAATTAAACTAGGCACTTGGTATTTTTTTTATTTGCTGCCTCTGCCCGTGTGGTGACATATTTTTGCTGTTGGGTCTCGGGGCGCCTCCCCTCCCCCTCCCCCCCGCCCCCAGCGGCGGCCTCCTGTGGGCTCCACAGCCCTACTTGCGTCTCTAAAGCACCCACTTAAAGCAGCAGCATGAATTCCATTTCCAGCTGGCACCCCCGACAGATACAATCTTCCTCTGAGCCTGTCCTGATAAAGGTCCTCTTTCAAGTGGCTCCAAATTCTTGGGGTCAGATACTGTGCCCATTTAGACTCTGGGTTAGAGCCACACTGCACCAGGGCCTGGGGGCTCTACCTGCCTCCGTCCCCGCCGGGTCTGCTCAACATCTCAGATCAGAGTCACCCCTTCCAGGAAGCCTTCCCTGACCACCTGCACCAAACCCCCAGGCACCAGGGACGCCAGCACCCCACAGCAGGCCAGCACTGCAGGTTGCTCCCTGACGTCACCTGTCTGCTGGCCGTCTCCCCACGTGCACAGCGGATCCCCCAGGGCGGTGCTCTCGATGGTCTGGAGGGTAGCCTTCGCTGCCTGTCGACAGCAGCACCTACGTCACCCTGAACTCAACGCCCCCACATCCCCAAGTGGCTTCGTGACACTTGCAAGACCTGCCCCAAGGGCGCACTGCCCTACGCGTCCCGGGAGACAGGCGGGCGCTGAGCACTCATTGCCTTGGATTGTCCGCCCGCCCTGATAATGACTTTTCTCGACCAAGTTTCTCTGCGCTGCTGAGGACAGTGCGGAGGACAGTGACAGAACTGGAGACAAGCACAGTTGCCATGATATGGCCATCGGAGCTCAGCCTCGGAGCTCCGGCTCGCCTGGAATAGCTTAACGATCTGTCAGGTGAAAGGGAGGAAGAAGGACAGTGTGGTGTGGCTTCATGTCCCCACCTCCAAGAAATCACCTAAGTTCCCGAGGCCAGAGAAGGCCCCCGGTCGGAGAGATGGACAGAGAGAACGTTTCTTGCCAGCACCCAGGCGGGGGCGGGTGCCTTACCTGTCCGCCTTCGTGGGGAGTGGACTGAGCAGCAAGGGAATCAGACTCGGTGGGGACATCTCTTCCAAACGGCGCCTCCCCCCAATCGCCAGTTATGTTCCTTTCGTATCCACAGCCCAGAGCATCTTCCTTTAAAGCATCAGCTCCTCAGAGCCTCTGACTGGCTTCCTCCCTCCCGCAGGCCTCCGGCCCCGGAGGACGAGGGGGCTGGGGACGGGGATGCGGAGTGGAGCCACCGCGCTGGCCCCGTGACCTCCTGTCACCCTGACCTGGGACCAGGCTGCTTCCACAGGCTGGAGAAAACCCTCTGTGCTACAAGCCCCCTGGCACCTCCTTGGGCCTCGAAAATACCTTGAAATAGCTGGGCGCAGGGAGGCGCTCTCTTAGGAAGCCGGCCCCCTGCTGTGCACACCCCTCCGCCCCAGGAGGTGAGCCCCCCTGCATGTTACTGACCATGCAGCCGGCCTGCGCGCCGAGCACTGGCTGGTGGGGCAGCGTCTGGAGGCCTCTGCCCTCGGGCAGTGCGGCATGGACCTGTTGGCCAGAGGAGACCGCGTGCCAGGGTCCCCTGCTCGGGCTCACGACACAGAAATACACCTTGCTTCTGGCGCAGACAGACTAACAGCGGCCTGCAGCAGGGTGGCTCATGTTAACCAAAGACGTCAAATGCCTGGCCCTTGGGGACGAGAGGATATTAGGCCAGGCACTAGCCCTGCATGTGGACAGGCCTGATTGGCCTGGTCACCTCCCAGGGGCCCCTGGAAGGGGTCCACACACTGCGAAGCGTCATCCTAAGTCACCCCATTTGTGCACGCTGGCAATGTGCGTCCTCAGATGTGAGGGGCTGGCTCGCGTTATTTAAGGTCATGCTAAAAAGAGTTACCAGGCACAAGGGTCCCACAGAGAGGAGAGAGGTGGCACTGGGAGGCAGGGGAGTCTCAAAGGACAGTGCTGGGTGGGGGCTGGACCAGCTACACTGCCAAGGAGGGGTGCCTTGTGACCGGGGCTGGCTCCCTAGGAGGGGGGGTGCAGCGCGGGGGCACCTTACCCTCAGTGACGTCCCTCAGTCCCCAGCCCACCCACCACCTAAGTGCAGACACGTGCTTTGTCCCTGTGCACGTGTGGCCTCGGACAAGGCCCGGCAGGAAGTCCAGCTCCTGCACAGAGAGATCCTGGGCTGCCATAACGTCTCCAGAGACGTGGGCTCAGGCCTCCACTCCCACCCAGGCCTGTGCCCCCTGGGTAGTGTGCAGGATACCACAGCCACCCTCTTCCCCCGGGACTGGGAGTCAGGTGGCAATGTGAGGTTCTTAGGGCGCCTCGCAGGAAATGGTGAGCCCAAACATCTTTTTGAAAGAGCCAAAAGAAGAGAGAGCGAGAGAGAAACAAAGACATGATTTTGAGGAATGGGAAAAGCAAAAGGCAGGCCATCTTCCCTAAGAACGTTCTTCCCCCAGAGTTCTCAAGAACGTGGCCGCCCAAGTGACCGTGAGAGTGGCAGGATGGTGACGCATGGAGCTGGGGGAGGCTGGTCCCGGCAGGACAGCAGGAGTGGGGTCACTGTCCACTGCAGACAGAGCCCCCTTGGATGGTGAGCCGGACACAGGTGGGGGTGCCTGTGAGATCACCCAGCTGAGCCGTCGGCAGAAGTGACAGGAAAGAAGCCAGCAGCTTACTGCGTGCCAGGAAACAAACAGTCCGCCCCACACAGCCCGTCTGCTCCGCTCCAGAAAGCTCCAACACAACATCACCCGCTAATAGGCCAGAGGAAGGGGCCAGCCCACACAGCCGGCCCGACACAGACATGGGCAGGGCCTGGGGCCACAGGGAACTCTAGGATGGAAGGCTCGATGCTCTGAAGGGTTGTGTGACCATCTGTGGGCTGCCTGACCTTGGACAAGGGACGGGCCATGCTGAGTCCACGTCCCCATCTGTAAAATGGGCAATGAGGACAGAACTTTCGGGGGGAGGGGGTGAACTTCTTGACGGCCGACCGCGTGCTCTGCACTGTTCGGGTTTCACCATGCAACTTTTATGGCATACACAGGGTGGCCAAGGCCAAGGCCGGCATCTCGGGGGAGGGAACATCTGGGTGGGTCGTGAATACCGTGAAGGAGCAGGGAGTGTGGGTGGCCGGGACAGAAGGCTCCGGGCATAGGGAAGAGCAAAGTCAAGGTGCTGAGTGGGCCAGGAGCCCAGGAGCACTGGCAGTGCGGCTGGAAAAGGAGCCGATGACACGGGCAGGGAAGCCTGCCGTCCTGCCCGAGGACAAAGGAGCACGGGGGAACACGTACGGTTTGGAGAAGAAGGCCTCTTTCCTTATAGACTTCTAGAAAGTCCTCATTGGAAGAGTTCACTGTTTCCCTAGACCCAGGACTAGCAAACTATAGCCAAACCTGGTGCATCACCAGTTTTTGTGCAGCCTGTGAACTAAGAACGTTCCCCACCACTCCCCTATTTTTTAAATGGCTGGAAAGAAAAAAAAAATCGAAGGAATATTTCATGCCATAAGAAAATGCTGTGGAATTTCAACTTCAGTGTCCATAATAAAGATTTATCGGACCAGCCCTGCCCCCTTGTTTACTTACTGCCTACAGCTGCTGTCCCAACTAGAGGGACAAGGTGGACGGAGTCACGGAGACAGATGCCCCCTGACCCCAAAGCCGAAAACACTCCTATCTGGCCCTTTACGGGAAAAAGTTGTCAAGCTCTAATCCAGGCAAGCCGTTCTGGCCCCTGGATGCGGATCTGGACGACCGCGGGCTGGGAGAGGGTTTACACAAATACACCCAGACGTTCTGACTGAACTAGCTGGGGTTCAGTCCAGTCTTTCTGAAAGCCCCCCAAGGCGAGCTGGATCCGGCCTGTGGTTGGTTCCCTTGACTGGCCCACCTCCGTCATCCAAAACCAAGCCAGCGAGGGGTGGACACAGAACGTTTGCTGTACTGAGATTCTGAGTCAGGGCCCTTTGCCACCCACTATGCCCGAGCTGCTTTCTGTAAAACCCAATGTTTTAAAAACATGCCCTTTAGGGGGCGCCTGGGAGGCTCAGTCCGTTAGGCACGCGACTTCGGCTCACGGCTCTGTACTGACCGCTGGGATCCTGGAGCCTGCTTCAGATTCTGTGTCTCCCTCTCTCTCTCCCCCTCCCCACTCAAACACACACTAAAAAAATGTTAAAACACGCCCTTTGGAGCACCGTCATATAAACTATCTGCTTAACGACACAACCCGTTATCAACCTGAAGAAGCCGGCGTTGCATCACCCAGAGGGTGTCTGACGCCGCTTCGTGACCACTATGTACATTTCAGCCCCAACCGTGTCTGGCTTTAAACCCGATCTTCTAGGTGCGGATTCCAGCGGCCACGCTGCTCACACGGCTTCACATTCCCGGCAGTGACAGTAATCACTGCAATTTCCTCCCAGTCATGCTCTGTACTTTTTTTCAAAGTCCCTTTACATGCATCCTCTCTCAAGATTCTCAAGAAAGACGCGAGGGGTGAGGGTCTGCCCCCATTCAGCAGATGAGGCGATGGAGGCTCTGAAAGGCTCGCCGGTGGCCAGGGCCGTTAAGACTTTCTGGGCTTCCAGCCGGTCCCCCCTGCTCCCTGTCTGCGGGAAGGGACGGCAGCGCTCGGAGTGCCATCTCCCCTCCTCATGTCGGAGGAGGTCAACACACACACCTCTCAGACGGCACGGAAGACGAGCGTAACGGATGCATGAGACCTTAGCCTGGCACTGAGCACACGGGCATCGCCCACGGCAGGATGAAAGGCAGTGGTTCTCCAGCAGCGCTGGTGCCCGGAGGCCCTCGGGAATCTGCGGGAGCCGTTTTGGGTTTTCACGAGGATGGGGAGTGCGAGTGGTATCTCCTGGGGGGTGGCCACACATGTACAGGACAGTGCCTGCCCCCCCATGCCAGAACACCCCTATTTAGATACACTGGGGTGGGTACTCCCAGCTCCTCAGCCGTTTCCTCTGCAAATGAGCCCCTCTCCCTACAGTCCAGGTCTCCTCAACCTCAGCGCTGCAGACATCTGGTGGCGGAACGGGGGAGTGAGTGATTCCCTGCAGTGGGGGCTGTCTAGGATATTGACCAGCACCCCTGTCCCTGGCCATTAGACCCCTGGACACCAGCAGCACCCTCTGTGTTGTGGCAGCCAAAACGGACTCCAGAAATGCCCAAGGGTCCCCAGATAGGCACAGTGCCCCTGACTGAGCACCAAAGCTATAAGACACACAGACAGACCCTTGAGAACGTGGCTCTTCTTTTTGCCTCCCTGGCACCAAAAGGCGAGGGAAATCAGTAGGAACACAGCAGGTGCACGTCTGTCGTGCCAAAGTCATTTAGCCCCGCGCCTGCCGGCAGCGGCTGAACCCGGAAGTGAGAGAGCCCGCCGTGAGGTCTGAGCGGACTTGGGAGTTCTTTAGGCAGGGAAGAAGAATGACACCCGGTCCCCCTTGTCTGGTACACAAAGATTACATTCTCTCGCGGCCGCTGTGCATCTGAGACGACCCCCACGGGTCCTCGATTTAAGGCAGAAGTGTGCTTGCTTCCTGATCGCAAGACATCTGCTTTCTGGAGTCGCTGTTTTTTTTAATACAAAAAAAAGAAAAGAATGATTTTTAAAGCTGCTTAGGTAAGAGGCAGTGAATACGAAGCGTTTATGTATTCCCCCTGCCTGGATGCACAGAGCTTGGGAAGAAACACATGAGGAACAATTTATATTACAGAGAGAGAGGGCTCTCCAAGGAAGGAGAGAAAACACAGGCGTCCCTGTGCCCGTCAGTCAAGCAGGGGCGGGGGAGGAGAAACCTAATTGATCAGAGCACCCCGCCCCCGAATGGGCCCCGCCCTCCCCCGCGCCCCGCCCCCCAGCTCCCAGCTCCGCGGGGCCCCACCTGCCCGGGCCTTGGCAGCACCCGCCCTGGCCCTGCGGGACGCAGCAGCCGGGAACCCGGGAGTGGCAACCTCACTAATGGAATAAATGAACTCTGACAAGCCTAAATGGTTGTTTCAATGGATCCCTTTTCATTTCATCCCCCTCCACCACACTCCTTCGCTGTCCAAAACCGCAAATAAAATAAATTAAATAAAACACGAGACACAATCTGAATCTTTTACGGCAGCCTTCTCCAGCGGGAGTCAGAAAAATGCTAATGATTCCGGGCCGCCCAGGCCGGGCTGGGCAGACCTGGGCCTGGAGGGGCTGGGGCGATTGCCCCCTCTGCCTCCCTTGGCTCCCACTCCGAGGGGAGGGGAGAGGGGGGCTGAGCATGATTCAGGCCCTGCTGTAGGTGCCTGCAGCCAATCAGAGGCGATGGCAGCCGCCTGCACCTTGCTGACAGCGGCTGTCACAACACCCTCACCACCGGCGGCTCGATAATAACTCGAAAATGAGATACAAATGAGTGACTCCGTACGTGGGGATGTGCGGCGCGCCACTCCCCCCCCTCCCCCCCAGCCCCCTAGCGTGGCGGGGATCGCTTGGGGACGCTGGAGCAAACTGGCCACGGCGCAGCGAACGGGTGAAAACGGCAAACCACACCAGCTGGACATGGACGGCTGCGCCTGCTCCCTTCTTACAGGGGGTCCCCAGGGCTCCAGAACGCGCCGCAGGTCCTGCCCCGAAGGGAAGTCTTCCGAGGGCAGCTGAATGTGCAGATGGCATCTGGGAGTGGAAACACCCTCGGGGCGGGGGCACGTCTGTCCACCAATCCGGGGAGGCGGGAACCCCAGACAGAGAGAGAACCGTGGACTCCTTCCGGGAGAAGTGGCACCAATCCCGTGGTCCCTCCCGTCCTCCACAGGCCAGCTGCTGAGCTCCTTTTCTGTTTGTATTCATCAAGCCAACTCCTTCCCTAGAACTTGGGCTGTTTCTCCCAAGGGGAAGTCAACCTTAGCACAACTTGTTTAGAAAAGCACAAACAAGCCCCGGGGAGTATACAAAGTGTGTGTGGTCAGCACTTCTCCGAGTTCCCCAGAATTGGAGGGGCTCAGAGGAGCAGAGGCAGGCAGATGGGAGACTTCGGTCCGGGAGGGCCGGCCCTCGCCTGGGATCTCTCCCGGCTGGTCTGGGCAGGGTCTGAGAACACTGGGCAGCGGGGCGGGGCTGGGGCTGTCCGGGTGAGGATGTGGTAGGCCTCTGAAAATTCCAGAGCACAGACCATACTCCGGGAGGTTTAGAGGCCCTTCAAACCCCACTGACTTTCCTTTTCTCAACTATTCTGGGCTGAGCTTGGCTACATTAACAAAGCGGAGGTGATGGCTTAGGCAGGGGTGGGGGGGAAAGCGCTCTTGTGAACGAGCCCATTAAAGAGACTTTATTTAAATTCAAGGTATGCAGAGTATAATTGTCCGGAGAAGTGCAACAGTGCTGCCGGGATTAGAGCCTCTTCCACATGCCTCTCTCTTTCTTCCCACTCCTTTCCCTGCAGAAAGCCTTTATTCCTCTGTCCCCGTGTCGGGTAAACATTTAGCTTATTCCGTCTGTGTGTGACAATGCACATCCTGAATGACCCCGTCTGTGGCGCCCGTGCCTACTTTAAATTGTAAACTCCCATAAAGAAAGGATCAGCCCGGTGTAACTTACTCCGTGAGCCGAGCCATTATAGAAGGCTTTTAAGTGCTGCACTCGGAAGGACAAGAGGCTCTCAGCATCCCATGAATAGGGGAGAAACCTATTTGGGGGTTACGTCCAACCTCACCTACGGAGCCAGGGAGAGAAGGCAGACTGGAACTCAGGCTCGGGTCTCAGTTCTGCCACTTAACCAGCTACGAGACCTCAGGCGAGGCACTTAACCTCCCTGACCCGCTGTCTCCTCATCTGTGAGATGGTGATATTCATACCGGCGCTGCCCGCGCAGGCGCGTCGAACGGCCTGCGGTGCTGCGTGGTGGGGACGTGGGCGGTGTGCTCCCGCCTCTGCTCCATCTCCCAGCGTCTCTAGGACGAAGTTACCGTTTTTAATGAGAAAGAATTTTTTTAGGTTTATTTTTGAGATAGAGAGAGCATGCGCGCACAAGCAGAGGCAGGGCAGAGAGGGAGACGCAGACTCCGAAGCAGGCTCCAGGCTCTGAGCGGTCAGCACAGAGCCCAACATGGGGCTCGAACTCATGAACTGTGAGATCATGACCTGAGCCGAAGTTGGCAGCTTAACAGACTGAGCCCCCCAGGCGGCCCTGATTAAGAATTTGTAAAAGGGTGAAACTTCGACTTGCTAAGGGCAGGAAGGTTCAGAGAACTTCTGTATATGAAAGAGCTCTGGGGTCAAAGCAAGGGCTGGGCAAAGAGCCCACGAAAGCCACAGCGTCCTGGCTTCATTAATGCAGTTCTGTTTTTCAAAGGGGCTGGTTTTGGAGTCGCTGCAGAGAGACGAGGGAAGAGAAGACCGAGCCACTCAGCGCGCTGGTCACAGGTGGACTGGGCCGTGTGCCCCAGGACAAGTCCTGGAGTCCCCTGGCCCCCTCCCCACGGCAGTGCTAGGGGGCAATGGGCTGCTGCGCTCTTTTGGAGAAATAACCCCTCCCTCTGAACCCTCAGCGATCTCCATGCTCAGTGTAGACAATGTGCGAGGCGCACGGGAACACAAAGGAGGAAGCAGTGAGTGCCAGCGAGCTCCCCGACAGGCTTGTTACTGTAGTGCCTTCCCTTCCCGTCTTTTTTTCCCTCCGTGTGTTTACTCTGACATCACAGGCTGCGCTGGTGTCCTCCCTCCTTTCCCGTAATTGTTGGGTCAAAAACAACTCCCCTCCTGGTGACACGCTTTACAAACACCGTTGATGCCTTTCTGGCATCCACCCGTGATTCACTGAACCCATCCACGATTCACCAAACCCACTGATGGTTAACAGTGTTTCCAATTTTTTGCTGTCATAAGCAACCCTTCATGGGCGATCCCCTGCGTGTGGAAAATTTGCTGACATTTCCAATGATTTCTTTAGGGTAGAACTCTACAAACGGAGAGCCTCGATCAAAGAGTATGACCGTTTTCACACCGTGTGGTCCAACAGGGTAGCCGCTGCTATGTGCAACTATTTAAAATGGGAAGGAGGGGCGCCCGGGTGGCTCAGTCGTCGGGATTCTGACTTGGGCTCAGGTCATCATCTCACAGTTCGTGGGTTTGAGCCCGTGTGAGGCTCTGCACTGACAGCTCGGAGCCTGGAGCTGCTTCCGATTCTGTGGGGGTGTGTGTGTGTGTGTGTGTGTGTCTCTGTCCCTCCCCTACTTGTGCGCTCACTCTCTCCCAAAGAAATTAAAAAAAATTTTTTAAATAAAATAGGGGAAAATGCTTATTTTGCTATTTAAGGTTAAATCACATAAAACTGAAATTCGGTTCCTCAGTTGTGCAAACCGTGTTTCAAGAGCGCAGTGGCTATCCTTCTGGGCCTATTAGCATTGTTGCAGAAGGTTCTAGAGGAACGCACCACACACTCGCAGCACGGGCTAGCGCACCGAGGGGGGTGTGGCGCTGCTGGCCGGCACTCCCTTCCGCGTCCAACCTGGTGCCACCCCCCCACCTCACTTCCCTATCCTCCTCTCCCCTTAGGACTTAAGCCGAGGCTTCGAGAAACTTCCCAGCAATGCATCTTCTCTGAAACGGCCGATGAGAACAGACACCACGTCTAAAGTCTCAGTGCGTGTCCCTCACGGTTGTCCTACGCTTACTGTAACTCTGCTTGCAAATTTTGCATTCTACCGTACAACAGGGCCATGTCTGGGCAAAAACAAAAAGACAGGACTTTTTTTCCTGTATGACTAGAACATGCTGTAGGAGAATGAGCCCCATCAACCTTGTGGTTTTAGGTAGCAAGATGCTGACAGAGTGCACGCCCTCCAGTGTGAGAGCCGGAGGTTTCACTCGGCCTGCAGGAACTGTGGGGACTCCAGGGGAGTGGTGTGCTCTCGCTTTAGGGCACTGGGTGGTAGATACAGCATTAGCAGGTGCTCATGCTTTTTCCCCTTCTTGCCCTGGCTGCTAGGGAGCTCACACTTAAGTTCAGTGTCCCTTTGCTCAAGTACTCTCCAGTCTAGGAGTTGTAATGTAATTTCCTCCCCACTGGCATTTTTCTTAAATTTCTGCACTGATTGAACTGAGATCATGACCATTCTGGAAGTAGGTGAGGAACTGAATTGCAAATTAAGAAAAAAATACGAGGTAAATTGCTGAGACCTGGAAGTTCCTTTGGCGATTAGAGCTTCACTTTCCCAGAAAGGGGAGACACCGCGGCCCTGCTCCCTCTACCGAGAGGAGGCCCAGGCTAGGACTCAGAGCCGCTGCAGACTGACCCCTCTGAGCCGGAGCTCTGGCTCAGAGTGCCTCACGGAGGCTCTGGGGGCGACACCCCTGCTGGGTCCATGTCACAGCCACAGCTTGGATAGCTGCTCACCCACAAATGGCCCTGAGCTTCTGGCCAGAGGACAAGGCCCGTCACAGGGGACGCTGTGCACAATGAGAGCCACTTAGGCCAGCAGCCAGGAAGCGCCGTTAACGGAGGCCTCTGCCCAGTGCGCACGGTGATGACTGATATTCGTAATGATGACCTGAGGCCCGGCAGGCCCTGAATCGCCTTCTGGATCGTCAAAGATTCAATTACACTCCTCCGAGTCCCAATGTTAAGTATATTTTATTCCATTCTAATTCCTTGGAAACTGGCCATCCATGGTATCAGTGGTAACTCTCCATTAACCCGGATGCTGGCTCTGCCGGAGAGGCCCGCCCCTCAGCTCGGCTGGGTGACGTGAAGAGGAGGACAGGGGGCTGCTGGAGCTTCGGGGACGGGGGAGGGGCCGCCAGTGGGAGAAAAGCCCCAGTGGCTGGGGGTCAGAGGCGGTTTTGCATTTGCCTGCTCGCATGGCTTTTCCCCTGCTTTCTGCACTCCACTTTCCTCATCTGTACAATGGGCTGCAAGTTTCCCTTGGACGGAAGAGATGACAGAGGGCAGGAAGAAGGACCAAGCAGAGCTACTCGGACTAAACCAGAAAGATCACGAAGACACCTTTCAGACCAGGGAAAGAAGCCGACCATACCTAAAATGTGGCGCCGTTTTGGTCTCAATGGATGCAACCCAATCGCCTATGCTGCCTACAGGTTCGCCTACGTATGAAGTGCTGGGGAAGGCTCTGGAAGGAGAGCTACCGAAAGGATAACGTGAAGGTCTTCGGGGGGGAGAGTGGCAGGGCCAAGGGGCGGCAGCCGCTGCAAAGATTTTCCCCCAACAAGGGAAGCACACTGCTACATCAATCGTGTAAGGAAATTTTATTTTTTAAAAACGGAAAACCAAATGTATCTATAAACCATATGTAAGTGAAATAATACATATATGTGTGTGTATATATAACACACATACGTATATATAGAGAGAGTGTGCGTGCACACGTGTGTGTGTGTGTGTGTGTGTGTGTGTGTGTGTGTGAACGTGCGTGAACATGCTAGGTACCTGGTGGGGGACTGATATCGGGTGAATAGTCACTATGAGGCCAAACTAAGTGAAAGCACGGTTACTGTAGGTCAGAGACGCCCCGTACGGACGTTCTGACAAAGTCCAGCATCTGCAGGCCAACGAGCACCCCGATTCACCTGAGGACAGAGAGGGCTGGAAGGAGGCAGGGAATGTAAACTAACCTGTGGTCACCACCCCGGAAACCCTGGGCCCTGGGCTCGCACACATGCCGTTCGCTTGGACGTGCGGGGACAGCCATTTCTCCAGATGCCCAGGAGGTGGGGCCTGCGCAGAGCTGGGGTGGGGGACGGTCAGCTGGAGGCCGGGTACACTTCTAAGGCTTAGGGCAGTCAAGGCCACGGCCATGCTCTGTGGAAATCAGGCCGCACAGCCAGGGTCTGCCCCGTGACTGGGAGGAGCTCTCCCCACCCCCACCCCCCGGACTCCTGGGTCCAGCCCAAGGGCGCTGGGCCCTGCCAGGAACACCGTGAGGCGTGGACATGCAAGCGAATTCATTTTCTTCTAAGACTTTTATGTTCTGGATGCTTCACGACACCCCTTTGAGAAGACTGCAGGCAGCCTGGGGCTCTTCCAAAACCTGAGCTGGGAAGCGGATGTTCTGAGACGTGTTTTATGAGTGAGCAGAGGTGAGGAGGGGGAGCAGGAGGAGCAGGCCTCCGAGCCTGGACGCCAACGCTGGGCCCCACAGTGAAACAAATGTAGGAAGAGTGGAAGCAACATGAACTTGAGGCCCGCACGGCCCCTCTGGTCAGCCTATAATAAAACCTCCCCATGGCTTACGGAGCGCGGAGGCTGGCACTGAATGCTAGGCCACTGGTTCCCAAACTTCCTTGGTTCGTGCACAGCGCCCTGTGGTGTCTCTAGCCATGCTTTCACGGCGTCCGCAGGCCACAAGAAGTGGGTGCCCAGCAGTGTGGTTATAACTCCACGGTCCAGCCTCCCCCAGACACCTGAGCTGCAGCAGTAAAGACCATCTCTGATGGCTGTCACCACGGTTTTCTCAAAACGAAGATGGTCCACCATGCACACGCGAGTTCAGTGAGGTACCCCAAGGTGCCTCGGGGCACAGCTTGGGAACCATGATAGAGGTCAAACTGTGTTACTTTCATTACCTCATTGAATCTTCCCAACAGCCCTGAGGTGCACATACTGTGATCCCATTTTACAGATGCAGACACTGAGATTCAGGGTATTTAAATGACTTATCCAAGTCTGATAGCTGGTATTGGAGGAGCCAATGTTCAACACTGATCTGGATCTGATGGACAACCAGGCTGCCCTGTTCAGTTGCACAGGCTGGATATCACACAATTCTGGGGAGTGCCACTGCCACAGACTCCGATATTGTTGCTCTAAATCATTAAGCCAACAGCTCACATTAGACGGAACACAAAGCCTGCAGCTGTAACAGCCCTCCACGGAACAGCCTCTTGATTGGACCTCTATGACTACATGCCTCTGCCCACATCCTTTCCCTGGCAAATTCAGA
>NC_043713.1:79022937-79023966 GCF_006229205.1 Suricata suricatta | reverse complement strand
CACAGGCTGGATATCACACAATTCTGGGGAGTGCCACTGCCACAGACTCCGATATTGTTGCTCTAAATCATTAAGCCAACAGCTCACATTAGACGGAACACAAAGCCTGCAGCTGTAACAGCCCTCCACGGAACAGCCTCTTGATTGGACCTCTATGACTACATGCCTCTGCCCACATCCTTTCCCTGGCAAATTCAGACGAGCAGAATATACTAAACTCCAGACGCTTCACTGAACCTTGGTAACCAAGCGCTAAAACAATCGGCTCCAAGAATGTAGACTGCATAGCAAATGGTGGTTAGGTATTTCAAATGCAGGCGGGCTTGGCGGGGAAAAAGATCTAGAGGTCTAAGTGGACCCAGCAAGTTTTACGGATTGACAATTTGTGCTCTTGTAAGACAGAGTGGGTTTCTCAAAAATGAGGCCTGCTAACCCCGTGCTAAGTTTGGAAATATGTGTACACGTGTAGGTGTGGGAGGGTAGAGGCCGGGGTGGGGGAGGCTTAACTAATTTGTAGGATAATTAAGAAAATTTTGGGCGTGTACTTAGACAACCTAATTTTTAACAAACATGCACGTGTGTGAGAACGGTGCTTCGAGGGACGTGGCACCCAGTGGCAGGGGCACACTGACCTCAAAGACAGGCCGGAGCCACCAGCACGGGCCCAGGGTGATGCTGGACACTACCGTGTGGAACCGGTCCCCCTGCATCCCAGCTTTCGACAGGAGATCGATTAGCCTGACTGACCGAGAGACACCTGGCTGTCCTCCATTCCGCGAGCAATCGGGTTACCCGCTCACGGATGATTTCGGCAACACTGCGATGCTAGCTTTTAATTTGTAAGTGACCGACATGGGTGTGCGGAACCACGACGCGACATGGCACCAGAGGCTGCATCCGACCACTGGCCGCGTTCCGCCCAGCCGGAAGTCTGACCGCGCCGACCCGGCGATGAAGCCTGTGGTCGGCGTTCCCGTGGCGCACGCGCCTCCTGACGCACGCAGGCCCCCGCCGCGCCTCCTGACGCAC